>NC_136057.1:1523272213-1523701060 GCF_964261635.1 Lissotriton helveticus | reverse complement strand
GAGAGAGAAAGGGTGAGAGACAGGAAGAGAGAGAGAGAAAGAATGAGAGTGAGGAAGAGTGAAAGAGTGAGAGAGAGGAAGACAGAGAAAGAGAGAAAGATTGAGATACAAGGAAGAGAGAAAGAGAGAACCAGTGTAATAGAGGAAGAGAGAGAATCAGTGTGATAGATATATATATAGAGAGAGAAAGAGTGAGAGAGAGGAAGAAAGAGAAAGAAGGAATGAGAGAGAGAGGAAGAGACAGAGAAAGAGAGAAAGTGTGAGAGAGAGAGAAAGGAAGAGATGGAGAGGGAGAGGGAGAGGGAGTGTTGACACTGGAGAAAATCTTTGTAGTTCACCTTTCTGCCACCGGTGTGTCTCCAACCACGTACAGGGACATAGTGCACCCTCAAGTTTAGTCATCTAAAAGATAGTATAGAATTAGTAATTGCAATGTACATACAACTGCACACGTGTAATTCTCTATTTCTTCGTTGCACACCCAGGCTGCTAAGCCCCATCCACTCCCACTGCCTGGAGGTGACTGCCCGCTGCTGTGCAAACAAGCCTCTCTGCTCACCTTACGCCACCGGCGTGTCGCAAAGAGGTTCCACCACGTGCCGAAGCAAGCTCCTCACCCATTGGGTACTCGCAGTGAAGCAGAGCTCACAATTCAGGATGAGTGTTGATTGCAGGATGGCCATGCATCATCGCAGGCCTGCTAAAGAAAAAGCAAGATCAGATTATGCGCCATGCCTCCATCAAAGGAGGGAGAAAGAGAGCGAGAAAGAGTGCGAGGAAGACAGAGAGAAAAAGAAAGAAACAGTGAGAGGAAGACAGAGAGAAAAAGAGAAACAGTGAGAGTGAGAGGAAGAGAGAGAGAAGCAGAAAGTAAGAGTGAGAGGAAGACAGACAGAAAGAGTGAGAGAGACGAAGAGAGAGAGAAACAGTGAGAGAGAGGAAGAGAGAGAGAAAGTGTGAGAAATAGGTAGAGAAATAGAAAGAGAGAAACAGTGTGAGAGGAAGAGAGAGAGAAAAAGAGTGTGCAGGAGAGAAAGGAAGAGATTAAGAGACACAGTGAGTGCCCATACTGTGGGCAAAACCCTCACAGCTCAGCTTTACTCCACTGCTGTGTCTCTAACCACATGCAGGACCTAATAGAGCCCTCAAGCTCCCACATCTGAAACATAGTACAGAGTTAGTAATGGCAGAGTAGATACGACTGCGTACGCTTAAATTGCTGTATATCCAGCTGCTGCACCCCATCCACTCCCGCTGCCCAGACATATTTGCCCGCCGCTGCGCACCCAGGCCTCACTGCTTACCTTTTCACGGACAAGGCACCCTTCACATCATGCAGCGGCGCTCCGCAAGCCAACAAGTTTTACATTTGGTGCTGCGTCTTGCCCACTCCACTTATTTGAGTCCATGGCGAGTGCCCACCACGCATGGCCATCATGCTCATTTTTATTTAACTTGAGCGGGTGCCTACCCCATGACTTTGCCCTTATTTTTGTATTTACTTAGGCGGATGCCCACCCCGCATTTCACCGCCGCGTTCTAAAACTCCTTGCCAAAGTTGCCGGTGTTGCGCCGGTCCGACCCGGAAGCCAGGCGGCCCTGCCTGACTGGGGGTTGGCCTAGGGCATGTCATTTCCGCTCCCCCCATGGCCGTGGAGAAGCCGCACTGTGCCCCATGGGCTCTATTTCCAAAGTCCCGATCCGAGACGGGGGACCGGGTGAAGATGCGCCCCATCCTGGCACCCGGTGTTGTGCGATGGGGCTCCCAGGAGTGAGGGGAGCCCCAGAGGCAGAGTCTCGCGCTGTCCCCAGAGAGGAGACAGCACCGACCAGAGAGAGCAGCCTGGGTGAGTGAACACCTCTCCCGTGTTTTGGGTAGCATGGGCAGTGTTCTATTTCGAGCGGCCCTCCTGGCAGCAGGCCGCTCCCACAGTGGGCATTCTTGGTCCTTGTGCGCCAGTCCGCTCCAATGTTCTGAGCATCATAATTCTTAGAGCCTGAGGACTCCAACGAAGCCCCAATTATTTTCAGAGACTAGATGGCTCCCATGGCCACATTATTGATTTACAGAGCCTGAGTGGCTCCTACGCTTCGCCCCTTATTTTTAGTCCCCTTGAGGGGCTTGGGACCTATGTAATTTAGAGCCTGTGCTGGCTGCACCCTGTTTATTTCTAGAGCCTAGAAGACTCCAATGTTTGGCGCATTGAGAGCCCATGCCCCATTTGAGTGTTTCCCAGCTGTCCAGCAAGTAGTGGGCAGCTGCTCCGTTTAGGTATTTCATTTCTAGGGGACCTGTTTTTAATCTAGGAGTCAGACGCACTCCTTCGCCCCATCTCTGCCTGCACAGCTGCACAGCACTTAGTGCCAGCTGCAATGTTTAGGCCTTCATTGAGAATCCCAGCTGCCCAGCAAGTAGTGGGCAGCTGCCACGTTTAGGTTTGCGCCAAGTGCGCCCTGTGACAGTCGCTGCATTGGCAGCGCGCCCTGACTTTGGGTTAAAGGGCATTTGAGCCCCTTAGAGATGGCCAGTTGGCCCAGGGGACTGTTATGTTTACAGGGCGCAAGGCCCTAATGTCATTTCTATATAGGTGGTAGGAAATGTAATATTTGTAGTATGATTCATGCACCTTGATTCATGCTAATAGATGTGCTTTAATGCTTTTTAGGTTTTTACCTGCTGTCTGATGTTTTATTTCTCTACTATGTGTCTAGGTTTGATGTATTCCCTACTGCAGGTTATGTTACTAAGTTAATTTCCTGATGCCAGTTATGCTTAGGAGTTGCGGTCTACTAGTTTTAGACTTATGAGGTAGGCGCAGAATAGAGTTCTCGCCTTATGTGATACTGTGCCTGTCCTGATTTATGTTACAGGTTTGCGCTATAGCGTCCGCCAGTGATTACTGGCTGTGTTCTAAGTTCATATATAATCTTACTTTTACTATTCTTTACCAACTACTAATTCTGACAGTGGCGCACGTGGCCCATAGTCCCTTGTAAATATTGCCCGTGCCAGTTGGCACAGTGTATATTGTGTGATTACTATCTGAGGTTTTTATATATAACCTTGTGTGGAGTTCCTTTTGTGGTGTGCCTAGTATGTTGTTACTGTGTGTGCTGCGCAAAATGCTTAACACACTGCCTCCGGGATAAGCCTAACTGCTCGTGCCAAGCTACCAAGGGGGTGAGCAAGGGTTATTTTTGGCGTGTAACTCCCTTTTCATGACTAGAGTGGTGGTCTCTGCCTGACTTTGGCGCAAGCCTTAGCCAACCAGAGATCCCCATTTCTAACAAACAGGTTTCTGAATACGGAGTTTTGGGATTTCTAGGAAGATCTACAGTTATTTTGATCCACAAGTTGATGTTCCCCTGTTGGGAATGTCACTCATTGTTTGATGTTTTTGTGTTGTTCATTTATGTATTTCTAATAAAGTACTGTTTTTCCACTACTGTTGACTACTAGACTTCATGATTTGGCGCACCCCCATTTCAGTGACTGCAATCTTGGATCTGGAGCACAGAGGCATCAAGCAACAACTGGGGTTGGTTGTGCAGGAATACTACGAATTGGGATGAGCGGGTGGTGCAGATACAGGGGCCCTATGTTGCTTTTGTGGAGATGCATCCAAGACGTGTGAGGAAGTTTAATTGGGCTGGATGTGAGACTCCTCCGACTCTTGCAGTTGTTAGTTGGCAGGTACCAGAGGCCAACAGGTGCAGCACAGCTAGCATCTTTGTCTGCGGAAGGTAGTTGATTGTCCGCTGTGTTGGTACAGTCAGCCTGTGGGCAATGTGGCAGGGTGGACCAAGTTGAGAATTGGGGCGATAATTCTTTCGCCACTTTTGCTGCGCTAGAGTGACAATATTGCCAGTTTTCCAGCAATAGCTTCCGCCAAAAACATTGCCACCAATGAGAGCGACAAACAACTCTAATGATATGCAGAGTAGGCGTTCCCATGCAAAAAAACATGAAAACACCTCTTCTTGATATTTTCAATACCAGCTAAATCTGCGATGCGATCCAAAAACAGGCGATAAGTCACGTTAGAGTAAGAATTTAACATATGCCTTTCAATGGTGTAAAGCAGGGCGACTACCTACAGTATGAAAGGGAGCGCAGCCCAAAGCCACATCTGAAGACCAACACATGCAACACATGCAGCTCCGACACCCAAGAAGGCCACATCACTCACCGCCACCACCCCCAGGACCTCCCCCTACTACCACTGAGGCAGCGCAGAACAGGACAGTGGACCTTCCAAAAACGACATGCCCCCTCAGCCACACAATAGCTGAATGTTGGAAGAAGTGGGAATCGAGTATGTGTGAAGGAGGAAAGTCACCCATCAATAACAATGCCCACAGGGCCAAGTGTAGCGGTGATGTGCTGGACAGACCTCACTATGCAGGACACAGACCTCTCCACGTGTATGTACACATGCTGATTGTGCTTGTAGGCTTGTGGACAGTGGATGCAACCATGTTACCTCAGGCAGTAGGGAAGATCTCTGTCAGGTAGCTGTGTCGTCCCCCCCTGTAAGCAGAAGCGGAAGCTGGACTGTGAATAAATAGGTCGGGGCTCTGGGTGTGGTTCACTTCTGGGAAGGCCAACGCATCTGCCAGGGTGTCGGCCCTCACCTGCCATGAGGCTGCCGTCATGTCCGCCAGCCTCCATCGACACAGGCCGCACTGCTCACCTGCGGCACAGCACCACAGAGTTATGTCTGTACAGACTACTGCCTTCGATGTACACTGCGGACAGCAGGGCTCACAATTCAGATTGAGTCACGATTGCAGATGACGCAGTCCAGTAGGCAACAGACATTGCTCCCAGTGCGGCCTGCCCGGACCATGCATCATCGCAGACTGCGCACACGCTGAGTGCTTCAGGTGCCACTAACTCTGTCCAGCTCAAGTGAACGCCACATGGCTGTTGACACTTCTTGACCGCTGCCTCCGGCCTACACTGCAATCAGTAGGGCTGACTCCCATCTCATTTTAAAAGAGAGCATTTGATTGGTTCATAAGGTTTCCCATTCTAACAGTTGAAGCTGGTCCCAGCACTGCAGGAGCATTAAGTACATCATCTCGAGGGCCGGACATACGCTGTTGGCCGTTGGTGACCGCTACACTTCGGTCAGCCAGGCTGACAATTCAAATGTAGTCGCAATTGCAGATGAAGCAGTCCAGTAGGCAACAGACATTGCTGCCAGTGCGGCCCTCATGGACCACGCATCATCACTAGCTGCGCACACACTGAGTGCTTTAAGTGCCACTAACTCAGTGCACCACAAGTCATGGACCCTTTACGATACAATCTTTAGTGTGAGATTTAAGATCTGTTGCCCCTACCTTAGTGCACCACAAGTCATGGACCCTTTATGATTAAATCTCTGTGTGTGATCCGATGATCACTGTTGTAGGTGTTGCCAGCACTAACCATTCCCTGAGGGCTGATTTACAATCACCGCACACGCATCCAGCACAGGCGTCACTGGAGATGTGCCCCTGGTAATAAAAAGCGGCAGGGCACATGTGCCCGTAGCCAGTTCCACTATCTATCTAACTGCCGGTGTGTTCATTATGTATGCATGATGCCCTGGGCCCTACCACATTACATTGTGCTGTTTACTACGCACACAACCATGTTACCTCTGGCAGTGGGGAAGACCTCAGTTATGTAACTTTGTCTGGGTCATTCAATGAGCACATGGGTAGAGACAAGATGATTAGAGTACTGAAAGGAGAGAGTATAGTGAATTTATAAGTGCTTGGGGATTGCCGGAGTAACTGGATAGGTACATATGTTGGCAGAGCCAACCCCTGAGCACAAGCTTGGGTCCAATTGGCTGCCTACCAGTGGCAACCCCGGCGGAGCGTCAGGATTGCAAAGCCCCAATGCCCCCACATTCCAGCTGACTCCCCACCTCCTACAGGAACTGGCATTGCTTTTGGGCATGCAGCTCCCCCTGCTCAAAAGCAATCCTGCTTTGCTTTATTGAAGCAAGAGCAGGTTTCCTGCTCAAAGCAGGTTTTGCTATGACAGGGCAGGAGTCATGCTCCTGCCTAGCAAACAGCAATGTCCGGGGGGTGGGTACCCCGGGACATTGCATGAGCCGGCCCTGGGGGGTGGCAGTCCCCAGGGCCCTCAAGGGCTCCCCCTCTCTCTATTTTCAAATCCCTGGGGTGGTGGTGTTCCCCGGTGCTTCAGGGGGCCCATGAGGCCCCCCCTGCATCTTTAATTAAAGCCCCAAGGGTGAAGGTACCCGGGGATTAGGAGGGCCTCAGAGGCCCCCCATTAATTACAAAACATGCCCCGGGGAGGTAACGGTCCCTGGGGCTTATAGGCAAACCTATAAGGATGGGGGCAATGCTTATAGGATTGCCCCCAGGACCTGGCCAACCCTTTGGCTCATTTAAATGAATTTGGGGAGCCATTTATTTTTCATTTTTTCAGCCAGATTCATGCACCCAGCAAGCTTTTGGACATTTAAAAAAAAAGAATAATTTGGGCCTGGGGCTCCTGTGGGACCCCGAGCAGGCATAGGGGGTCAGGGTGTTTCTACCCTGCCCCCTTTTCTTCTCTTTTAATCTTTTTCGACTGTTTTCCTATGACTCGGTTCTACCGAGTCACGAGATGGCTGCCAACACTTCCTGGTTTGGAGTGTTAGCAGCCAATCACAGTGCAGCTCGTGGTCATGGCAGCCAATCACAGTGAAGCTCATGGTCGGGAGGGTTTGCGAACCCACCGCTGCTCCAGATATCGAAACTTTTATTTCTCAGCAACTACTGAATGGATTTACACCATTTGAAATAAAGTTGCTTACTGAAGCAAGCACTACTTGTTTGCCAAATTTGGTGTAATTCCGTTCAGCAGGTCGGGCTGTAGCCTTGGGTAAAATTTGCATTGGTTAGTTGTTTTTTTACTTTTATTTTTTTGAATTTCTCAACAAATACTGAACGGATTTACACCATTTAAAAAAAGGTTGCTTTCTGAACCAAGCCCTACCTTTTTGCCAAATTTGGTGTAATTCCGTTCAACAGTTCGGGCAGTAGCCTGTAATAAAATTTGAGATAGAAATTAACATGGAGAAAAAATCAGTTATGTCATTTGAGATGTCATCAGTGATGTCATCAGTGATGTCATTTGAGATGTCATCAGTGATGTCATCAGTGATGTCACTGACCATGTCATGAATTATGTAATATGTGACATCATCAGCAGTGGAGTGCGGGCGCGCGAGTTATAGTGAGTACAACTAACTATAACGTGGGAATTTCAATGGTTTTGTATGAGTAAAATGTTCAGCTAACTATAACTGGTGTGAAACCTATGGTTTTTTCAGTGAATTTCAAAGGTTTTTTAAATGCTAATTCCTAACTATAACGAGTGTTAAACCTATGGTTTTTTCAGTGAATTTTAAAGGTTTTATAAATGCTAATTCCTAACTATAACGAGTGTCAAACCTATTGTTTTTTCAGTGAATTTCAAAGGTTTTTTAAATGCTAATTCCTAACTATAACGAGTGTCAAACCTATGGTTTTTAAGTGAATTATTAAGTTCTTTTTATAGCTAATTTTTATAGCTATTTATTATTATATTTTTTTCTAATTATTCCAATATTCTATATTTTTATAATATTATTTTTGGAATGTATTTTTCCTGTTTTTTTAAAATATTTAAACCCTGGAGCGTTCAGGTAGCGCGTACCGGTAAGCGCAGCCATACACGTAGCGTGAGCGCTATTCCCGCGATCGGAAAAAATATATGTATGTATTTAAAGTAAATAATAATGCAAGACATTCAGTGGCATACTCACAAAAGTAGTATTTTTGATTTTTAATCACCTTATTTTGACTTTTAAACACATTTCCGAAAATCGACCAACACGTTATTCATTCGCGCTGCGTAAGCGCCTACGTACGTGCCGCGTAAGCGCCCCCGGAAGCACCCCGGAGGGCGCAGCGTAAGCACGCGTCAAGCCATGTGACCTTAAAACAACACTTTTGAATGGTTAATAACAGTTTTTTACACAACTATGGAAAGTCTCCACCCATTTCCCTCACTACCTCTTTGCAATTGCTGAGAGAACACCTCTTCTCCATTCGTCTTGAAAATACTTCTCTTTTTGGAAAGATGTCTGGTTCCAGGGAGCCCTCTTCAGACTCTGATCTGGAATTCCTACCTGAGGACACCCCCCAGAGAAAAGTGAAAGAGCACTTCATTTGGAAGTTCTTTAGTTTCCCAGAGGGGCAAAAAAAAGTGAATGCAGCAAAAGTGACCTGCAAGATATGTGACACAACTTTGTCACGTAGGGATCCCACCCGCAAATATAGTTTTGGGAATGCCAACTTGATCCGGCATGTACAGAAGAGGCCCCCAAATAATTTTGCAAGGGAGAGCACCAGGGACCTGGCATGCAATCCCCCAAGAGATGGCCCCTCCACTTCCACCGGAGCTTCAACATCATCGGTGAGAGGAAGACCAGCAGTCAAGATACCAAATATTTAGCCTGTTTTTGCAGACATTACAATTCGTTGTAAGCAGTGTGACGAACTGCTTTGGTATGGGGAGCAGAGCATTCAACTAATTGTTAGAAAAAGGGAAGAACACCGCTGCGCGCCTCAGCCCTAATTTTTCCCCTTATTTTTGCTCCTGTTGAGCAATTTTGCATTCCCTAGTTTTGGTTTTGTTCTGAAAAAAATACCCCAAAAAATTAAAAACGTTCGGAAAAAGTAAAAAAAAATTTACAAACTAAAAAAGAAGAAAAAAACCAGTTCTTTTTAGAACTACCTCCAATTCTCCAAAAAGAGCTATATTCCTTACATATTCTCAAGGAGTGAGTGAAGTGGAGTACAGTGAGAGAGGAAAATGAGTGAGGGAGCGAAGGAAGGGACGAGAGGGGAAGGGAAGTGAAGCAGGGGGACTGGAAGAAGGTGAGTGTGGGAGGTGAGTGAGGGGAAGGGGAGTGAACATGGGGAATGAGGATAAGTGAGGAAAGCGGAGTAAGGGAACGGGTTGAGGAAGGGTAAGAGAAGAGCAGTGGGGTTGAGGAAAGAGTGGTGCTAGAGTGTGGATAAAGGCAAGTGAGCGTGAGACAAGGGGAGTGAGGAAGTGAGGAGACAGAGGGAGTGAAGAAAATAGTGAGAGAAGGGGACTGAGTGAGGGTGCATAGAAAGGTAAGTGAGGGAGTGTGGGTGAGTTAAAGGGAGTGAGCATGAGAGAAGGGGACTGAGAGAGTGAGGGGACAGAGGTAGTGAAGCTAAAAGAGAGGGAGCGAGGGAAGGAGAATGAGGATGTGACAGGACAGAGGGAGTGAGAGAAGGAGTGAGTGAAGTGGAGTAAGGTGAGTGAGGCAAGGGGAATGAGTGAGTGAGCGAAGGAAGGAAATAGAGGGGAAGAGGACTGAAGCATAGGTACTGAGAGAAGGTGAGTGGGGGATGAAAGTAAAGGGAAGGGGAGAGAAGGATGGGGAATAAGGGGTAGTGAGGGAACTGGAGTAAGGGAACGGGGATGAGGGAGGGTGAGAGAAAGGCAGAGAGGGTGAGTAAAGAGGGGTGAAAGAGGGTGGATAAAAGTAAGTGAGGGTAAGACAAGGGGAGTGAGGGAGTGAGGGGATAGAGGGAGTGAAGGAAGGAGTGAGAGAAGGAGACTAAGTGAGGGAGCATAGAAAGGTAAATGAGGGTGTGTTGGTGAGTTAAAGGGAGTGAGTGTGAGGGAAGGGGGAGTGACAAAGTGAGGGGATGGATGGAGTGAGGGTAAGAGTGAGAGAGTGAGGGAAGGGGAGTGAGGATGTGAGAGGACAGAGGGAGTGAGAGAAGGAGTGAGTGAAATGGAGTAAGGTAAATAAGGGAAGGTGAATGAGTGAAGGAGCGAAGTAAGGGAAGAGAGGGGAAGGGAAGTAAAGCAGGGGGTCTGAAAGAAGGTGAGTGTGGGAGGGGAGTGGGAGAAAGGTGAGTAAACATGGGGAATGCGAATAAATGAGGGAAGCAGAGTAAGGGAACGGGGGTGTGGGTGGGTGAGAGAAGAGTAGTGAGGTTAAGGAAAAGAGTGATGAGAAACTAAATGTTGTTTGTCAAACTTACCTTATAAGTAATGTAAACTTAATTACATATTTTTACTAAATGTAATATCTGTGGAAGAGAAAAAAAATAAGTTATGATTTCTATAATATATATTTCAAAATACAAGAGACAAGACAGGAGATTAAAAGTCATAAAAGCTTACTAAGAGATAAAGTAGGAGTGAAGGACACAGAAAGGGAAACAAAGGAATGGTGAAGGACAGAGAGAGGGAAAAAGAAATAGAGGGAGAGCAAATTACTAGGAGGATAATGAGGTGGATAGATTCAGTGACAGAGAGGAAAAGAGGGAGAGAGAAATGAACTGAAGGTGAGTAAGATACTAAAGGAATGTGAGTTAGGAAAACTAAAGGAGGAAAGGGGAGTAAGGAAAGGGGAGTGAGTGACAGGGAAGGGGGAGTGAGTGAGGGAGCATTAACGACAATGAGAGATGGAAGGTGAGAGAGGGTGAGTGTAGGGGCGTAAGAGAGTCAGGGGACAATGGGAGTGAGGGTAACAAAGAGAGAGTGAGAGAAGAGGAGTGAGGAAGTGAGAGAACAGAGGGAGTGAGGGAAAGAGTGGGTAAAGTGGAGTAAGGTGAGTGAGTGAAGGGGAATGACTGAGGGAGCAAAGGAAGGAAAGAAGGGGAAGGGTATTGAAGAAGAGGGACTGGGAAAAGGTGATTGCGAGAGAAGAGTGAGGGTAAGGGGCGTTAAGGATGGGGAATGAGGATAAGTGAGGGAAGTGGAGTAAGGGAACGGGGGTGAGGGAAGTTGAGAGAAGGGCAGTGAGGTTGAGGAAAGAAGAGTGATAGAGGGTGGATAAAGGCGAGTGAGCGTGAGACAAGGGGACTGAGGGAGTGAGGACATAGAGGCAGTGAAGGAAGGAGTGAGAGAAGGAGACTAAGGGAGGGAGCATAGAAAGGTAAATTAGGGAGTGTTGGTGAGTTAAAGGGAGTGAATGTGAGGGAAGGGGGAGTGACAAAGTGAGGGGATGGAGGGAGTGAGGGTAAGGGTGAGTGAAATGGAGTAAGGTAAGTAAGGGAAGGGGAATGAGTGAAGAGGCGAAGGAAGGGAAGAGAGGGGAAGGGAAGTAAAGAAGGGGGTCTGAAAGAAGGTGAGTGTGGGAGGGGAGTGAGAGAAAGGTGAGTAAACATGGGGAATGCGAATAAATGAGGGAAGCGGAGTAAGGGAACGGGGTGTGGGTGGGTAAGAGAAGAGCCGTGAGGTTAAGGAAAAGAGTGATGAGAAACAACATTTTGTTTGTCAAACTTACCTTATAAGTAATGTAAACTTAATTACATATTTTTACTAAATTTAATAATTGTGGAAGAGGAAAAAAAAATAAGTTATAATTTTTATAATATATATTTCAAAATACAAGAGACTAGGCAGGAGATTAAAAGTCATAAAAGGGTACCAAGAGATAAAGTAGGAGTGAAGGACACATAAAGAGAAACAAAGGAATAGTGAAGGACAGAGAGAGGGAAAAAGAAATAGAGGGAGAGCAAATTACTAAGAGGATAATGAGGCGGATAGATTCAGTGACAGAGAGGAAAAGAGGGAGAGAGAAATGAAATGAAGGTGAGTAAGATACTAAAGGAATGTGAGTAAGGAAAACTAAAAGAGGAAAGGGGAGTAAGGAAAGGGGAGTGAGTGACAGGGAAGGGGGAGTGAGTGAGGGTGCATTCACGACAATGAGAGATGGAAGGTGAGTGAGGGTGAGTGTAGGGGCGTAAGAGAGTGAGGGGACAATGGGAGTGAGGGTAACAAAGAGAGAGTGAGGGAAGAGGAGTGAGGAAGTGAGAGAACAGAGGGAGTGAGGGAAGGAGTGAGTAAAATGGAGTAAGGTTAGTGAGTGAAGGGGAATGACTGAGGGAGCAAAGGAAGGAAAGAAGGGGAAGGGTATTGAAGCAGAGGGACTGGGAAAAGGTGACTGCGAGAGAAGTGTGAGGGTAAGGGGAGTTAAGGATGGGGAATGAGGATTAGTGAGGGAAGTGGAGTAAGGGAACGGGGGTGAGGGAAGGTGAGAGAAGGGCAGTGAGGTTGAGGAAAGAAGAGTGATAGAGGGTGGATAAAGGTGAGTTAGCGTGAGACAAGAGGAGTGAGGGAGTGAGGACATAGAGGTAGTGAAGGAAGGAGTGAGAGAAGGAGACTAAGTGAGGGAGCATAGAAAGGTAAATGAGGGAGTGTTGGTGAGTTAAAGGGAGTGAGTGTGAGGGAAGGGAGAGTGAGAAAGTGAGGGGATGGAGGGAGTGAGGGTAAGAGTGAGAGAGCGAGGGAAGCGGAGTGAGGATGTGAGAGGACAGAGGGAATGAGAGAAGGAGTGAGTGAAGTGGAGTAAGGTGAGTGAGAGAAGGGGAATTATTGAGGAAGCAAAGGAAGGCAAGAAGGGGAAGGGGAGTGAAGTAGAGTGACTGAGAGCTAGAACATGGTGGAGGGGACAAGGATCACACTGAGTGTCCTTATTTCACACAGGCACAGAGTGAGATGAGACACATGCACAGAGTGAGAAGAGAAACGCAAAGAGAGAAATGACACACACAAAGAGAGAGATGGGGCAGGCACAGAGTGAGATGAGACACAGGCACAGAGTGAGTTGAGACACAGGCACAGAGTGAGATGAGACACAGGCACAGAGTACCCTTTAAGCCAAGAGATGCAAACTGTGAGCAGACACAGGTGACATTATTGAAAAATGTGAAAATATAGGGGCATATTACCAAGCAATAGCGATAATTATCGCTATTGCTTGGTTAGAGACAAAATGTTACCGCTGAGTTGCGGCGATTTTTATCGCGAATAAACCTTGGTATTACCAAGGTTTATCGCAAATGCGATAAAAAAAGGCCGCAATGCATGAATATCTCTGAAAAGTCAGCGAGAATATCGCCAAAAGTTGGTAATAGGAGATAGCGATGTTAGCGACTGTTTCCAGTCGCTAACATCTTGGCACGCCCACTTTGCATGTCATTAGTGATAAATATCACTGACATGCAAAGTGGGGCCCAAGATGGTCGCTATCTCCTACTAGCTGTCGCTAACTGGTGTTAGCGACAGCTAGGTAATAGGGAGATACTTTTATCTCCGCTTCCTTGGCTTTTAAAGCCAAAAAAGCGGAGATAAACCCCCTTGTTAATATGCCCCATAATTCCTTATTTCACACAGACACTCAGTGTGATCCTTGTAAAAAATGAGTGAGATGAGACACAGGCACAGAGTGAAATGAGACACAGGCACAGAATGAGATGAGGCTTAAAGGGTACTCTGTGCCTGTGTCTCATCTCACTCTGTGCCTGTGTCTCATCTCACTCATTTTGGACAAGGATCACACTAACTGTCCTTATTTCACACAAGCACAGACTGAAATGACACACAGGCACAGAGTGAGATGAGTGAGGCTTAAAGGGTACTCTGTGCCTGTGTTTCATCTCACTCTGTGCCTGTGTCTCATCTCACTCTGTGTCTGTGTCTCATCTCACTCATTTTTTACAAGAATCACACTGAGTGTCTGTTTGAAATAAGGAATTATATTTTCACATTTTTTAATAATGTCACCTGTGCCTGCTCACAGTTTGCATCTCTTAGCTTAAAGGGTACTCTGTGCCTGTGTCTCATCTCACTCTGTGCCTGTGTCTCATCTTACTCATTTTGGACAAAGATCACAATGAGAGTCCTTATTTCACACAGGCAGAGAGTGAGATGAGACACACAAAGAGAGAAATGACACACACAAAGAAAGAGATGGACAGACACAGAGTGAGATGAGACAGAGACACAGAGTGAGATGAGACACAGGCACAGAGTGAGATGAGACACAGGCACAGAGTACTCTTTAAGCCTCACTCATCTCACTCTGTGCCTGTGTCTCTTTTCACTCTGTGCCTGTGTCTCATCTCACTCATTTTTGACAAGGATTACACTGAGTGCCTGTGTGAAATAAGGAATTATATTTTCACATTTTTCAATAATGTCACCCGTGTCTGCTCGCAGTTTGCATCTCTTAGCTTAAAGGGTACTCTGTGTCTGTGTCTCATCTCACTCTGTCCTGTGTCTCATCTCACTCTTAGAGCCTATTTGTGAACTAAGATGCCTGACAGACATGCTTCCTATGATTCTCTACTAGTACATATCCTAAAGCCTAACTGACTTCAAGAATACATGTATTCCCATATTTTTAAACACATCAACTAAGCAAATTATTCATCCAGATTCATTTAAAATCAAGCTTGACTCACAGTGTGATCTTAGGCAAATGACCAGGATTTTACATGCAATCTACCATGTCTGTCTCTGCATGCAATATGGGTTTCTGCTCATACTATCTCACTGTCTCTACCGGCAAAAAACAGACCATATATATATAAGCAAGACGTAACATTCCTTATTCATTTCAACAGCACACCCTGGATCTTTATTGCACAGCTTAGAGCCTATTTGTGAACTAAGAGGCCTAACAGACATGCTGCCTAAGATTCTCTACTAGTACATATCCTAAAGCCTAACTGACTTCAAGAATACATGTATTCCCATATTTTTAAACACATCAACTAAGCACGTTATTCATCCAGATTAATTTAAAATCAAGCTTGACTCACAGTGTTATCTTAGGCAGATAACCAGGATGTTACATGTAATCTACCATGTCTTTCTCTGCATGCAATATGTGTGTCTCTGCTCATACTATCTCACTGTCTCTACTGGCAAAAACAGACCATATATATATAAGCAAGACATAACATTCCTTATTCATTTCAACAGCACACCCTGGATCTTTATTGCACAGCATAGAGCCTATTTGTGAACTAAGAGGCCTAACAGACATGCTGCCTAAGATTCTCTACTAGTACATATCCTAACGCCTAACTGACTTCAAGAATACATGTATTCCCATATTTTTAAACACATAAACTAAGCAAATTATTCACCCAGAATAATTTAAAATCAAGCTTGACTCACAGTGTGATCTTAGGCACATGACCAGGATGTTACATGTAATCTACCATGTCTGTCTCTGCATGCAATATGTGTGTTTGTGCTCATACTATCTCACTGTCTCTACTGGCAAAAAAAGACCATATATATATAAGCAAGACATAACATTCCTTATTCATTTCAACAGCACACCCTGGATCTTTATTGCACAGCTTAGAGCCTATTTGTGAACTAAGAGGCCTAACAGACATGCTGCCTAAGAGTCTCTACTAGTACATATCCGAAAGCCTAACTGACTTCAAGAATACATGTATTCCCATATTTTTTAACACATCAACTAAGCAAATTATTCACCCTGATTCATTTAAAATCGAGCTTGACTCACAGTGTGATCTTAGGCACATGACCAGGATGTTACATGTAATCTACCATGTCTGTCTCTGCATGCAATATGTGTGTTTGTGCTATTACTATCTCACTGTCTCTACTGGCAAAAAACAGACCATATATATATAAGCAAGACATAACATTCATTTTCCATTTCAACAGCACACCCTGGATCTTTATTGCACAGCTTAGAGCCTATTTGTGAACTAAGAGGCCTAACAGACATCTTAGGCACATGACCAGGATGTTACATGCAATCTACCATGTCTGTCTCTGCATGCAATATGTGTGTTTGTGCTCATACCATCTCACCATCTCTCACCATCTTACATTTTACCAAAAAACATGTAGCAAAGTAAATCGTTTTACACACCAAGCACAGCCCATTTAAATGATCACTACATTACAAGAAAGAAACCTGACTCATTTTCAAAATACAATTCCAATATGCACCATTCATTTTTTTGCCAGCATTACATAGAAACATGAGACACAATGCAAGAATAAACAAGCCCAATATGCTTCTTAATCTTCCCCATAGGGCATACAGCACTCTATCTATATTAAATGAATCATTACTCACCTTTAAAAATGCTTTTGAAGATTTACAACAGTGTCAGTCACACACACCAGATTTTCTTAAGCAGAATCTCAAAAATGCACCTCAAACACTGCAACCACAAATGGCCCTGATTCCCTGTAATTCTTCACACATATCCCTGGACTTAACCAATCAAAATTCTTCCAACACTATTTCAAAACCAAACTGACATTTTAATTAGTTCTACATTTCAGCACTTTCAAATTCACATAATATTCACCCATCCCCCCGAGCTCATTCAGCCTGTTACCATGGTAACTCCCACCATACTCAGCACACATGTGAAACGTTCATCATACTATGTTGCAATTGAATCCAGCAAGGGTGTTTGACCTCTCAATATACTAGCTAATCATGTGCAATGTTTCTTTCAATGACTTTTTCTCAACCATTAGAATTACTTCTTTCAAATAACAAAAGCATGCACCCTAATTTTCTGTGGAGAATTAAAAGAAACCACCAATCATTTCTTCTTTTTCAAGTGCACTGAATCTCAACCACTTTTTTTCATAACTCCTACTTTCAAACTGCCACTTCATTTCCACAGCCCATCTGAGTACAACCACATCTACCTTCAAGATGCCAAAAGTCTGGATTGTGGGTCATAGCTTTGTTCACTGGAGTGAAAAGTATGCAGCAAACAGAGGTATTCCCAACCTTGATTGACCAAATGTGGATATTATGTGGATTGGCCAGAGAGGATTGAGATGTCACCAATTGATACCATTGGTAAAATCCTTTATGCATCTACCACACCCTGACCTCATAATTGTGCACTGTGGTGGAAATGACCGGGGCACTTTGACTGGGGTAGGTCTGGAAATGCTTTTAAAGGACATCTTTGGGCAATTGATGTCACTTTTTCCAAAAACTGCCTTGGTATATTCTAATATATGCCAAAGGCAAAAATGGAACTGGTCCAACCAATTTTGTCCACAGATTGAGAAAGCAAGGAAACATGTGAATAAATCTGTTTCTGCTTTCCTCAGAGACTATGGTATGGGTTCCATATACCACAACAACTTGCGTTACAACCTGCAGATGTATCAGTGATGTAATTTGAGATGTCATCAGTGATGTCACTGACCATGTCATGAATGATGTAATATGTGACATCATCAGCAGTGGAATGCGGGCGTGCGAGTTATAGTGAGTCCAACTAACTATAACGTGGGAATTTCAAAGGTTTTGTATGAGTAAAATGTTCAGCTAACTATAACTGGTGTGAAACCTACGTTTTTTTCAGTGAATTTGAAAGGTTTTTTAAATGCTAATTCCTAACTATAACGAGTGTGAAACCTATGGTTTTTTCAGTGAATTTCAAAGGTTTTTTAACTGCTAATTCCTAACTATAACGATTGTGAAACCTATGTTTTTTTTAGTGAATTTCAAAGGTTTTTTAAAAGCTAATTCCTAACTATAATGTTTGTGAAACCTATGGTTTTTTCAGTGAATTTCATAGTTTTTTTTAAAGCTAATTCATTTGTATATCGACTTTGAAACCTACGATTTTTTTGTTTGTTAGCTGATTTTTACAACAATTATTTATATGTTTTTAAAATAATAAATCATTTGTTAAATGTATATATATTTTTTTACATTTTTTCCTGGTGCGCTCAGGGTGCGCGCACCGGTAAGCTCTGCCGAGAGCGCATCGAGAGCGCTATTTCTGCGTTCGTAAAAAAAAAATATGCATGAAAATTAAATAATAATGGAAGACATTTAGTACCATATTTATAAAAGCAGTATTTTTGATTTACGAAATGAAAATGATTTTGCATTTCCGTAAAGCTATCAAAACATCACTCAGACGCACCGCGTAAGTGCCCCCGGAAGCGCCTACATTCGTGCCGCGTAAGCGCCCCCGTAAGCGCTCCGGTGCGCATAGCGTAAGCGCGTCAAGTCATGTGACCTTAAAATAACTCTTTTCATCGGTTGCTAACAGTTTTTTTACAAAAAATTAAATCCCCACCCATTTCCTTCACTTCTTCTTTCACTTTTGTGACTGCAAGACCTCTCTTTTTGCTCTCGGATCTTTGTTAGATTGCTATCTTGGATTACTTTGGCTGCCAGAGCATCCAGCAGTGAAGATAACTCAGAGGGATTTCTTGATGAAGAGGTTCCTCAGCCGAAGATAAAAGAACACTTCATATGAAAGTTTTTTTCTATTCCAAATGATCAGAAAAAAGTAAATGCTCCAAAGGTGGAGTGCAGGATTTGTCACACTGTCCTGTCACGGGGTGACCCCACCAAGAAATATTCATTTGGAAACTCCACTATGATTCGACATGTTGAGAGGAGGCACCCCCAGAACTTTGCCCGGGAGAGTGTCAGGGCTCTGGCACGAGAGGCTCCCAGTGATGGGGCCTCTACTTCAACCGGAGGAGAAACTACATCAGGGAGGGGGCGATCACAAGAGCTGATTACTAACATTCAGCCCGCTTTTAATAGAGGCGTAATTAAATGCAGATATTGTGATCAGCTACTTTGCTATGGGGAACAAAGTGTTCAGCTCATGGTTCGAGCATTGGATAACCATCGCTGCCGTTCCCTGCCCTAATTTATTTTATTTTTTTGCTCCTGTTGAGCAGTTTCCCATTCCCTGTTTTTGTTTTTGTTAAAAAAAAATGAAAAAAAAAAATGTTCTTTTCAGAACTACCTCCAATTCTCATCAAAGAGCTGTATTCTTAAAAAAATAGTAAAAAGAGTAAGTGAAGTGGAGTGCATTGAGAGAGGAGAGGAAAATGAGAGCAAAGAAAGGGACGAGAGGAGAAGGGAAGTGAAGTAGAGGTACTGAAAGAAGGTGAGTGTGGGGAAGGAGAGTGAGGAGAAGGAGAGTGAACATGGGGAATGTGGATACACGTAAAAAATGTAGTAAAGGAACGGGAGTGTGGAAGAGTAAGAAAAGAGCAGTGATGTTTTGTAAAGAGTGGAGATACAGACTGGATAAAGGCAAGTGAGTATGAGAACAGGTAAGTAAGGCAGTGAAGAAACAGAGAAAGTGAAAGAAAAAATAAGAGTAGAAGACTGAAGGCCTCATTTTTGCACCTTCCTCACAGCAGGCGTAACACTCACGCAGGCCCTTTAACATGGGCCTGACCCGATGTGAAAGGATGCATTGCTGGGGTTGCGTCACTTTTGTAACACATTCAAGCAATGCATCACTTTTTTGCTTACAGATACGTCAGAAATACTGACGTATCTGTAACTCCTGGCAACATAATGCGTCATACATTAAATATGACGCATGAGTAGAAGACTGAAGATGCGTCACTTTTACGCCACCGGTGCGTCACTTTTTGTGACGCGCCAGTGGTGTAAAAATTGCACCTTGTTGAGTCATATTTACAAAGTGATACATCTACGTAGATGCGTCACTTTGTAAACCTTTACACAACATTATACCTGCGTCAGGTGTAATATATGCAAAGGGGGTGTATTGACGCATGAAAGGGTCATAGAGGTGACGCAGTGTATTCTATGAGATTTCACTGCGTCACTTTCAGGACGCCGTTGCGTCAAAATTTTGCACATGCCTTACAGCAGGCGTAAGACTGATGCAGGCCCTTTCACATGGGGCTGGCCCCATGTGAAAGGATGCATTGCTGGAGTTGTGTCACTTTTGTGACACACTCCAGCAATGCATCACTTTTGCACTTACAGATACGTCAGAAATACTGACGTATCTGTAACTACTTGCGACATAATGCGTCATACATTAAATATGACGCATGAGTAGAAGACTGAAGCCCTCATTTATGAGGACATGTGTCACTTTTACACCACCGATGCGTCACTTTTTGTGACGCACCAGTGCTGTAAAAAATACACCTTGTTGAGTCATATTTACAAAGGGACGCATCTAGGTAGATGCGTCACTTTGTAAACCCCTGCGCCAGCTGTAATGTATGCAAAGGGGGCGTACTGACATAAGGAAGGGTCGTAGAAGTGACGCAGTGACATCTAAGAGATATCACTGCTTCACTTTTATGACGTTGTTGCGTCCAAATCTTGCGCCTGCCTCACAGCAGGCGTAACACTAACGCAGGCCCTTTCACATGGGACTTGCCCCATGTGAAAGGATGCATTGCTGGAGTTGCTTCATTTTTGTGACACATTCCAGCAATGTATCACTTTCCTGTAAACACTCTACATTATTTTTTTACTCTAAATTTTTACACTGTTTTTCCCTGTGGTGCGCTCAGGGTGCGTGTACCGGAGAGCGCACCCGGGAGCGCACCCAGCGCTTACCCCGCAAAAATGTTTTTTTTAAAAAAGGTTTGTTTGCCCTTCAGGGTCCTTCAGGGGCCCCTCAGAAAACCTAGGGGGTCAGGGGGTGTCTATTCTGCCCCTTTTTTAATTATTTCCCTATTTATTTTTCACCTCTTCTGTCTCTGTTCTTCAGAGTCACAAGATGGTGGACTATGCAGACCATTTAGAATGTTTACAGACACCCAAGAGCCAATTAGCTTTTGAAATTTACAACCAATTAAAATGTTTCAATGGTTTTCAATTTGTGTGTGATGAAGTTTCATTGGTTTTCTACTAATGAAATGATTTTCTAATGAGAGGGAAACACAGTCATTTTGTGATAGTACTCTTTGAGGTACATTTGTGAGGAATTTTTGGTGTTCTATTTCTGGTGTGAAATTTACACAGTATGAACTCTTCTACTGCTTTCTAAAAGGTGAGTTGTTAATTTGTAAGGGGAATTTAATACTTGATAATGCTAGTTTTATATTATCTATTACTAAAAACAATAAATTAAAGTGATTTTTTTTCTGCAATTTACAGCAAGAAATTTGAAAAGAATATGGATCTCAATGAGGACACCGTTAATATTAATTTTGAAATTTCTGTGACCTTTGTTGAGGCGAGTTTGATTGAGGTCTTAAATGATCCTGTTCATAACACTATCCATGAAGAAGACCTTCTTTTAAGAGAAGATGGAATGGAGGATTTTAATGATGAGACTTTGGATGCTGAATTAATGGAATGTTTGGACTATGTTGAGTTCCAAGAGTCATTTATGAAGAGTTCTGATGATGAGATTCCTGATCAGATAATGTTAGAAGTACTTCTAAATTATGAAAATTATGAAGAATAAATTTATATTCATAAATTCTAAATTGTTTGAGACATTTTTCTATTATTGTACTTGAAATTTATGAGATAGTAGTGAAATGATTGTGGTGTACAGTGAGACTTATAGTATAGAGTGCAACTTTTCTGCATTACATAGTAAGTTTACTCACAGTTACTTCTCTTCTCCCACTATATTTTCTCCAATGTGCATTTCACATCTCTTCATGATCTCATGCCTTCTTTCTCTCACTGTCTCTCTCTAATGTACACTATCACCGCCATTTTTTGTATTTTCAGAAGACAGTGAAATGTAATGCTACAAAGATGGAATGCAATATCTGCCATACTTTATTTTGCAGAGGAGACCCCAGAATGAAGTACAATTTTGGTAATCCAACTATGATTTGTCACGTTGAGAGGAGGCACCCCCAGAACTATGCCCGGAAGAGTGTCAGGGCTCTGGCACGAGAGGCTCCAAGAGATGGTGCCTCTACTTCAACTGGAGGAACAACTGCATCGGTGAGAGGGTGACCAGAGCAGCTGATCATAAATATTCAGCCTGTTTTTAATGAGGCCTCCATCAAATGCAAAAATTGTGATGCCCTACTTTGTTATGGTGAACAAAGTATTATGATCATTGTTTGAGCATTAGAGAACCACCGCTGCCGTCCCCAGTCCTAATTTTAGTGAGAGAGGAAAGGAAAATGAGTGAGGGAGCAAAAAAAGGGACGAGAGGGGAAGGGAAGTGAAATAGCGGGATTGAAAGAAGGTGAGTGTGTGAGTATATCTAAGTTATAGGGAGTGAGCTTGACAGAAGAGGAGTGAGAGACTAAAGAGACGGAGAAAATAAGACTAACAGAGACAGAATGAGGTAAGGGGAGTGTAGAACTAAGAAGATAGAGGGAGTAAGACAAGGAATTAGTGAAGTGGAATAAGGAGAGTAAGGGAAGGGAAAACAGTGAAAGGGCGAAGGATGAGAAGAGAGAGGAAGGAATGTAAAGCAGAAGGTCTGAAAGAAGATGAGTGTCGGAATAATGCTCAGTAATAGGGAGTGAGCATGATAGAAGAGGAGTGAAAGACTAAGAGGACAGAGAGAATGGGGGTAACACAGAGAGAGTGAGAACAGAGGAGTGAGTAAATTAGAGAACAGAGGGATTGACAGAAGCAGTTACTGAACTGCAGAAAGAGGAGTAAGGGAAGGGAAAAGAGTGAAGGAGTGAAGGATGAGAAAAGAGAGGACGGAAAGTAAAGGAGAAGGTCTGAAAGAAGGTGAGTGTAAGAGTATGGCCGAGTTATAGGGAGTGAGTGTGATAGAAAAGGATTGAGAGACTAAGAGGACAGAGAGAATGAGGCTAACAGAGAGAGTATGAGGGAAGGGGAGTGTACAAATAAGAGGACAGAAGAAGTAAGAGAAGGAGTTAGTACAGGGGAATAAGAAAGTAAGGGAAGAGAAAGAGTGAAGGAGCAAAAGAAGAAAAGAGAGAGGAAGCAAACTAAAGGAGAAGGCCTGACAGAAGGTGAGTGTGGGAGTATAGCTGAGTTATAGGCAGTGAGCATGACAGAAGGAAAGTGAGAGACTAAGGTGATGGAGAGAATTAGGCTAACAGAAAGACATTAAGGGAAGGGGAGTGTAGAATTAAGAAGACAGAGATAGAAAGAGAAGTAGTAAGTGAAGTGGAGTTAGGAGAATAAAATAAAGGAAATATATGAAATAATAAAGTAAAACAAGAGAAAAGAAAAAAAATAAAGGAGAAGGCCTGTTTTTCCCTATGGTGCACTTCAGGACCTCATTTATGAGGATATGCGTCACTTTTATGCCGCCGGTGCGTCACTTTTTGTGACGCACCAGTGCTGTAAAAAATACACCTTGTTGAGTCATATTTACTAACCCTGGGCGTAGTGTGCGGAGTGGGGCTCCGCGGAGCTACGCGAAGTGGGCACACAACTACGCCCACCCGCGCACTCCACGTAGCCCCACTCCGCGCCGCCCGCCTCCCTCCCGCCCTCCCTAAATACATCAATAAAAGTATAAAAATCTATTAAAAACACTTACCTTGTCTGCCGCGTCCCCGGGGCTCCCTCTCGCCGTCCCGCGATTCGCGCCGCCACCGACCCGGATACTAATGCGCATGCGCGGGCGGCCGCGCATGCGCATTCCTCATGAGAATGCGCATTAGGACCCGAAATGGCGGCGAGAATCGCGGGACGGCGAGAGGGAGCCCCGGGGACACGGCAGACAAGGTAAGTGTTTTTAATAGCTTTTCATACTTTTATTGATGTATTTAGGGAGGGCGGGAGGGAGGCGGGTGGCGGCCGGCTACACACCATCTGCGGAGCGCGCGTAGTGCCGCCTGGCTACGCCCGCTACGCAAAATGCGTAGGAGACGGCACTGGAGTGTAGCTGGCCGCCCACCCTTAATATTTACAAAGTGAGGCATCTAGGTAGATTTGTCACTTTGTAAACCCCTGCGCCACATTATACCTGCACCAGGTATAATATATGCAAAGGGGGCGTATTGACGCAAAGAAGGGCCGTACAAGTGACGCAGTAACATCTAAGAGATTTCACTGCGTCACTTTCAGGACATCGTTGTGTCAAAATCTTGCGCCTGCCTCACAACAGGCCCAAGACTGACGCAGGCCCTTTCACATGGGGCTTACCCCATGTGAAAGGATGCATTGCTTGAAATTATTTTTTTACTATTCTTTTTTACACTGTTTTTGTCTGTGGTGCGCTTCAGGGCCTCATTTATGAGGCCATGTGTCACTTTTACGCCGCCAGAGCGTCACTTTTTGTGACGCACCAGTGGTGTAAAAATTGTACCTTGTTGAGTCATATTTACAAAGTGACACATCTAGGTAGATACGTCACTTTGTAAACCCCTGCGCCACATTATACATGCGTCAGATGTAATGTATGCAAAGGGGGCGTATTGACGCAAGGAAGGGTCATAGAAGTGACGCCGTGAAATCTATGAGATTTCACTGTGTCACTTTTAGGACACCATTGCGTGAAAATCTTGCGTCTGCCTCACAGCAGGCGTAAGACTGATGCACATACTTTCACATGGAACTTGCGCCATGTGAAAGGATGCATTGCTGGAAATTATTTGAGGGTAATAGAGAAAGAGTGGGAAAAGTGGAGTGAATAAATTAGAAGACAGAGGATTTGATAGAAGGAGTTATTGAAGTGGAGTAAGAAGAGTAAGAGAAAGCAAAAGAATGAAACAGCAAAGGATGGGAAGAGAGAGGGAAGGAAGGAGTAAGTAAGTAAGTAGTAAGGAAAGGGAAAAGAGTGAAGGAGCAAAAGAAGAGAAGAGACCCGAAGGAAAGTAAAGGAAAAGCTTTGAAAGAAGGTAAGTATAGGAGTATGGTTCAGTTATAGGGAGTGAACGTGATAGAAGAGAAATGGAAGACTAAAGGGAAGGAGAGAATGAGGCTAACAGAGACAGAATGAAGGAAGGAAAATGTAGAACTAACAGGATAGAGAAGTAAGAGGAGTTAGTGAAGTGAATTAAGGAGAGTAAGGGAAGAGAAAAGAGTGAAGGAGCGAAAGAAGGGAAGAGAAAGGAAGGAAAGTAAAGGAGAAGGTTTCAATGAAGGTGAGTGTGGCACTATGGCTGAGATATAGTGAGAGACTAAGGGGATGAAGAGAATGATGCTAACAGAAAGAGTTTGAGGGAAGGGAAATGTAGAAGTAAGAGGACAGAGGAAGAAAGAGAAGGAGTAAGTGAATTGCAGTAAAGAGAGTAAAAGAAGAGAAAAAAATAAAACAAAGAAGTAAGAGAAGAGAGAGGAAAGAAAGTAAAAGAGAAGGCCGGAAAGAAGGTGAGAGTAATGGAAGAGTGTGAAAAAATAGAGTACATGTGGGGTTCAGAATAAGTGAAGCAAGCGCAAAAAGAGAACAGAGGTGTAAAATATCAAAGAAGAGTAGTGACGTTATGGAAAACAGTATAGAGAAAATAAATATTGTACATTAAACTTACCTTATAAGTAATGTCAACTTAGTTTTATATTTTCATTTAAACTTATATCTGTGAAAGACAAAACAAAATAAGTTACAATATTTATAATATATATTTTACAATACAAAAGACAAAGTCGGAGATTAACAAGAGTAAAGGAGGGTGAGTGAAGGGCAGGGAGGTTGATGAAAAAGGGAAAATAAAGAGAGGATAAAAGCAAGTGAGCTTGAGACAAAGGAAGTGAAGGAGTGAGAATATACAGGTAGTGAAGGAAAGAGTGACAGAAAGGAACTGAGTAAGAGAACAAAGAAAGGTAAGGAAGGGAGTGTGGGTCAGTTTTAGGGAGTAAGCATAACGGAAAAGGAGTGAGACAGTGAGAGGATACAGAGACTGAAGCTAAGACACAGGCAATTAGGGAAAGGAAGTGATGATGTGAGAGGACAGAGGAAGTGAGAAAAGGAGTTAATGAAGTGTAATAAGATGAGTGAGAGCAGGGGAATTATTGAGGGAACATAGAAAAGAAACAAGGGGAAGGAGAGTGAAGTAGAGTGACTGCCAGCTGGAAAATGGTGGATGTGAGAGAAGTAAAGGGCCGTGAAGGAGTGGTTAATGAGAATAAGTGAGGAAAATGGAATAAGGATAGGGAGGTGAGGAAGAGTAAAAAAAGACCAGTGAGGGTGAGTTAAGAGAAGTGATAGAGGGTGGAAATAGATAAGTGAGCATAAGAGAATGGGATAATAATATATATTTAATAATACAAAATACAAAATAATTTCAACAACATGTTAAATGGTTTATTTTTGCTGTTCTCAGAATATATTGAATTTCACTTAAAACAGTGACTTCAACAGTACTCATCATATAACATCGGGCAAAAAACCCCACAATCAAAATGTTTAAAAAACCCATTGATTAATTTCTTGAATAATGTAACATTTTAAAAACCATATCTAAACTCACTTTTGATCCATCCACTTTTCCACGAGGCCAAATAGTATATGGAAAGTCCTTTTCTATAGAAATTAGTCCAGAGTATTCGTAAATGTCTTATTTACCCGACTTTCTGAAAGAAAAGCTCCAACATCTTTTGCATTATGAAACAATACTTTTACTTCCACCTCTAGTTTACTTTTTATAAAAAAATTCTATAATACTCATAGCACACACTATATGATAAACATATACTATCTCTATGAGAACTACATGTTTTTTATTACCTTCATCAGTCTCATTCAGAAAGTAATTTTGAAGAGCAAACTAAGTTATATTAACTGCTGCAATCTTCATAGGCCAATTACCTTCCCTAAAATTTCGGTTGTAAGAACACTAGGTAAGAATTTAGTAAGTCAGAAGGCAAACGTTGTTTGAAAGTCAATTGAGTATCATTACAGACCTTCCAACCTTTTCCACATTTTAAATAATATGTGTAATGTCCTGATGTTGTTGAAGGACCATCATGGTAAATAATTGCTGCAGTTGTAAAGGTTCTTCCTGAAATTGATAATTGAGAAGCCACAAGATTTTTAATTAATGTTGTCAATTTAGTTCCATCAGGTCTACATCGTTGGAACATTAAAATAACATACTGTCCATATCTTATTAAAAATAAAGTTGATAGCATTCAGATTTACATTGACTACAGACCATGTTTTGATTTGCTGCTCTAACTAGATTATTAAAAGACACTGATTTGCAGTCTAGTAAAGTCAAATATATAAATCTTTCAGTGTCCACTGCAGTACTACTTGAAAAGGAGCAATTGTCACAGTCATGTTGCCATTTATAAGAAAGGCCAAAAAGATTTTCTACATCTACTCCTTCATCTTGCAAAACAACAAGCATATACATTAGAAATTCCTGACAATCTTGCTGAATATTCTGTGAAAATTGATTTAGACCAGAACATATGTCTAAAACGTATCGAATTTCAGAAACACTTTGTATTTTCTTTCTATCATTGCTACATTTCTCTAATACAGAATTTAATAAACAACAAAATGTTTGATCACGATTTTCAGCAATCTGTTCTTTTACAGTTTGGAGAAAAAAAACAACATTAACCACTACATTAGCATAGCAGTTGACACCAGAACTATTTTCAAATTGAAATCCAACAACATCTTTAACTGAATCCATTTCCTTTCTGCTTACAATTACTGTTTCATCTACTTTTTTCTTTTTGCTACAACTTGACTACAATTTTTCTCATTTCTTCTTTTTCGGCCTACCACACGCTTTTCAAAAAGAGGATATTGAGGTAAATTTGGAGCATACTCTCTTCTTAACCTATTATATTCTTTTACACAATTTAGATCTGCATTAATCTTTGTCTCATCAAAATCAATCAAGTACAATCCAGATAAAGTTCTGACTCGAGATATAGCAACATATGCCATGCCCTCCTTGAACACAGAATTTCCAATATTCACCAAAGCACTATCAACACTTAAACCTTGAGATTTATGAATAGTTACTGCATATGCCAAAGAAACAGGAAACTGTTTTCTGATGACATATAAATCTTTCACTAGCAAAAAGCGAGCAGAACAACGAGTGATTTGTTGTACTTCTTCAATACCATCAAATTTAATTTTTATAATTTCAATTCCATCTCTATGTCGGTAATTCACAAAATCCACAACATGACCCATTGCTCCATTTACTAAACCTCTCTCCACATGTAAATTACGTCCTAAAATTATATGACAATTGAAAGATGCATACAGAGTCCTTTCCATACCAGCAGTTTTAGATATTGTCTTTTCTAAAGAATCCAATTTTGTTTTCAACTTTTCTGACAAAATAATAGTGGCTTCTTCATGTTCTATTTTATCAATAGCTCCCAGTTTCACAATCTCTTGATTTTCCAAATTTAACATTTTGGTGTTGAAGATTGAACATTCTTGCAGAGTTGGCATCAAGCATATGACGGATTTGTTTTCAGAAATTTTCTTAAAAATATTCTCTGGCACAATATTTTCCTTTGGAAACAAATTGGAATTAATCATCCATGTAAAGCTTCTTTGCCATGCTCAGTTAGTTTTCCAATTCTTACATCTTGTAAAATATTTTTATAATCTTCATCCTTTGCCTGTCGCATATTTTGAAGTAGTTCTGCATATTTGAAATTTAGCCATATGTTAACATTTCCAATGCTTCCTAAGCACTTCCTTGTATCTTCATGTGTAAGCATTTTAAACACTGGCTGTCCTTTCACTGGAGTTAGTTGCAGTAAATCTCCAAAAACAATGATATGTATGCCTCCAAATAACACATCATAGTCAGTTTTAAGAGTTTCTTGCATTCTTAAATGCACAAAAGCAAGCATTACATTTGATACCATGCTTACTTCATCAATGATAAGAAGTTTCATTTTTTTACGACTCTTGAAACTTCACAACAAGCTTCTCCAGATAGCTTGTGGTATTGTCATTTTGTATCATGCTCCACTGGCAGCATCAACAAGCGGTGTAATGTAATCCCTTTAATGTTGTGTGCTGCCAAACCAGTTGGAGCAGTAATAACACAAGAGAGCGATGACTCCGTTATTTTCTGCAAGTATGTTGCAATCGCTTTAATCAGGAAACTTTTTCCAGTTCCTGCTTCTCCACTCACATACAGTCAAATAGGTACAAATGATGTACATGAGCACTCTTTCTTCTCATGAGATAAACCATGCTCAATTTGTTGTGTGACTTGGTCATATATTTGTCTCTGCTCAACGTTTAGTTCTTTTTCCAAATCTTCTAAGTCAACTCCATCCTCCTGAGCTTGTTCCATGGCTCTTTCAACTTCCTCCATGGCAGTGGCAGCTTCATTTTGTATAATTGGTCCTCCTAGTGGATCCTGACTCAATGAAGCAGAACTCTGACTGTCTTGAGAACTGTCTCTAGCAATCTCTGCTGCAATTGTAGCTTCTTGCTGTATTTCCTCGTTTAACATTTGCAGATAATTTGAAAAAACAGGACATTCTATTGTATCCTTGGTTGCATTGAACGAATCTTCATAAGTAAGAAAATCTCCAAGTAGTTCCTCTTCTCTACGCCAAGGCTTAAAGGGTTGTAAAAGAGCTAAGTAATAAAATTCCCTTTTGTCTGGAGAATCACAACTCAATTTTCGATGATTAATCAAATGGCCTTTTATTTGTTTTACTAAATAGCCTTCACATCCAATTACAGCATATACACCTTTATTGATGTCTTCTGTGATGTTCTTTTTAAAAAGGTAGGTTTGCAGAACTTCATAGAGACAAGCATTCTCAAGGTGAGTACTTCTATTTGGATAGTATGTATCCAACATGTTTGTCTTCAGAATATCTGTACTGTCTGGTTCTTTCTCCGCCAAATACTCTATTTCATGTACAGATTTCAAAACTCGGTTTCGTGTTGCAGCAAGACCTAGACTCACCCAAATGATGGTTCTAGACTTGGCATATAGACTTGCTGATGACAACCAATCAGAACATTCATACGCTCCAATTTCTCGATGCGACAACATCTTCAGACTGTAACTGTATCATTTCTTGCTTAGACTCTTTTCATGTGAAATTTCCTCCTACGTTTCTTTCAGTTGTCTTTTCTGATTTTGTGATATAAGATGTCACATATCGAGCCACAGCAATAGAGTTGTCAGCCACATATTGAATATCCATGTTAGCATTCCACATGGATAAAATGACTGGGTTGTAGTCATTTATGAATTTGGATTCCTCATTTCTTCTTTGTATGTATTTTTGGGTGATTTTCTTGTCACAGTATGTTGCAGAGAAGACATAAAATTATTGACTCTTCCTTTCGATGTTACTGGACGTGGAAATGCAAAAAGACATTTCGTGTAGAACTTGTCCTTGGATTTGTATTTTCGCCGACAGTATTTCCCACAACGATGACTTTGAAAGCGTAAAACTTGCTGTCTTAAATTGTTTTCTTCTGTATTTTTCGGAACAGCACATGTAGAATACTGCTCAATGAAACTCATCACTTTCTAATCTGAATCTGTTCCAAATTTAGGTGCATCTTTAATCCATAGCAGCATATGTATATGAGGAGCACCTCTTGCTTGATACTCCTTTCTCCAAAAGAAATCCAACAACTCTCCAAGCGGAGGATGTTTTTTGTTTGTAATAAAAGACATCATAGCTTCAAACCTATGATTGAAATACCTGCATACATTAACTGGATCCAAAGAGCACAGTTCTCCAGGTGTCTTGTATTCAATATTTTCAATGTTTTTATTTGCCTCTCGTAGAAATTCAAGTAAGTCTTCCCAAGCATACTCAGCACAGCTAAGAGTGAGGAACCATGTAGGAGTTCCTAGGTTTCTCAGCATACATTTCGATTTTCCAAGACCACGGTACCAATACTTGTTAGTACCACGCTGACATGCCATGAGATTAATTAGCTGAGATTCCAAAACACTGTCTTGCAGTTTGATTTTATCCATAAATTCCCTTGCCGAAACATTTCGTAGATGTGCTCCACTTTTCAGTATATGATTTACTGCATAGGAAAGTCCAGACAAGTCACTCTCAAACAGTAGATGGAACAAATATGGAATGCATTGACGAAACCTTGGATCTTCTGCATATAATCTTGAAGTCCGGTATTCAGATGCAGGAATTTGAACAGGTCGGTCATCATATCGTCCACTTTTACCTGTTGGGAATAACTGTGGAAAACAACGAGCTTCCAAACTTTCTTCCCATACACTAATGGGACTTCCTTTGGCTTTTTTCATCTGAAACACGTCAATAGCATTCTCCATTATTTCTTTGGAATACAATGGATGGACACTATAATGTTCGTAAATTTCTTCACTTCTAGAGACATCATCTTTTTCTATTTGTCCAGCAGAGACATTAGTGTCGTCTTCTGCAGTTGTTTCATCATCTCTGACATACACATTTCTATAGTACTGATTATTTTTTACCAAATACAACGTTGCCCTCTTCACTTTCCTAACATCCACTAATTCTTGCCAGATTTTCTTACTTTTTGTCGGAACACCATTAACTAGAATAACCAGAGGTTCCTCTTCTACTTTATCGACACCAATTGTATCTATATTTTTCTTAAAATCTAGAGGCAAATACACAACTCTTCCTTTTAATCCTCTCTGTAAATTTGAAGGAGGCAATTTCCCTGTCTTAGGCTCCATGCGAACAATAGCCTGTAAAGTATGCACAAATTGAATCAGAATAGACTCATTAGAATTTAAATCCATCAATTCAGAAGGAATGTCTACCAACTCCAGATTATTATGAACAGCTCTAGCAGGCATTCTGTTTTCATTTAATTTATTATAGCAATATGTACAAATACGTTGATCAGAACCCAGATCAAACAATTTTCAATCAACAAATAAGTTGCAAAATCCTTCCACTCATTATTATTTATCTTTTCGCTTTTTTCACATATAAATCAACTAATCTAGTCTGATGCTTATAATGATTCCGTCGACAACAAACACAAGAAAAATTAGGCGTTTCACTTGAATTCACTTTAAACTTTATAATTTCATTTTCAAAATGTTCTGTACTTAAAATATCCACATTCTCTTCTACATTACCTTCTATTACTGTATCAATTTCTGCACTAACCTCTTTTTCACCAAAGTAGCAAAACTCAATTTCATCACAAATGTTTTTGACATTTAATTCAGTTCCATGCAAAAAGAGCACTGTTTAACTGTTTTAGTTTAAGTGCTGGACTTTTTGCATAGTACAACCTTCTCACTAATTTCCTCACTTTGTTATGATGGACTGCTAACATCCTAAAATGGTAAAAAACACTCTGACATACTTTTCCTGAAAGACAAGCCAGTGAATGCCCTTGCAAAACTGTTTTTTCTCTCACTCTACAAGGATCTAACTCTTGTAAAATTTTCATTTTTTGTTTTACACTTTTCCTAGTATATGTCCGTAAGAAAGTGCAAAACAAATCAATTGAATCCTGTCACACACTACAAATACTACTACAATTCCATGTATACACTGGAGCCTTAGGACATCTCCCTAAAACTTCATCAGCTAACACCTCTTCTGTATTTCTAGGCACAATCTCTTCTTTTTCAACCGGACATCCGTCCTTCACCTCATATGCTCGACCACTGGTGTCAACTTCATGCACCAAATCATTATCCTGAAAGTAACTTTCTTCATTAAAAAATGGCTCACAACTTGAACTATGCTTCCATTCACCAGAAAAAACATCAAAAAAATTAGTCCGATTAATTACTCTTTTCCACTTACATTTTGATTTCAAAACATTGATTACCTTATCTAGTGTATGAACTCTATTGATTACTAAAATATACAGCTTTCTCTTCACTTCAAAAGCCTGATCAACAAACTTTTCTATTCTTTCCTTTTTCTTGTAAAAAGCCGTTTTCCTAATATTTTTCTTAAGATTTTTTAATAAATTGAAAACTACTCTGTTACGAAACATTCATCTACGAATGTCAATAAACTGATTTGTCCTATGATTACCAGACACACTATGATCTCCTCGTACCATATATCATTTTTTGGTGAGCTCTGCTTTTTCTTTCTAGTAACACTTTGTTTCTTTTTCGTAGAAACACTTTTTGACTTTTTCTGCATTTTAACAATTTCCTTAAAAAATCTTTGGTTTGCTTACCAGGAGCATTTTTTCTTTTCTCTGAAGATTTTATTTTGGTTGGTTCTTGATTTTCTTTTTCCTTAGACCTTAATTTTGTACATGTCTTGCTTTCGAAGGCATTTTTTCTTTGTTTGTATAGATGATTATAATCTGTGGTAAACAAAAAATAACATATTATAGACCACTACAAACATATTACATATCAATTACAATAAGTAAACAATATAAACACTAGTATACAACAAAAGGCTCATTTACATTACATGTGCTTTGCGTCAAAAACGATTTACTAATTAATGTTATATCTTGTTTATATATAGGTGGCCTGTTTTTGGCCTGTAGATACAGAGAAATAATTAGTGCAGAGACACACATAGTGCTTGCACAGACAGAGATGGTAGATTACATGGAATACCGTGCACATATGCCTAAAATCACACAAAATCTATTGCATTTTCACTGCTTGTTTACTTTGCTTCCATCAAGAAAGCAGTCAGATGTGTCACACATTTGCCATAAATTTAGAATGTTAGCACTCTAGTTGCTCATTATTTCAAGCTTCACTCACAGTGTAATCTTAGACAGATTAATTGGATTTTAGATATAATGTACCATGTCTGTCACTGCCAACAGTATGTGTGACACCGAGGGCAAGATCTATTGCATTTTCAATGCTTGTTTACTTTGATTCCATCAAGAATGCATTAAGATGTGTCACACATTTGCCATAAATTCTGAATGTGACATTAATGCTGGTCCAGAGATAGTGTAAAGGTTTCATTGGCATATTTACAAACCGCTTGCACAATGTTAGATTTAATTTACTAATTAATGTTATATCTTGTTTATATATAGGTGGCCTGTTTTTCACCTGTAGATACAGAGAAATAATTTGTGCAGAGACAAACATACTGTTTCCACAGACAGAGATGGTAGATTACATGTAATACCGTGCACATGTGCCTAAGATCACACCAAATCTATTGTATTTTCAATGCTTGTTTACTTTAGTTCCATCAAGAAGGCATTCAAACGTGTCATACATTTGCCATAAATTCTGAATGTTAGCACTCTAGTTGCTCATTATATCAAGCTTCAATTACAGTGTGATTTTAAGCAGATTAATAGGATTTTAGTTATAATGTACCATGTCTATCCCTGCCAACAGTATATGTGACTCTGCCTAACATCACAATAATGGGTGAATCAAGCTTCACTCACAGTGTGATCTTAGGTACATGATCAGAATGTTACATAAAATGTACCATGCCTGTCTCTGCAAGCAGTATGTGTGATTCTGATCATATTATTTCACTGTCTCTACAGGCCAAAAACAGCCCACCTATATATAAGCAACACATAACATTAATTTCTCATTACATGTAACATCCTGCTCATGTGCGTAAGATCACACTGTGACTGAAGCTTGATTCACCCATCAGTGTGATGTTAGGCAGATGACCAGGATGTCACATGTAATTTACCATGTCTTTAAAAAACATGTACTTCCATATTTTTAAAGACATCAAGTAAGCATATTATTCACCCAGATTCATTTAAAATGAAGCTTGACTCACATTGTCATCTTAAACACATAAGCAGCATGTTGCATGCAATTTAGCATCTCTGTCTCTGCAAGCAGTATGTGTGTCTCTGCCCATAATATTTCACTGTCTCTGCTAGCCAAAAACATGTCACCTATATGTAAGCAATACATAACATTAATTTCTCATTACATATAACATCCTGCTCATGTGCCTAAAATAACACTATGACTGAAGCTTCATTCACCCATCAGTGTGACGTTAGGCAGATGACCGGAATGTCACATGTAATATACCATGTCTTTAAAAAACATGTACTTCCATATTTCTTTTAAGACATCAAGTAAGCATATTATTCAGCCAGATCCATTTCAAATGAAGCTTGACTCACAATGTCAACTTAAACACATGAGCAGCATATTACATCTCTGCCTCTGCAAGCAGTATATGTGTCTCTGCTCATAATATTTCACTGTCTCTACTCGCCAAAAACAGGCCACCTATATATGAGCATATATATATATATACCAGACTTTTTACCAGAAAACATTTTCCATACTAAATCGTTTTTAACACAGAGCACAACCCATTTAAATGACCACTACAAAGCAAAGCAGAAACCTAACTCATTTCCAAAATTCATTTCCAATATACACCATACAAAAACACAATATGTTTCTTAAAAACTCAATATAAATATTTATAAAGTAGACTCTCACAATGTTAACATCGCTCACAGCATTTCATATTCTTGTCTGGGTGCATATTTTATTATTTTGCATGCATTTTCGGCTTGCACCAATGTCAAAAATTGCGCAATAGTCTTATGAATAGGCCCCTCTTTATTTTATATTCCTTCTCATTTGATACCATTACTGAAATACTTTATGCATATCCCCACCATTTCATATGGTTTTCTATCTGCTATTCCTATCCCTCTCCATACATTCACTCCTTCCACCCATGCTACAGGTTGCACAATGTGCTTAAAAAAAATTAGCATATTTACAACTCCAATGAAACCATTACACAATTTCTAAACCAGCATTGAATCCAAGCATAAAAGACAATTTATAAAAAAGACTACCTTATAAACACACAGCTAACATTATGGAAAAAGGTAAAAATATCATTCCTTAATTCACAGAGACACACACTATGATACTTGTCAAAAAATGTTAAACTCTCTATCATTCTAAAAGAATCATTACTCACCTTTAAAAATGGTTTGGAAGATGTCAAACAGTGTCAGTCACAGTCAACAGATATTCTTATGCAGAATCTCTGAACAATGCTTCCTTCACTGGGAGCCTTTCAATAATGGCACAGATTCTTTCTGATTTCAGAGCCATATTCTTGCACATAGCCAATAAAAATTGTTCCCCCACAAATTCAAAACCAAACTGCACATTTTAATTGGTTGAAGATTTCAAGACTTTGAAACTCACATAACATTCACCTATCCCCCAGTGCTCATTCACCAAGTAACCATGGTAACTCCCTCTAAAACCAGCACAGAGTTCACAAGTTCATTTTACTATGTTGCAAAAAAATCCATCAAGCCTGCTTGACCTCTCAATCTACTAGCTAATAAAATGCAATGTTTCTTTGAATGACTTTTTCTCAACCATTGAAATGACTTCTTTAAAAAAAAAGCATGCACCCTAATTTTCAATAGAGATTTTTAACAAAGCTCCAATCATTTCTACTTATTAATCTGCACTGATTCTCAAACACTTTTTTTTCATAATCAAACTGCCATTTCATTTCCACAACTCATCTGATTAGAAGCACATCTACCTTCAAAATGACAAAAGTCTGGTTTGTGGGTCATAGCTATGTCCACTGGGCTCAAAAATACGCAACTAACAGAGGTATTTACAATCTTGATTTACCAAATGTGAACATTGTATGGATTGGACAAAGAGGATTGAGGAGTCACCAATTGATACCAATGGTAAAATCCTTTATGCATTTACCACACCCTGACCTTATAATTGTGCACTGTGGTGGAAATGACTTAGGCACTTTGACTGGGGTAGGTCTGGAAATGCTTTTAAAGGACATCTTTGGGCAATTGATGTCACTTTTTCCAAAAACTGCCTTGGTATTTTCTAATATATGCCAAAGGCAAAAATGGAACTGGTCCAACCAATTTTGTCCACAGATTGAGAAAGCAAGGAAACATGTAAATAAATATGTTTCTGCTTACCGCAGAGACTATGCTACGGGTTCCATTTACCACAACAACTTGCGTTACAACATGCAAGACATCTATAGAAGAGATGGTGTGCATTTTACAGATGAGGGGAATAGAATTTTCCTCTTGAATATAAGACTCTGCATTGGTACCTACTTGTAGGTACAAAAAACACCCAATGAACACAACAGCTCTTTTCAGAGCTAACTTACCTCTAAACACTCTACATTATTTTTTTTACTCTATTTTTTTACACTGTTTTTCCCCAAGGTGCGCTCAGGGTGCGCGTACCGGAGAGCGCACCCGGGAGCGCACCCAGCGTTTACCCCACGAAAATTTAAAAAAAAAAAACGTTTTTTTGCCCTTCAGGGTCCTTCTAGGCCCCCTCAGAAACCTAGTGGGTCAGTGGGTCTCTACTCTGCCCCCTTTTAATTATATCCCCCTTTCTTTTTTCCCCTATTGTGTTTCAATTCTACCGAGACACAAGATGGCGGACTCTCCGGACTGTTTAGAATGTTGACAGACACCTGACAGCCAATCAGCTTTCCACTCGCGCACTCCCGTAGCGCGCCGGGTGCGCTCCCCGGTACGCGTACCCGTGAGCGCTCGGAGCGCGCCTATAGATATATATGTGTTTTTGAAGTTCATTTTCAAAAAAACCACTGGAGCAATTTTCAGCAAATATAGCAAAGGCACATCTGCTTACCAGTCCCTACAATTTTGCCAAGTTTGGCGTAATTCCGTTCAGCTGTTCGGCTGTAGACTTGTCAGGCCGTCCTATGGAAATTAACATGAAGAAAACACGTTTTAGGACCCCCCTTTTTTTCTCAGCCCCCACTTCACGAATCCCCCCGAAACTTTCAGGGAAGGAGCGCAGCGGAGCTGGCCAAAATTTTGGAAAATTACACACAAATTCCTCAACCGGCGCCACAGTTATTCCCAATAGAATGTTGCGGACTCCCTATGGTAGCCAATCCTAACTATAACTACCTACTGGCGACCGCCAGTAGGTAATATATATATACTTAGATCTTGAATTGTATGTTGAACATGACAAAATTCAAACCCGTACATACCGTAAGCCAACAGCAGGCAATGCGATCCTGCACGCCCACAGTTTCCACCCTATGCCCTTAAAACAATCAATCCCCTATGCAGAATGTCTTAGAATGACACGCAATTGTAGCACTACTGAGGGACTCAATGAAGCTAAACAGAACCTGTTTTTGAGACTACAGCAAAGGGGATATACCACTAAAACGTGTAACAATGCAGAAACTAAGTGTAGTAAAAGGACCCGGAATGAATTGCTGTTCCCTAAGGCAACGGAGAAACCGTGTGGTAAACAAGAAAGGCAACCACCGAGGTTGATCACAGGATTCAACCGATACCACACTAATCTTCGTAAAATCCTGACCAGGCACTGGCCACTTATCCGCAATGACCCAACCATAGGTCAGATAGTGGGCAAAACACCCCTGGTGTCATTTAGAAAAGCCAAATCGATGAGCAGCGAACTAGTCTGCAATGCCCCTGTCTTAAAAACAAAAAAACAAACGGACTGGTTTCAAACCTCAAAAGGGTTTAGAAAATGCAGTAAATGCAAAGCCTGCAATTACGGTAGAAACACAACCAACGTGGATGTACCGTTTAGGAGTTTTCCATACAAGATCAGGGAACTCTTCTCATGCAAAACAGAGTTTGCAGTTTACGTGCTCACTTGTGAATGTGGGAAAAGATATGTGGGATCTACCATCCACCCTGTACACGTAAGAATTCTTCAGCACCTACGTGCGATTGCAAATGAGGACCAGGCTTACCCAGTAGCCAGGCATATCCACGAAATCCATGCAGGTAATGCAGCAGGGCTAACATATTTTGTCATCGATAATGTACCCAGAAATGTCAGAGGCGGGAATCGCAAACTAGCGTTACGCCGCCTGGAGTCAAGATATATTATTCTCTTAAACTCCAAGATTCCGTCAGGTCTGAATGCGGATGAGGCTTTGAGTGTCCATTTATAAATCCACAGTTGTCTCCTCCAACTCTTTCCCGAGTACCACTTGAATACATCTGGTGCTTTAAATAATATGCACTTACGTTTATTATTCACGTGCAAATATTGCTTTGGTTTAAACTACACGCTTCATGTCACCCCATTTTCGCGCAACTTCCTCCAAACCTAGAAACCTCCCCCCCTCTCCCCACAGTGCCATTGAATAGTCGCTGTCCTATACACAACCTGATATAGTGAACGGCGCGCATGTGAGACACACCCGATTAGGCATTCCCGAGTAGGCAACATACAGGGCCTTGAATGTATATCAGTATTAATACAGCCGATATGCCTAGACTAATGAAACACTTACTGTGATGAGCACGCTGCACGACAGGTTTCACCGAGCCGATCTGCCAGACACAAATCACTAGCCTCCCACTGGAGGGAAACCTTTGTAGTTTCAGCGTCGTCACGAGCATCCAATTACAGGGCGATGTACTTCTCACCAAGTAGGCACTAACCAACATTGTTGAATGGGATAGGCACAAGCCGTGAATGCAAGGGGCGAAGGTGCGGGCAATAAACAATACGTTATATAGACTGGAAAGAATGTTAAACACACGCAATTGCATCGCCAAGGGCATTCTAAGCTACAGGCAATTCGTAACAATGTTTATTTATTTTTAGCTACGTGGAAGTGTATTTATATTCAGAGGAGTTTACTTTATATAGTTGTATAGCGTAGATTATAATTTGTGGTTTGTTTAAATAACATGTTGACTAAAACAAGTGACGAATGACTAGCATTTAAAACTGTAATGTGAAAGTCATAAACTTGCTTTGTTAATTCACGGGGTGTTTCCATGTTTACCTTAGCAACAGCCAATTAATGGGCTGAGAAATGAATCACATGACACAGTGAATATGTATATATAAGGAACTAATTTGCACACATTTGTTAGTGAGCAAGGCGGGAGCAAGCCGCCGAAACGCGTCTGAGCAGCTACTGAACTTGGAATTAAACGTTTTGAACTAAGATTCACGGAGTCAGCGCCTTCTTTTGATGGGAAAAGTTTGGTGTGGTAAAGAATATATATATATATATATATATATATATATATATATATATATATATATATATATATACCTACTGGCAGTCGCCAGTAGGTAGATATAGTTAGGACCTAGTTTCCATAGGAAATCCGCAACATTCTATTTGGAATAACTTTGGCGCCGGTGGATGAATCTTCGTGAATTGCTCCAAGAATGGCCTGCTCGGCTCCGCTCCTTCCCTGAAAGTTTGGGGGTGATTGGTCAAGTGGGGGCCAAGAAAAAAGGGGGGTCCCAAAAAGTGTTTTCCCTATGCAATTTTCCATAGGGACCTTTAGCCGGGGCTATAGCCCGAATGGCTGAACTGAATTACACCAAATTTGGCAGAGAGGTAGAGTTCGGTTCTCAGATTCTGCTTTTTGTTAAATGGTGTAAATCCGTTCAGTAGTTCCTGAGAAAATAAAAAGTAAAATCATAGCGATATCTAGGAACAGATTTCAGAAGTCTGTACCGTAAGCGTACCTTCCCGAGCATGAGCTGCATGCTGATTGGGTGTCAACTGCCTGTCAACACTCCAAACCAGGAAGTGTTGCGCCCCCTGGCGCATTTACAGAGGGGGAAATAATTCCCCTTGAATACTGGGGGTCCCTTGGGGCCATGTAGCCCACCAGAAACCTCCAGTATGTGACAGGGGGCTGCCTTGCAGAGACGTGTAAAGAGGCCATGCCCCTTTTTACACCTCTCTGCAATGCAGCCCCCTGTCGCATACTAGAGGTTCCGGGTGGACTAGTTGGCCCCCTGAGACCCCAGTATTCAAGGGCAATACGTTCCCTCTCTGCAAACGCGCCAAGGGGCTGCCTTGCAGAGATGTGTAAAGAGGCCACGCCTCTTTTTACACCTCTCTGCAACACAGCCCCCTGGCGCATACTGGAGGTTTCCGGTGGGCTAGTTGGCCCCCAGAGACCCCCAGTATTGAAGGGGAATTAGTTCCCCCTCTGCAAACGCGCCAGGGGGCTGCCTTGCAGAGACGTGTAAAGAGGCCATGCCCCTTTTTACATTTCTCTGCAAGGCAGCCCCCTGGCGCATACTGGAGGTTCCTGGTGGGCTAGTTGACCCCGACGGACTACCCAGTATTCAAGGGGAATTAGTACCCCCTCTGCATACTTGCCAGGGGGCGCGTTTGCAGAGTGGTGCAATCTGTCACCACAAGCCCCGCCCCCTCCATGCACCACTCTGCAAACACGCCCCCTGGCGCTTTTGCAGAGGGGGAAATAATTCCCATTGAATACTGGGGGTCCCTGGGGGCCAAGTAGCCCACCAGGAACCTCCAGTATGTGCCAGGGGCCTGCCTTGCAGAGACGTGTGTAGAGGCCACGCCCCTTTTTACACCTCTCTGCAACGCAGCCCCTTGGCGCATACTGGAGATTCCTGGTGGGCTAGTTGGCCCCCAGGGACCCCCAGTATGCAAAGGGACTTAATCCCCCAACTTAGAACGTGCTACGGGGCGCATTTGCACAGTGGTAAAGGTAGGGGGCGGGGATTGAGGTGATATGTGTGCAAACATGCCCTGTGGCGCGTTTTAAGTTGGGAAATTAATTCCTCTTCAATACATAGGTCCCCTTGGGGCCAACTAGTCCAACAGGTACCTCCAGTAAGCGACACGGAGCTGCATTGCAGAGTGTTGTAAAAAGGGGGCGTGCCCTCTGAACACCTCTCTGCAACTCAGCTCCCTGGCGCCTACTGGAAGTACCTGGTGGGCTACTTGGCTCACAGGGTACCTCAGGATTGAAGAGGAATCAATTCCCCAACCTAAAACGTGCCACAGGGCGTGTTTGCACACATGTCACCTCAGGCCCTGCCCCCTTCCTTCACTATTGAGCACAATATTCCTCTAAAATCAGCGGAACTACGAATTCCGATTTACTCACCTGTTATCACGAGAGACATTAGTGCTGTATCTTCGAGCCCAGTACAGACCCTGAAAAGTAAATTTAAGTGTACTTACCAGTAACGTTTATTTCCTTCCATTGGAATCCATTGTGTGGTTTTCACCAGAAAAGTTTCCAAGTGTCTATTTTTGAAACGTACAAATATTCCTGTAAAATCAGCCGAACTACGAATTCCGATTTACTCACCTGTTATCGGGAGAGAGCTCAGTGCTGCATCTTTCAGCCCACTACTGATCCTGAAAAGTAATTCTAACAATACTTACAGTAGCTTGAATGTCCTTCCATAGGCTAACATTGACTTGTTTCACTTGGAATTTTTTTTAAGTGTGGAGTTTTGGAACTTTAAAAAATTCCTCTAAAATCAGCCGAACTCTGAATTCCGATTTACTCACCTGTTATCAGGGGAGACCTCAGTGCTGCATCTTTCAGCCCAATACTGATCCTGAAAAGTGATTCTAATCGTAGTTACAGTAACTTGAATTTCCTTCCATAGGCTAACATTGACTGGTTTCACTTGGAAGTTTTTCTAAGTGTGGAGTTTTGGAACTTTAAAAAATTCCTCTAAAATCAGCCAAACTACGAATTCCGATTTACTCACCTATTATCAGGAGAGACCTCAGGGCTGCATCTTTGAGCCCAGTACTGATCCTGAAAAGTAATTCTAACCATAATTACCAGTAACTTGAATTTCCTACCATAGAAATCCATTGTCTGGTTTTCACCAGAAATGTTTCTGTGTCTATTTTCACAAACTAAAAATATTTCTAAAAAATCACCTATATGGCTTAAACACATTCTTTCAACTGTTTACAGGAGATGCACCAGTGCTGGAACCAGGATCCACGACTGAGTAAGAAAAAGTAATGATAACACTACTTACCTGCTAAGTGAATTTCCTCCCATAGGATAACACTGGTGATTCTATGTGAAAAAATTTCTGTCAACTTTTAAAATCCAATAATATTCCTTAAAAATCACTACTGTAACTAAAACAGTTTTACTCAACCGTTTACAGGAGGCGTCTGAGGACTGAATCTACGATCCAGTCCGGTCATTAGAAAAGTAATCCATAAAGTAACTAATTGCATTTAACTAGAAAAACACGTTGAGGCCAATGTTGCTCTGTGTTTGAAATTGTGTTGCCCATTGCAACAACTGTAACTACTGTACTTAAAAGTCTATTGCCTATTTGCAAACTATTTAAACTAAAGCAATTCATTCTGAGAAAGTATATTTTGTAATGTAATGTATAATGTAATTGCAATGTAATTTAAAAAATAAAATATCTAAAAATAAATAGTTTAAAAAATATAGTAATTCAGTATAAAAAAAATAACAATTAATACATTTAAAAATTTTCATTTACAAAACCTTCGAAATTCACTGAAAAAAACAAAGGTTTCAGGCCTGATATAGTTAGGGAATTAGCATTTAAAAAACGTTTGAAATTCACTGAAAAAACCATAGGTTTCAGGCCTAATATAGTTAGGAATTAGCATTTAAAAAACCTTTGAAATTCACTGAAAAACTAAAGGTTTCAGGCCTGATATAGTTAGGAATTAGCATTTACAAAACCTTCGGAATTCACTGAAAAAACCAAAGGTTTCAGGCCTGATATAGTTAGGAATTAGCATTTAAATAACGTTTGAATTTATCTGAAAAAACCATTGGTTTCAGGCCTGATATAGTTAGGAATTAGCATTTAAAAAACATTTGAAATTCACTGAAAAAACCATAGGTTTCAGGCCTGATATAGTTAGGAATTAGCATTTAAAAAAACCTTAGAAATCCACTGAAAAAACTGTAGGTTTTAGGGGTGTTATAATTAGCTGGACATTTCACTTGTACAAAACCATTGAAATTCCTCCGATATAGTAAGTTGTACTAACTATATCTCGCGCGCCCGCAATCTACTGCTGATGATGTCACATATTACATCATTCATGACATGGTCAGTGACATCACTGATGACAGTGAATTGCAAAGGTTTTTTAATGCTAATTCCTAACTATATCAGGCCTGAAACCTATGTTTTTTTCTGTGAATTTCAAACGTTTTTTAAATGCTAATTCCTAACTATATGAGGCCTGAAACCTTTGGCTTTTTCAGTGAATATATATATATATACATACACACACGTGTCTAGTCAATTGGGTTTTACTTTGTTAGATATAATTTTTAAATCACTCAAAGATGGAGCTCTATGCTCTTCGGCAGGAGTGCGGGTGGTTGTGGTTGTTTTTATGACTGCATTTTGAGGGCGAGGCCTTGTACCTAACTTCATGCTGCACACGGTGATAAACATACTTTACGTTAAAAAATATCATAGTCATTCACTGAAAAAAATCAGCTTAAAACTACAATACAGTTTGGAACTGTAATATGTTAACTTACATTTAATGAAACCGTAGAAATTATTTGAAAAAAACCCAAAGTTTAATAGGGACGCTACAGTTTGGTTACAAATTGTCAGTTAAATGTGGGCCTAAATTTCACTACCTCGTCAAGCACTGCTTATGACCTCACATATTACATCACTCGTGACATGTTTTTTGACATCATTGATAACATGACTGCCAACACCTCAAATAACATCATTGACCACACCACTGTGCATGGCAAGGGCACAATTTATAGTTACTTCAGGCCATGAGTTACAGTGGCTTGCGATAACTCGAGAATTTCAGCAGTTTTGCTCGCTTAAAAGGGTAAGTTTTAACTGACATCTTTACTTAAATAAAATGTTCTTTAACCTTTGGTTTTATTTTGAGAGAGAGAGAGAGAGAGAGAGAGAGTGTGTGTGTAATTGACAATTTAAACAGAAAAAGAATATTTGTAAAGACATTTTAAGACAAATGAATAACAATAGAATACTATTACACATTAATAATACCGCTGCAGTTCCTAGTATTTAAAACTCCGTTGTGTACAGTTACCCGAATCAAGAAGAGGATATCAACCAGACTGTCCTATGTTCCTTACTCCTAATCTTTCGGACAGCAGATATCTCTATAGTCCCTCTCAGATGATGTTGCCGGCTTCCTCATTCAAAGGTGTAAATCTGCCCTCTGCATAAAGATGGTCTGGTAAATCAAATGTGAACATTATACTTACAAATTGACTTGAAATGAGTGACCAGTTTGTTTGCATGCAGAACAGAAAGACAAAATGCAACACATTTCTTTTTATGTCGAGATTGCTAATAAGGAAGAATTTGAATACCTGCAGTGTGCCTACATTGTATGGGTACTGACCAAAATGTTGTGACCGCCTAGTATAAGTTGGCATGTCAGAGACGACTTGAACACATCATGCTTTCAATATGCTTTCTAGACGCAGTGGCCATTTTATGAGTTATTTTTATCTAGACCTGGGGCCGTATTACAGAAGGTGCCCCAGGGGCGCAACGGTTGTTTGTACCTGCTTTGCACACCCTCAGGGAAATTTGTCATTACAGAAGGGGCCGCAAAACCTTGTGCAGCCCCTTCTGTAATACGTGCGAGCGCTACCTTCAGAGGGCATTCAATCATTTGCATGGGGCGTGGCCCATGTGAATGAGCAAATCCCTTAGCCTCTGTGCCCGTCTTCTCACAGACAAGGGTCCAGAGGCAAATACACTCTCTGGAGCCCTCTAGAGGGGGGGAGAGAAGGTCTAATGGACCCCCAGATATCACTTTGCAGGTGGGTGCAGTCACTCTGTGCACCCGCCTCCATGGGGATGTCTGATCCCCCTTAAAAGTGCAGGTGGGTTGCCACCTGCACAGTGAAACACAGAGTGGCTGCTTTAAAGCTACTCAATGTTTCACTTGAATGCATTGCCCACTAGGCCAGCACGAGTTTGCGGCTGCCCAGGGGGCAGCAAACATTATGTAAATGGACACACTTCCCTGTTTGCGCCTGGCACACCTGTTTTAAGGTGTTCCAGGCAAAAACAGGAAAGTGCACCCTAATCCATAATATGGCCCTGTTGAATACAACACACAGATAGCCCTGTACCTTTAAACCTACTTGTGTGTTTTATGCTATTGATCCTGGCTTGCCTTTAGCAAAAAAATCGAATCCCTGCAGGCACACTGCAAGCAGCTCCTTGTGCAGATTTGCTTTCCGATGTAAAAGAATACCAAACAAAACAGACATTCTCTCCAGCCTACCTGTAAATTGCACCTAGAATAGGTATTAGCATGTCATTCACACCCGCCATCCTGCAATGAGCATGTTAACAGGTGAAACCTGAGTCACACCTTGAACTGACACGCTCTGTTAAAAATGTCTTTTTAAAATTTCAAGAAAATCTTTGTAAGCACTCATTACTTAATTTTGAAAAAATACTAAGTGCAGGAACTCAACGTTTTTAATACTGCCTGCGTGGGCACTGCCAATTCCGGGTTGCTGAGCCCAGGACTGCCTAGTCTTGATTCCACATCATGCCTCTTTCTTGAACCACCCTACATTGTCTGGCTACTTATCAGGTTATTTTCATCCCTATTATCTCCTTTTACCACTATATTCCAGTCTCACCATCCTCATTTTGCAAACTTATGTCAATTGTCCTTGTTCTGGCTAATGTCTGATAAAGAAAACATAAGTACCTAAGCCCAACAACGAAAGCCAATGCTCACCTCTGCAAACATTGCCACAAATTAAGCATTGCATGTACTCAGAAAGAAGGCTGGGGGTGCTACATTGAAATCAGCTTATTTTTTCAAATGTAAAATTAGTGAGATGAGAGGAAGGCAAGTCAAAAATATGGATTTGATTTACAGTAGTATGATTTTGGCCTGTAATATGAGGAATGCACAACTACATGATATTCATTTAACCAACTTCTGAAGAATGAAATCCTGAAAGGATTCAAAATGATGCCATGCAGATACCAGATGGTTGCTTTCAGCAGGCATATAACCCACTAAACAATTTATCAGAATCACGACTGGGTTTCACAAGGATCTCTGCAATAGCTGCATGAACCAACAGAAATACCTCACAAGTTTCTGAACCTGTGACCTAACGGTTACAGGCGTTGTGATGCTGGAAGCATATTAACACTGCTATAAGACTACATCACTGTGGTTACAAGTGGTATGTAAAAAACACACTTGCATCAGCATTTACTGAAGAGTGAACATAGGTGCCTAGAGGTTCAATTCAATAGGGCCGTGAGGGCAGGATGGCAGAAGTCACAAGCGCTATGATGACTAGGAATTTTATACAGCACACATGTATCCCAAAACTAACACGTCGAAGAACCTCTGTTCTCAATTGTAGAGTCTCCATTCAGAAACGAATGCAAGTTAAACCTATTACTTTTTTTTTTACTGACAATGTGTTGGAATAGAAATTGTTAATGCTCACGCGTGCTCCATGTAAATTAGCATTCGCTATGCCATTTTCTATTTGGGTGCCATTTCGGGCTGTCCGAAACTGATCTAGTTTAATAACGAGAAACACTCTCCTTTGAGTTTCGTTTATTCACTTGGGTTTTGTTTCAGTAATGAGCACACTGTTCATGTCAGCACATAACTTTCTCATCAGATAGAGGCCCTCTCCCCCTTGTTTGGTGGCGGGCTCTAGATGGAACGACCTAGGACCATGACACTTTGTGTAAGATAGGAGTGCTGAACATTTTTTTCAGTATTTCACAGTTTTTCTGTACTTGCTTTGAAAATGTCCCTGTGGGCATGTTTTCACCCGGTTACAAAACTTACAAAATGTATCTCTAAGCTTGTTGATTTCAGTCCTCTATGCAGCACTCTTAGCAACTGGGCAGATGGGGCTCCGCTCTGAGTGTCTATAATAAACAGTTATTGGTTTGTATTCTTTCCTGTCGGACCGACTCTTCGTTTAGTGCGGAAGGCTGAGAGGTCACTTTCTTCAAATGGGGTCTAGAGTAATAGTCATGTGGCCTATCAGTTTACAGCTTTTCTCAGGATGAACCCCCAGACCATCCTTGGGAAGATCTGACTCATTGGCTTTACTCACATGGCCCCCTGGCTACCAAAAACTCATCCACACTTAAAATGATTGGGCACTACTGGTTTAGAACAATGATAGTACCCCATTCCTGCTTACTTTTGACTTAGAAGCTTTCCCTTTACCATCCCATGCCTCTTCCCCTAATAATGTGCTATATTAGAAAACTTGACCCATAAGCCGGTTTTTGATATTTGCCAATCCCTTATCATGGAAAAAATGCCAGGACACTGAGATTCTTTGGATTAGTCTTTATCCAACATCGTTGTTGATGGTCTTAGGACTCTGCACAATTTACCACTGCTAACCAGTGCTAAAGTCATTGTGCTCTATGCTCAAAACATGATAACATTGGCTTTTACCCAATAGACATATTTAATTTACTTTTAAGTTCCTAGTAATGTGCACAACATGTGCCAAGGGCCTGTAAATTAAATGATACTAGTGGGTCTGGAGCACTGATTGTGCCCTCCACTTAAGTAACCCTTTAAACATGTGCCAGGCCTGCCATTACAGAGCCTGTGTGTTAACTTTAAACTGCCATTTTGATCTGACAAAATAACCCTTTTGCCAGGCCCAAACCTTCTTCTTTAATGTGTATACATCACCCCTAAGATATACCCTAGATTTCTCCAAGAGCAGGATGCAGTGCATTGAAAAAAATTGCCATGTGCTTTTAAGTTTTACATGTCCTGGTAAATAACAACTCGTAAGTTAATGTTTCACTACTGCAAGGCCAATCTCTCCCATAGCATTACATTGCTGTTGCCTTATTACTTTCAATACGTTTAATTTCCAGATAGGAAGACATAACTGGCTTATCTTTGGTGTGTCTCAAATTCTAATTTAAGGGGCATATGTATTAAAAAATCCTTAATAGCGATATTTTGCAAATTGCTATTAAGGACTCGCAAAATGCAATGTATCTAGGAATCGCAATAATAATTGCAATTCCTACATATTCCTTAATTGCAACTCGCAAATTGCAAATCGCAATTAAGGAATACCTTTCCATTCATTCCTATGGGCCTAAAGGCCCTCAGGAATGAATGGGAAAACGTTCGCAATTTGGGCGTACCCATTGCGGGTTGCGATTACAAAAACAAGGTTGCAAGGGTGTCAAAAGGACACCCTCTTGCACCCCTGAAATATGTATGTGTGCACATGTGGCGCATATTCATGCCTTTAGGGCATGTATGTGCGCCATATGGCACTTTGAAAAATGGAAAAAAGTGAATTTTGCAAAGAAATCGCAAATTACCACCAACTTGAAGTTGGTGGTAATTTGGGATTCCTTACGGCAAAATCATACAACTTGGGTGCTTCCTGCATTGCATTTAAGGAATCGCTATTTGTGATTCCTTAAATGCATTCACCAAATAGGGAATCACAAATTTTGCGATTCCCTATTTTGCAAAGGCCTTCAGGGATGATACATCACAAAAGGCTTTCACCCGTTCGCAAACGGGCCAATTCTGAGAATTGGCCCATTTGCAAATGGGAAATGGGCTTGATACATATGCCTCTAAGATCCTAACTTATAGTGAAGCCACATTTAAAATTTCAGTTCTGAAAATTGCACTTTTCCGAAAGTTGTCATTTTCTTTCTTTTCCTTTGGTGTCTGCAACCGGTCTCTGATAAAATGACTGGATGTAGCTGGCAGGTGGACTAGTAATGGGAGATGAGATGTGGGCGGGCAATCAATTGCAGGAATAGTCCGGGCCGTGCCTCTACACAAAGAGCTACATTCCCCCCTGTAGTGAGCCGGGAGCCAGGGCCATCTGTGCAATTCAAAGGCCGACCTCTAGAACCTTCTCCCCACTTTGAAGGCACAACTGTGTATAAAAGAAGGACCTCAGACACAACCACTTGAGTACACTTTTTGACTTGTGGATACTCTGTCAGAAAGAAAGACTGCTGTACTGACACAAGGTCTGCCACTCTGCTGGACTGCTGCCATGCTGTGCTAGCCTACTGCCTGCTACCCTCTTGCTTCAGAAAGAAAGACTGCTGTACTGACACAAGGTCTGCCACTCTGCTGGACTGCTGCCATGCTGTGCTAGCCTACTGCCTGCTACCCTCTTGCTTCAGAAAGAAAAACTGGGCCTGCAACTCCATCTGGAACCCAGGACCCCAGAGTAAGTCAAGGGTATAGTTCACTGGCCTCCTGATCTGAGACTTTGGAACATAACAGGCTCCCCAACAGCTCCTGGACCTGTATTCAGAGTGTGCCTGATCAGGTGGTGCCTCTCAGGTCTTGGACCCTTGCTGTGGCTCTCTAGCTTTTGGATTCTAGCTTTTTAGCTCTTTGCAACTGCAAACAGTCCCGTTCACACCAGAACTGTGCAGCTCACATGATAATTCAGCATGAGACGCCGGCAGACTGTCTCCTTGCACAGCAAGCATCACTACCTGTGAAACACCAGCCCATCCATCCACAGCATCTGGCCTGCTCTCCCCACCATGGTGACCACCACTTACAATGCTCTCCTTGCTCCCTGCTGCCCTCTCGAATGTGAATTGGACTCTTGACCCACAATTTAGGGAGGTAAAACTTCAAAGGGACACATCTGGGACTGTATCTGACCTGCGGTCCTTTGATGTTAGCCTGAACGTTCGGCTTTGACCGGTCCGGCACAACCAGATATCCCCATTTGGTGCGTTATTATTTATTGAGCTATTTCATAGTTTATCCTTTAAAAAGTCATAAAACCAGGTTATACTGATAGGATTCTTGGTATTTGGGGCTTGTTTTATTTATTACATTTAGCTCTTTTTATCTAACCTGGTGTGAGAATCATTGTGGCTGGTGTTTTCACTGTTGTACTGGCTGAAGTGTTGCACAAACACTTTAAGTTTTTAAGTTAAAACTGATTGCTCTGTGCCAAACTACTAGGTGGTGAGCACAGGTTCATTTGGGGTTTGCATATGCCTTACCTTGACTAGGAGTGTGGTCGCTGCTTGGCCAGAGAGTCCACCCCAGTCAACAAGGAACCCAATTTCTAACACCTATGAATGTAAACAGGCCACAATTTGGCAGCTAATGTCAATTTGGACACAACCGATTCTGCAGTAAAGCCACAAAAGAGAGCTGCCACCACAAAAAGCCCACAACACACCACCAAATTGCAGCAAAGACCTCAAAAGCACCTTGTTCTTCGAAATATACATTAACTTGGAGCTTCATAATCGTGGCGCCTGAGCTTAATTTGGTTGAGCAAAAGCCTTGAAAATGAATTCCAGTCATAGTAGTGCGGAACCCTAAGAGTTTCTGTGATAGTATTTATCAATTTTTTAATCCTTACATTTCTGTGTGCATCGCTGGTTAACTTATTTTACAATGTAAAAGCAGTGTTATTGGGTTCGATATACTGATCTTTCGACACAGATTTTCTGAAGCAAATGCCTAAACCATTCTCTTTTCAGCCAGTGAATGTTTTCAAAGCCATAACGCAAATATATCAATGGAAAGTTACGCTGTAGTCTCTTAACAAAGTTCCAAATGTCTTCCAAAAAGCTATAATGGGAGAAACGATTTTAAAATTTCCATGTGAAACATTTTCAAATTGTACAATTTCCCTTCCACTCATGCACTCATTTCATAGCATAAGGTTATTTGCTTTAGTAGTCATGAAATTTGACTCGAAACAGAAGGATATATAATATAATGGCGGCATAAAAGTGTTTCAAACATCTGCAATGTACATCATTGCTCAGAAGCCGGGTGCAAAGATTTTTATTTCATGCTCCATTTTTAAGCTGCTTTAATACTGACACATTGTAGATGAATATAAAATATCCATTTACGTCCTATCCAAGCTTTGTCCATGGTTAACCTAGCACACATACTGCTGCAATCAAATTTGACAGTAAGGTAGAATTCTCTCATATTTTAATTTCATGCAAGGTAGGAGGACCAGTTTTTGAAAACAAAAAACTGGGGGGCAGATTTATGAAGGCCTTGCGCCGCCGGTGCGTCACTTTTTCCCATGTTAAAAATGACGCACCGGCGGCGCAAGGCCTTCATAAATCTGCCCCTGGGTTCCTACACAAATATTCAATTAGGACTACAATTTTGCATTTACTGAGGAGCACGGAATGCCTTAAGCAACAGCGTTCATTTACATAAAAATAAGCATTTGCAATGCAATAGGTCTCGCATTTGTGAGAGTTTAAGATATTGCCATTGTAAATGATATTGCCTTATATTTATCTATTTTGCTAATTAACACATAAATAAAAGCTCAAACTCTTTTAAATGCAATATCTATTCAAAGAAGCGGCCGCCATTGTTGCTTGCTGCTCGGAAAGTGAAATAGTGCATGGCACGAAAGAATGTAGTGCCTGCAATAGGAGAAGCTCATTAAAGAAAATATTGCCTACAGACTAAAAAGGACGTAAGATGTAACAACCGGAGTAAAAGGGCCAGTCCTCATGGGTAATTACTAATGAAGACGAGGCGGTACTAAGGAGGGACTAACAAGCCTATTAATGAATTAGAAGCCAGCATTTACGAATGACAATGACACATATGGGTGAAGAATGGGGGGGGGCTTCTATTTGATACTCCAATACAGCATGCCGCAGCGCATGCGGTGCCCAGGCTCGACCTAAAAATACGTTTCTGTAGTATACAACATTTCTACTTCGTAATCCTTCTTAACAGTCTTTCCTGCTGTACTAATTTCCCATTTGTTATTTCAATCATGTTTCCTTATTTCTATGATTTATGCTTGTGTAATTGTGCCCTGCTGTTTCCCTGGTGTTTGTTTGATTTTTACAGATAAAATGAGTATGGATTCCTTAACAGTATGTAGGTGTGCTGCTCTAGGCTGATAGAATTGTGAGCTCTGCAGCACACAACTAGAAGTCAAGCAAGTTTGGATGGGAACAATAGCATAAGGATGTAGTTAGTAGGCCAAAATGAATCAACATACACTGGACAGTGTCTACATTTTCTTTGACCCCCAAAAAAAGCTATAGTGGGAAAAATGATTGAGGCAAAGAGTAAGAGTGTGTTGTTGTTAACAACAGTAGAGTTGCATCATGATGTACAGCAGTGGCAGGGGGCCAGCATGAAATTGATTTGTTTTTGTTGTAGGGTAGATGGGGGTGACCAGAAGGAGAACCCCACTGCCAGAACTTTTACAAGGCAGTGTTTAGATGCCAACAAACGCACAATTACGACTTGGAGGAGAAACGTTTTATCAGTCCACCTTGAACAATTTAGTACCCGAGTGGCTTTGGAAAATCTGCAAGTGATACACATGTCCCAGCTGTGGGTGTAAGTTTTGGGGACACGCAAATGGCTAGGTGGTCGGACAACCTTCTTGGATGGGTTTCAGTACGTTTTTGGTACCCCTCCACACACTTCAGTGCATACACAGTCCAATGTCCCACTCCATTCACCACATGCCCTGAAAGCTGGTACAGTTCACGCATTGTGGGAGCTAAATCATTGTTTCACCAGTGTCTCCTGTCAATGATCATATGCAAAATCTGCCCCCAGAAGTCTACTCGCAAATGACAATCCCTTCATACCAAATTAACGCAATATATATATATATATGTATCGTTGAGTGACACAAATTGCTATCAGCGAGTTCCAATAAGGAATCTCCTGGAAGTCCAAACAAAATTCTTCAAAGAACTGACAAGGGGAGGAGGGATGGGGTTGTAACGGAAGCAGAATACCATTACTTAAAAGTTGAGAATCCTATCATCCCAATCTAATATCTGATCCCAAAGGTCCACAAGAGCATGAGATTGCCCACAGGAAGGCCAATAATCTCAGCTATTGGGAGCTTGTTTGAGGCCACATCAAGTTCATCATCATCATATATAACTTTATTTGGTCATTTGTACAAAAAGCCATCAAAGTATACAAAAATAAACCAAAGGGTACATTTACAATTAAAATAGTATTAAACCATTGCAAGCACAAGTACAAATGACATCCTGAATCAGGTTAAAAAGACATAGGAATATAAATACATAACTACAATCGTCCTAGTCATACTTAAAAGGAAATGCTATACAAGCGCCAAATATATGGGATAGAAGACCGTGTATACCAAGCTAGAGATCTGAAATACGTATACAGAATAGAGTGGGAAAAAAAGTAAAATGTGAAAATACAGCTATAATAAAACATTTTTACGAATTCGCCAAAAGGAGAATAAAAAATGGCTAAGAGTAAAAACTATTGGCCCAGAGGTATCTGTTTTTAAAATTCTGAACGCAATCTGGTACTGCCTAACACCCAAGTTGAGGCATAATGGTCTAGTCCATCTCCTACGTAACTGCCGATACTTCCGTTTATCAGCTCCACAGCAGGCAGGGTAAGTGTCTAAAACTAGGCCGATCTCCTCTTTCCCCGGAAATTTCAAAAGCAAGTTACCATATCAGAATTAGAATCAGAAATTGCTTTATTCGGTTTTTACATACAAATAAAAAATCATAAAAGCAGCATTAAAATGTAAACAAAATACATACTTAATCTCATTTTATTTTTTAATTGTTCCAAATATTGGTAAAACTTTACACCCCTAACAATAGTTAACATATCATAGCGTTCCGTTACCTCAAAAACCAATCATGGTACCAATACAATATTCGTTCTCCAACTGCTCCAAGAATAAAAACGCTGGACGGTATGGCCGCCATGCTTCCAATTTCAGAAGCGGCTTAACCCATCTTCTGCGTTCCCTAGCATAGTATTTGCAGAATAATACCACATGGATGGTAGTCTGCAGGGAAAGATCATCACATGGGCATAGGGCCAAGTTTCTCGACCAGTCATTTTTAGTTGGAAATGTTACCAGGCGATGAAGGTCTCAAATCTCAGCCTGGTAAGAACAAATCTATCAAAGCCCATTAAGCAAAAAGCCAAGTACGGTTGCATTGTATAACACGTTAGGGTCATTTGATGTTGTGACACGGTTTTCTTATTGATTTCCCCAGATAACCTAAGTAATTCAAAGTGGTTAATACATAATGTTTTCAGTTCTTTTCTAGATAAAGAGGAAATCATCTCTGGGTTTGCATAAAATTCTGGTCTATTTAAGTCATTTGCCAGGTTTTTTATATAGTTTAACCACGGTATGTTTCTGGCAAAATCCAGAAGCATTATGTCCTTCATAATTTCTCGGTTTAGACCCAAGGAAGGCAAAGACCAGACTCTGTGCCATAATAAGATTGGTTGAGTTTTAATGAGATCTGTGATATGCTCAAGGCCCAGTTCGCTATGGCAATTAAAACTGAGGTGCTCTGTGGGACCGCTAAAATAAACCTTAAAAAAGCATTTTCAACTACTTGTAGGAAGGCTACATTTAAAAAAAAAAACAGATACCTGCCCCATAAATTGCTAAGCTTCTGCATTTCGCAACAACAATTTTTAATAGAATCTCTGGAGGTCTTCTTCCGAGCTTTTGGGTAAAATTCATTAGCACACAGTCGAGCGTTTAAACAGGGGAGTCCTGCTCTTGACCGCGGGGGCCGATGATCCTGATTCTTCGCTAAGTATTCCAAGATAGGAAAATGTATTAGTAGATCCAATTCTGTAATCACCTACTACCAGATTTTTACATTTATTCCCGCCTTTCCCACACATCATCACAATGGTTTTCTTGGCATTAAGCTTTAGGCCCCTACTACCCATGAACTCTATGTTTGTGGAAAGCGCTCTCTGTAAACCTATCTTGGTTCTGGCCATTAGCACCGTGTCATCCGTGTAGAGAAGGGAGACGATCTGCTTGCTGTCATATCTTGGTGAGTCTCTTACTTTTGCCCCCAGTTCCTCCTCCAATACCTTGGTATAAACTGAGAAGTGGAACGGGGCCAAGACACAGCCTTGCCTTACACCCTTCTCCATGCGGAATGGCTTGGTGCACTCTCCCTTAAGGCCATATCTTACCTTCGCGGTGGCTCCCATCAGGGCCGGCCTTAGGCATGTGCAAGCTGTGCACCTGCAGAGGGCCACCAAACCCCAGGGGCCACCACGCCAATATATATCCTTAATATAATAATCCTCTGAGTATGGATACATATTTGCGCGGCGGCCCCTGGCAGGGATTTGGTGGCCTCCGGCTCTGTTCCACTTCCAAACACCCTGACCCTACCCCCTCTTCACTGGCCTCGGCGCTCCGCCCCGCCCGGACCCCCTCTTCCAGGGCCCCCCACCTACGCTCCCTGCCCAGGGCCACCTTGAACCTAGAGCCGGCCCTGCTCCCATATATAGTTGTTTTAAAAATGGCACTATTGCGGGTTCTACCCTTATCTCCTCCAGGGTTTGCCATAACTTATTGTGATCTAGACAGTCGGAGGCGGCCGTGAGGTCGACAAATACGGCGTGCAGGCGACCTGATTTAGCTTGGGTGTATATTCCTTGTATTAAGATGACATTTAACACCTGTTCTACAGTACCCATCCCTTCCCTAAAGCCATACTGGACAGGGCTCAGAATGTTATTGTCCTCTGCCCGGTTATGGAGTTTATTTAACACCACCCTTCCTGCAACTTTCATTAGGGAGTCCAAGAGCGATATTGGTCTATAACTGGAGGGACTGTCCCAATCACATTTTTTAAAGATCAGTATAATAATTGATTCTGACCAAGTTTTAAAAAATCCTATTGAGCAACATGCCTCAAGAACACAAGTAAATAGAGGGGCCCAGAGATCAGTGGTTGTTTTAAATAGATCGATAGATATTGTGGTTCTGAAAATTCTGGACTCGGGTAATAAACTTTGTCGTAGCATGACGATTTTTATATCAAAAGACCGAGAATGGCTAGTACACTATGTACGAACATTTTCGTCATAATCGAGTGACGATTTCACCTCGAAATCGTCATTTTTCGTCCTGAACCCTTGGCTTCCATTTTGTGTACGGCAGCCATTTTGTGAGTTGCCCTCACATAGGCTTATAACTACAGCCAAATTCGATTCTGAAGGACACGTACACCTTAATTGACATCTCTGTGACCTGGGCAAGCTGAAACCATTGCCCCAGGCCGAACCTGCCCGGCCAGTTCCCTTCCCAGTGGCCGAACAAGATAGCATCAAGGCACAGCCTGCCATAAAACCTTTTCATCACACACACACCCTGCCTAATCTTGCTCACACCTGTCCCTGCTCTTTTCTCTCTGACTTACTTTATGTTGAGGAGGTACCCGTTTTTATTGGGGGTCCGTCGATATCTGATGAAAATGTTGGGCCTTGCCGGATAATTTATTATGGGCTGGACGAACTGAAATGTGGGCTTGTCATCATGACTCTGCTTTTTCTTTGTAGTGAAAATATGTGAATGGCCTACTGTAAATCTAAGAATGTTTGCCTAAAGCATAATATTTCATATAAAAGGAGAAGCCTGACTTTGTAAGATTGAGCAGTCTCCTGAGAATATACACACCGTGTTGTTGTACTTCTAGGACGCCTGTTACTTGGTTGCAGCCAATAAATTCGATCCTTGACTTCACCTAGGAGACTCTAAGTTTCTGTGTCTGAATCAGGAAAGTACTCGAGGTCTTTGGGTGTTGTCCCTGGCACCGCTGGGTTACCGGTTCAGTACCGGTTCTGAAAAACCCCGTACCTCAGTTGGCGCCCAACGTGAGTCGATACCAGCGGTACCGGTCCAAGCCTGAGGTTCGTGAGGAGCTTTGTGTGAAAATTCTGGAGGAAGGCCGCCACTTCATCGACCCCTGCATGTCGACGTGGTCCGAAAGTCTTTGCTGCGAGGTTCCCCGCTTCCCGATGGCTACGAAGGACTGCTGCCCTGGCTATCGCCCTGATTTGGACCCTTGATGTTTGGTAGAGCGAAACGATAAGACGAGTCTTCTGGTGACGTCATCGATATCTCAGTTAAGTATAAGTGGAGCGTCTCCCAGTCCTTAGTTGGTTCTTAGTTTTGGGTATCCCTTCGGGATCTTTGATTTGGAACTTGCAAGTACCAAAGCCGAAGGACTCGTGTATTCACGAAAATATCGTAATCGATAATCCTTTGAAGTTTGAAGCTAGACTAGAGAGCGAAGATGCCTGGTCTTAGCAGACTTGGAAATTTGTTTTGTTTTGGTTGTAATAATAGGGATTCCCGATTGGAGGACTCGTGTCCGGTTCCTCCGATTGGAACTCCAACTTATGAACTGTATGTGAAACATGGAGTAGGCCCCATCACATACAATGAAGTATTGTGGTATATAAATAAATAATACCGGATCTATTTTTGGATGAATGAATGAATAACAGATAGCTCAATAAAATAAGAGTCAAGATTCGAGGTAGTAGGAGTTTCTGCAGGTTTATTACAGCATAAGGACGGGATCAGGACAACCTGCATAGGATGACCCAGCAGCTGCTGGGGCTTGGTCTGGGATGAGCGCGCTAACTTTTAATAACAATACATTGACTTATATACATAGCGCAAACACATAGCATTACATTGCAGTAGGCGTAGCAGTGGGTGGAGCAGAAGGCGTGATGCGTAGCAGTCGCGAAAGATAACAGTAAAAAGAGGTGTAACTGGGCGTATACATAGACATGTGGTGCAAACGTAACAGAATATGTCATGAATGGGCGGAAACATAGGAGGGGGCTACCTAAGGAGCCGGGACCTCTAACCTAATGGTGCGCGAAAACTGGCAATGACGTGTTACTAGGAGAAGCTGGGGCTATGAACTCTGTTGTTAGGAGCAGAGACTAGAGTCTGGAGGGTCGGAGCGACATGTACCTAAACCCTATCTGGTATCTGATGTTTAGGGAACATGTTGATATAAACTAGAAGTTATGAGGGGAAAAGCTAACTTGATTCTAAGACTGGACCATGCATTATTCTACATGAAGTGCGTGATGAAGAATACTAAATGACCATTAAATACAGTATTTCTCTAACATGGAGACGAGAAGGCTAGACAATGACGGAAACTATTGATGCAGTTCAGTAGCTCAGGAATGCAGAAGAGGAGGACTGAACTGATAACTGGAACTATAACATACTTTTGGCAGACTCAGAGGCAGAACCAAGCTGCACCGGGCACTGCGAGGCAGGAAGTAAGTGAAGGGTCGAGGATACAGGTGGGGGCTGTATCGCTCCTCTGCGAGGCTTTCAGGAGACAGGAGCTGAATCTGTGGTCCGGGCCCTTTTGAGGCCTGGAAACGGGGACTTTATAATGGAATAACGTGCACACTGAGAAACGTGGCAACATTACTTTACATAGGCCTGATATTCGTAGTATTCACGAGGACTGGAAACTAACATACCAGAGGTGGACACAACTGTAATTGCGTCATTAATCGGACATGGGGAATAACATATGCATATTGGTCATGCACACATAACATATGATGGATGAGGCGTAGGGACACAGAACATGGCAAAATTTACTTTTCCACATTCCCTCCTTGTCACTACGTTTCCATCAGGAAACATCAATTGTCATGATACCATCTATCATTTCATACAGTACCATTTGCTCGTCTCGAATTGTCTTGGAACGGGATTTGGAACGGGGCTTAGGACTAGGAATACAAGAGGTAGCACACATGCTGCAAATCGCAGGGCCACATTGTATACAGAGGCAGCAGCTAAATATGATCGCTACTGCAATACCTAGAAAGGACAGGACTTTCCATCCCCATGCGGAAATTATATTCCAGAACCAACCGGACCATGTCCAGGTGCCTGGATCTTGGTGTAACAGATGGGCAATTTTATGGAGTCTGGTTATAGCTGAATAAACAGACGGCGCGTTATTTGGAATGAAAATGCAGCAACTAGATCCGATGACTCTACAGGCCCCGCCCCTATCGGCCAATATGACGTCAAGGACGAGACGATTTTGCAAAACGACAAATCTCATAGCAGATTGTTCTTCGGTTAGGTTACCTAGAGCAGAGGCAGTCTCATTAACTACAGCTTCAAGGGTTCTTGTTAACCTACGGATCAGTTTACTATTCTGGACAGGTCCTACAAAGAAGAAGAAGCCTTTATTGAAATCTGTATACTGTTCTAGAGTAGTTTCAGTATAATCGACAATTGGGGACTCCCTTCTATGTCTAATGTGTACTAGATGTGTGTTTCTGTGATAATCAGATGGCGCTAGGAAAACAGGTGGCAGTAGGAAGGCAATGTAACAGGTTCCCTCCCAATCGAGGGGCAGACGGACATATGCGGTTTGACCACAAATGAAATAAGAATGACGTGAAGCTTTGAAAACAGATTTCCCACTGTCACTATACTTGATAACAGTAGTACATTCACTATGACCTACGTGTACAGAACCATAACTACGTACACATAATTCGCCTTTGACTGGTAGTACTGAAATAGCAGGTAAGTCTAGAGTAGTATCAGACTGAACATTCAGGACCATGAAATTCGACGAATAATTACCTAAATTATATACTTCATTTTCTAGATCTAAACCTGTTCTGTGGGGGAGACCTTGCTTGTCTGGAAAACATGTATTGTTAAGAAAAGACATATCTGTTGAGGACGACGTTAACGTGGACCATGCTCCACACGAACCATTGTGTGAGAATGGATAAGGAAACAGTGGCAGAACTCCCTTCGGTGTCTGAAAAGGGGGGAGTCGACCACACACCCAACAATTAGTGGCATTGCTGGTCTGGTGTGAATAATGTAACATACGGATAAATGTGTTGTTGCGCATAGCAAGGCGGTAAGAATATTCGTGAGGAGGCAGATCACTAAACGTGTGCTCTACTGTAGCATTAGCAGACATATTTACATGAGGAACTGGTAAATACAGATAGAACGCATAGCTGGTGCAGGAAATCATTATGCTGAGAAATAATATGAAACTCAGAAAAACGATACATTTGATTGAACTTTGACTGACTCTCTCACTATGGGGGTCTATTTTATACATGTCAGAAACAATTTAACCGTTTCACCTAGGGGAGGACTTATACAATCAAACTGACTGACTTATTTTACTAGACCTTAATTTGAGCTTATACTCCTGTTGCGGAGTTTTCTCTAACAAGGGAGGGGTTGTAATAATGTCTTGTGCGGGACAGTCCTTTAAAACAATGTTCTGGCAATCTTTCGAATCTTGGGAATCCTTGGAAATGTTTTTAGAAACTGGTTTCAATCCTTTGAAAAGTTTTACATGAGAAAGGTGGACCCACCCCTTCCTGCCTTCCAACTTGACGGCAGTACGGGTGGTCAAGAGGACCTGGCGTGGCTCCTTCCAACGTGGTTCCAGCGGACTTGATCTGTCAAAATTTCTGATCATCACTAGGGAGCCTGGAACGATCTCGTGCGGTGCCACCTCGGTATTGTCTGGAAATGCGGCAGCAACCTGTGAACGACATGAGTTGAGGGCAGACATCAAGGAAGCTAGGTAATCTGTCAGCATATTACATGAAACATCGGTAATACTTCGGGGTCTAGGAGTACCCCACATGTTAGGGGGCGGCCGAATACGACCTCATACGGGGACAGACCTGATCTGGAATGTGCGACCATGCGCATATAAAACAAAGCGACTGGCAGAGCTACTAGCCAGTCCACACCTTTGTCCTTACAGACTTTTGCAATGCGGATTTTCAGAGTCTGATTATGTCTCTCTACGAGACCGGCTGCTTCAGGATGGCGTACACAATGGAACTTCCACTGGTACCCTAACAAAAGGGAAACGTGCTTCATTAACTCTGAGGAGAATGGCTGACCGTTATCAGAATATACGACTCTAGGGAGTCCATATCTAGGGAAAAACTCACGAACCAACTGCTTGGCAGTGGTCGCGGCTGTGTAATCTGGGACTGGATATGCCTCTGTCCACCTGGACAAAGCGCATACAACTACAAGGACATACTTGAAACCTCGACATCGCTCCATCTGAATATAATCCATCTGGAGGACCTCAAAAGGGTGGTCAGGGGGCTGGAAACCACCTTGTTCCACCGGGACACTTTTACCTGGATTAAACTGACAACATATCATACAGGTACGGACTTTCTGTTTGGCTGCAGCTCGTAAATGCTTATTGAACCAAATGTTCTGGATACTGTCTAACATAGCTTTTTCTCCTAAATGTGCTGGACTATGTGCGGTTTTGATAATGACTTGAACCATAGAGTCGGGGAGAAACCATGTGGCTCTACCCTTCGTTAACCATCCTTGATCTGTCTGGACCCCTCCTTGTTCAGACCATTTCTTGATTTCATCGGGAGTAGCATGTAACTGTATATCTATGACATCTTGTGTAGGGTCCTTAACTGTCATGCATATAATCGGATCTGGAGTATGTGTCAGGTTAACTGGAATGGCTGGAGTCTGTGCTGTAAGCTTGGCTGTACGGTCTGCTAGATCATTACCTTGGGAAATAATGTCTGTAACTTTCGTATGTGCTTTGCATTTCATGATAGCAATAGATGTCGGTAAATGTATGGCATCTAACAGGGCTTGAATAAGGAGACCATGCTGAATCTTGGTTCCATGAGAAGTCATGAAACCTCTCTCCTGCCAGAGCACTCCGAAGTCGTGTACAACTCCGAATGCGTAACGTGAATCTGTGTAAACATTAACTTTCAGGTTCTTGGCATGTATACAGGCTTGTGTCAGAGCAACTAGCTCTGCTGCTTGAGCGGACAGGGTGTCAATACGGTGTGTTTCAATAACTTCAGTATCAGTAGTCACTGCATACGCGGCGACTAGTTCTCCTGTACTAGTTCTCATACATGAACCATCCACATAAAGTGTCAGGTCAGGATCTGGTAACGGAATGTCTGTCAGGTCTTGTCTTGGCTTAGTCGTAATGTTAACTACTTCCACACAATCATGTGGGACTGGATTTGGATTAACTGATGGTAACAGTGTAGCAGGATTCAGGACGTTGCAGCGTCTGATTTCTATGTGTGGCTGGAACAGTATCAATTCATAACCTGTCAAACGTGCAATTGTCAAGTGCTGAGTTTGTGTTCGGTTTAAAAGAACTTCTACTGAATGCGGGACTTGTACTGTCAGGGAATGTCCTAAAACTATGGAATCACTTTGTCTGATAGCTAGTGCTGTGGCTGCAACTGACTTGAGGCACGCAGGCAACGCCTGGGCGACTGGATCTAGTGTGCTCGAAAAATAAGCACAGGGCTTGTATTGTCCTGCTTGATCTTGTGTGAGAACAGATAATGCTGTACCTTCGCGTTCAGTAACAAAAAGTGTAAAAGGCTTACTGTAGTTCGGTGTAGCTAGAACTGGAGCTTGACATAGGGCTTTCTTTAACTCATTGAAACTAAGTGTATGTTCAGATGTCCAAGGGAGGACAGTCGATACGGCTGCCTCCTGTGTCGTTAACTGTATCAGTGGCTTGGCTAGAAATGCATACTGGGGAATCCATTGTCTACAATAAGAAGTAAGGCCGATAAAGGCACGTACCTCCTTCTGGGTTCTGGGCTGGGGAAGACTCGCTATTAACTGGATACGGTCTGGTGTCAACTGCCTACCCCTCTTGGACAGCAAGTGTCCTAAGTATACCACTTGCTGGACACAGAATTGAAGCTTCGAAGGTGACACCTTGTGCCCCATCTCGGCTAGAAAATACAGAACTGTAAGGGATGCTCGCTCGCAAGCACGTTCAGAACGGGCAGTGATCAGTAGATCATCGACATACTGGAGCAGGGCAGTGTCAGTTGGCATGTGAATGTTGTCTAGTTGTCTCTTGAGTGCTTGGCTGTAAATACTAGGACTTTCTGTGAAACCTTGAGGAGCGCGTGTGAACATATAGCTCCTTCCATTTAAACAAAATCCGAAAAGAAACTGGCTGTCTGGATGAATTGGAACACTAAAAAATGCATTCTTGAGGTCAATGACAGTGAAGAACATGGCTTCGGAATCAATGGCTGTTAACAGGGAAGAGATGTCTGGAACAACTGGGTACTGAGGAATAATACATTTATTAAGCTCTCGTAAATCAATCACTAATCGATATACTGGGGGTGCATTTGGATCAGTACGTTTCATGACTGGAATGATCGGAGAATTGCATACATTGGAGTCAGTTTCTACGACTACCCCTTGAGCCATGAGCTCGTCAATAATTTTGGATAAGGCTGCTACAGCCTCAGGTGGCAATCTGTACTGTCTGATTCGGGGTAACACTACACCTGGTTTGAGAGTCACACGATGGGGTGTGATTTGCATGTAACCTACATCAGTTGGACCTTGCGCCCATAAATGCTGCGGAACATTAGACAATCTTGAATCAAAATCTCGTAATACATAGTGACCCTTAAAGTCACGAAGGAACAGACGTATTCCCTCTGGGGAACAGCAAATAACTGCACCTAATTCTTTCAGTGTCTTAATGCCTAATAGATTTTCTGGACATGACTTAGTAAGTAACAGATCAGTAGTACGGGACAATGGACCTACTTCTAGAGTGACTGGCTTTGATATCTCATTAACTATTGGTTTTCCTGAAAATCCAAGGGAAACATTTCTTGAGCCTGAGAGCGGAGCCCCTGGAACTTCGGCATGACTAATTGTGGTCCTACTTGCCCCTGTATCAATCAAAAACTTTCTGTCTTTCCCTAATACTTGACTGTGAACATAGGGACCTTCTTGATCTACAGGTATCTCGATGAGAGGCAAGCCTACCTCCCTCTCTAGGCTGTTTCATGAATATGACTGGTACTCTGGATACTCAGACTGTGCATACTGGTACATCTGTGATGTAACGTGCTGTGTTGCAGCTATAGGCTGCGGTGCGGAAACTGTCTGTTGTGCATTCTGTGACTGAGGAATCTGTGAAACTTGTTCTTGTCTTGGCGGACGTGGTCTTTCTTTAGTCTTACCAGTAGCTATGTTGTGTTTCAGAACTGCACACTCGTTTATAAAATGACCTGGCTGTTTACAATAATTGCAGTTCCCTTTAACGGGAGCTGCAGGATGACTGGCTTGATTGGCTTGATTTGGACCCCTCTTCTGACTGTCTTGAGGAACAGATTGTGCAACTAGCACTTTCATTTTCGTGTCTTTCATACGTTTTCTCTCGTGTTCTTGCTCTTCCCTGATTCTATTCTGGTGGTACTGGAGCATCTGGAGCATCTGGGACGGAGTATTTGCTTGCCAGGTGCTTTCGACTTTCAAAACTCGATTTTTAATTTGTGGGCTTGAATTCTCGACTAATTTAGTAACAAAAAGATGAGGGTATGACTCACTACTTGTCTTGAGACCACTGTTGATACTGAAACATTTCTCAAATCTAGAATAAAAATCGCTAATATCTTCATCTTGTTTCTGTTTACAGGCTGAGATTGCATCCCAGTCTTCTTTCCTAGTTGTCAATAATCTGGGTAAAACTTGAATCAATAATTCTGGTAATTCCTTACATTTATCTCCAAGACCGGTACCTGGTACTCGTGCCTTGTCTTCAGCTTCTAGAGCTGTCCAATCGATCTTTTTCTCTCCCACCTCCCATTCTTTTTCCTTCAACTTTTCATACACCCCTGCGGGTAACAGGACCTTTAACATTTTAATGATGTCTGGGTAAGTGTATTCTCCCATACGGAGCATGTCTTTTAATTCTCTATGGAACCCTGCTGGATCTTTGTCATGACAGGGAATTAATTTCTTCATTTCAAGAAGTTCCATCTTTGATATCGGAGTGTATACAAACACTCGTTGCATTACGCCACCCGCCCCTTGGACTGGGTGGACTTCTCGTAACGGATTCTGTCTGTCTATGTAAAACGATTTACTTTCTGGGGGTGAGACATGAACAAAATGCGGGTTCAAAAACGTTCTATATTTGTGGCGCTGTTCTAGAATGACACTAATTAAATCGGTACCTAGACCTCTCCATCTATACTGGAGTAACTCGTTCAGGATATCATGTAACGGGCCTGGATCAGAGTGTTGACCCTCATACAGAGTAATGAGGTACTGGATCATATACATACCCACCAGTCGTTGCTCGGCTGGGGGCAGTTTCAGAAACACTTGTGCCACTATTTCGTCTGGAAAAGTGGTAGAATCAGTAATCCATCGGACTGCTAGTTCTTGTTCATGCATGGTACTTAATTCACTGTAACCGACTCATGATTTCAGAATGTGGTCGGTAGCTTGAAATACTTGTTCTAGAGAACCTTGTTCTGGTGCTGGATGATGAAAAATAGGCTTGTGTTCTAGGCGTAAATGGCGGTCTGGAAATCTGGATTTTCCTACATACGCTATTCTGGCGGGATTCTCGTTCTCTTCCTCTTCAGGATCAGAGATACTTTCTTTCTCGCTTACTTGTGCTGCTTTATGCTGTTCGTGTAACCTTATTATTTCTTTACGAATTTTCTTGTACATACTCTCCATGGCACTGACGGTCTTGTGCTTACCCTCGGCTATATTATCACTCCACCTTGTCAGGATTCTCATTTCGGCGGGATCTTTAGACGGGTAATCTTGTTCTCTTATTAGACAATTGATCAGGAACTTTAATATCATGAGCTGAATCTCGGCTTTCCTTTGAGACATAATCTCGCCAATACTTTCTGGATCATCCCCTGTACGGATAAAACGATATATTCTGTCTAGATCTTCTTTCATATTCGGCAAGGTGACTAGATACTCGGTCACCCTCCTTACGCGTACGGAATATAAAACCATATTATACTCGCCTGGGACTGCGTCATAAACACATTCACCAAGGGCTTGTCTGATTTCTGTGACAGACTTATTACTTTTAGGAGTACGCTGTGATGCTTGAGCATGTAATTCGAGTGCTGATAAACGCCTGTGTGGCGGCGGGGTTTGAGGAGTAGCTCCTCCTGCGGCCCCTAGACTGGAGTCGTCTACTGAGGCTCTACGTCCTGGCAGAGTGGGAAATGGAACTGTAGGCTGGACCGGGGGTACCGTAACAGGTACTCCGGTGTCTGGAGGAGCGGGAAGTGCCTGATTTGCAGGGACTGGCGGAGCGCGAACAGGATTTGCATATTCGGGGACTGTGTCGTCCAAATAGGACGAAATAAAAATATCAGCTGCGGTCGGTTTGTGACGTAGCTTGGTCGGAATTAATGGTGGCGGGAAATTACTGGATGCCTCTGGGGTCGCTTTTGGCACACCTTCGGCAAGAAGAGGATACATACCCTTAATAAGGGCATGCCTCTGTCTGTCTGACTGTTCGGCTTTCACTTGTTCACCTATCTCGATTAATTCTCTTTCTTGGGCTCGTTCTTGGGATTCTCTACTCAACTCTGACTTTCTGACTTCCTTTTCCGTTCTTCTATGCGCTTCCTTACGCCATAACTCGATGGCATCTTTCTGTGACTGTCTGGCTTTCTTTTTCCATAATGCTTCTTCTACTCGCATGATACATTCGGCATCCCATGTACCCGATACGGGCCATCTATACTTTTCTTCTAACTGTTTGGTATACTCTACCCATAAATCTAGATACAATATGGCGCTTATGCCATGTTTCTGATACATAAAGTGACCTGGACTGTCCCTGGGCGGGACAGGAACCGCTTCCTCTAACAGACCCTTTCTAGTTTTTAACTGACGTAACTTGGAAAATATAGGCATGACTGAACTGTAATCTGGACAAAAATACAATACACAATAAAAACACGAAATCACATCGCACTCATACCACAACAGTAAAATACATGAAGAACATTTATAAATAACAGTTCGAACAGAATATTACCTGGAATACTGAGAACAGAAATAGAACAGGTTTTCTCGAGAACGGAACAGACTAGAATTACTGGATGCACTGCTGTAACAGTACGGAACATACCGGTCCCATAAAGGGACGCATCAAGACCCGTATCCACCTAGGTGAACACTTCGTTTGTGAGTCTGGGCACCACCAACCCACGGACCAGGAGTCAATTTAGATTGGTCCTGTCTAGATACTACCCCAGCAATGGTACTCACCGGGCAGCACGGAACGGAAGGCCTCGGACTGGACTGGACGACGGACGACGAACTTCGGACTTCAGTTACGGGTGGGCCTCCGGATACCTCGGACCTTGGACTCTCGGCTTGGGCTCTGGTCGGGACTCGCCGCGTTCCTCCACCGTCTCGTTTGGATGCTGGACCGCCTCCTCCGTCTCCTCCGTGGGCCTGAGGGATACTTGAGCAGAAATATCTGCCACTGCGCAGAAGAGTTCCGTCACGACTGCAGAGGGTCAGGGGGTCGGCGTGGCTTCACCGACGCGTGGGGAAAGGGCAAGTCCCTATTCGGGCGCCATTATGTGGTATATAAATAAATAATACCGGATCTATTTTTGGATGAATGAATGAATAACAGATAGCTCAATAAAATAAGAGTCAAGATTCGAGGTAGTAGGAGTTTCTGCAGGTTTATTACAGCATAAGGACGGGATCAGGACAACCTGCATAGGATGACCCAGCAGCTGCTGGGGCTTGGTCTGGGATGAGCGCGCTAACTTTTAATAACAATACATTGACTTATATACATAGCGCAAACACATAGCATTACATTGCAGTAGGCGTAGCAGTGGGTGGAGCAGAAGGCGTGATGCGTAGCAGTCGCGAAAGATAACAGTAAAAAGAGGTGTAACTGGGCGTATACATAGACATGTGGTGCAAACGTAACAGAATATGTCATGAATGGGCGGAAACATAGGAGGGGGCTACCTAAGGAGCCGGGACCTCTAACCTAATGGTGCGCGAAAACTGGCAATGACGTGTTACTAGGAGAAGCTGGGGCTATGAACTCTGTTGTTAGGAGCAGAGACTAGAGTCTGGAGGGTCGGAGCGACATGTACCTAAACCCTATCTGGTATCTGATGTTTAGGGAACATGTTGATATAAACTAGAAGTTATGAGGGGAAAAGCTAACTTGATTCTAAGACTGGACCATGCATTATTCTACATGAAGTGCGTGATGAAGAATACTAAATGACCATTAAATACAGTATTTCTCTAACATGGAGACGAGAAGGCTAGACAATGACGGAAACTATTGATGCAGTTCAGTAGCTCAGGAATGCAGAAGAGGAGGACTGAACTGATAACTGGAACTATAACATACTTTTGGCAGACTCAGAGGCAGAACCAAGCTGCACCGGGCACTGCGAGGCAGGAAGTAAGTGAAGGGTCGAGGATACATGTGGGGGCTGTATCGCTCCTCTGCGAGGCTTTCAGGAGACAGGAGCTGAATCTGTGGTCCGGGCCCTTTTGAGGCCTGGAAACGGGGACTTTATAATGGAATAACGTGCACACTGAGAAACGTGGCAACATTACTTTACATAGGCCTGATATTCGTAGTATTCACGAGGACTGGAAACTAACATACCAGAGGTGGACACAACTGTAATTGCGTCATTAATCGGACATGGGGAATAACATATGCATATTGGTCATGCACACATAACATATGATGGATGAGGCGTAGGGACACAGAACATGGCAAAATTTACTTTTCCACAGTATGGATCAAATACACCAGGAAAGATGGTGTTTTAAAATGGCCCCAATATGGTAGCTTTGACACGGAAATCTTAGATAACCTTGAAGTTAAACTTTTTGAGAAGAAAGCCCGGCCGGCGATGTATGATTCTTTCCGCCTATGGCGTAAGGAAGCCAAACAAAAGGAAATTAAATTAGCGAAGAAAAATAAGAGAGAAAGGGGTATTTCGATAATGCAAGCTGCTATGCAGTTTAAAGATAACGAAGAAGAACAGATGAGTGAGCAGTTGCACAGGCAACGTAAAATGCTAATAGATGAATGTTATCCAGTTTTGCCGCCTCTTCAGCAAGATGCAGCAAAAGACCTTGAAAAAGATCCCCTGATGTCACATTTGTTAAGTTCGCCACCCCCTTATGCGCAAAATGCTACGGCACCTCCGCAACCTTTAGCTCCGCAACCTATGATTGCATTGCCTCCTGCTCCTCCACAGCACCCACCAGCTACTCTTCAGCTGGCTCCTGCTCCTCCGGTGCAGCCTCCTCAAGGGCCACCAGCTTTTACATCTGCTCTTCCTATACTTCCTACAACTTTGACTACTATATCGACTACCACTCCTGGTATTCCTTCTGACACTGCCTCTGCATCTGCCTCGCCTCACCCTGCTTTTCCGCTTGTCTTTTCATCGACTTCTCCTTCTGTCCGACAGAGAGTAACTAGTACGGTCACTAGTCTTCTATATCCTTTCTTTGGTGCGACAAGTACGACCCCTACTTTAGAGCGTACGCAGTTGCGTAGTCAACTGCCTGATTCTAGGGAGAAGGAAACGTTGAATTATTTGGCACATAGATGGATGACCGAACCGACTAAATATGGTCTAGAATCTGTTATGGATGTCTTCAATCAGTGGGAAGCATCGAAGCAGAGATACGTTTTTGAGAAAATGTGTGTTTTTCTATGTGAAGATCTAGAGGAAAATGATTTGGACTCTAATCCGCCCGAGTTGAGCCATGTACGTTTTCAAAAGGCCCAATTGTGGGTTCAGATGTTAAGAAAGCAGTTGCGACGTTGTTGTCGTTTAGGACTGAAGGTGTTTCCAAGTCGTTGTTTGAGTCTGATTCTTCTGTCAAAAAGAGGGGGAGACAATACCCAATGAGAGAAGTTCCTCCAGTATGGAAGGAAGAAGTAGCGGCTGGTCCTGGTAATAACCCCCCAGCTGTTCCAGCACACTTTCAGCGTGTGTGGGTACATGTTCCATGGAAGCGAGCTGAAGTTTTGGCCCTTAAACAGACATTGCCTGATCCCCGTAAGAATCCTGCAGGGTATTACAAGGAATTGTCACATACTGCAGGCTCTTGCATTATGAATTTAGCCGACATAGACATGTTGTTTGGGAATGTTGTTCCACAGCCTTTATGGGGAAAGATTCGTCATGCAGACCATGATCAGGAATTAGGTGACTCAGGGGCTAATATTACTGCTGCAGATGCCCGACAAGTTGGTGGTGCTAAACCTGAACCTTTAGTAGCAGAACTTCCTGGTAAGATCATTGATTACATGAAGACTTTAATGCCTGCCATGCGAGTAAATTGGGATAAATTGTCTGCGTGTAAGCAGAAGAAAGATGAAACGGTGTCAGATTTCTTCACCAGGTTTGAGGAAACGTTTGTAGACCACAGTGGTCAAGATACGAGCACAGAAGGTGGTCAACGGTTGTTCGTCGATAAGTTCGTGCACAATTTACTTCCCGAGTTGTGCAAAAAGTTGAAAGATTCAGAGAGTTCTTGGGCAGTTTCCTCTTCAGCACGGATATTGGCTACTGCACAGTATTACGAAAATAGAGACAAAGATGAAAAAGATAGAGCAGAAAAGAAAACTAAAGAGTTGAAAACGAAGGTTCTGTTACAGCAAGCGTATCCGCCACGAGATGGTGGTTGCCAGAATAATGGTGGTCAGAGTAACTATCAGAATAATTATCAGCAACCTCAATAGTATCAGAGGAACTCGCAAAGAGTCGAGTATACTCAACCACGTGTCCCTGTAGGTCCCAATCAGTGTTCATATTGTAAGGAAAAGGGCAATTTCAAGTATAGTTGCCCTATCTTGTTACAGCGCGCAAATGGTGTTTCTGGCTCAAGAGGTCGAGGTGTTCAACAAACACCTAGAGGTAGAGGACGTGGAAACATCCCTCAGAACACACGTTCCCTTCCACCTCAAAATTCAATGAATAGGTTCGACCAGCAGAATAACGCGTCTGGTAGGACGGCTCAGTACTATGCTGATGATTACTATGCAGAAGATGAGCATGTGGAAGGTAATGATTGCTAGGACAGCCATAGACAAAGAGAGGGAGTTGTTTCAGTTCCAGTAGATCAGAGTGGACCGTACGTTGAGGTGATTACATCAGGTATGTCAAAGCCTTTTCTGTTGGATACTGGTGCTACAAAGAGTTCTATTATGCACTCCAAACTCCCTGGCGCACCTTTGTCTGGCAAAACAAATGTATCAGTAGGTTTTTCTGGCGCCCCTGTTAGAAATCCGATTTCTGACCCTTTGTCTCTTTCTGTTGGTCCTTGTGAATTCGAAGCACCCCTTATTCTGACAACAGGTTGTGGTGAAAACTTGTTGGGATTGGATCTGTTAAAAAGATTGTATGCGACTTTGTACTGTTCTCCTTCGGGAGTGCAACTTACACTGGGTAAGAAAGTGGTTTCAATTAACATATGTTTGGGACCCCCTCTATGTCTACTTTATCGGTCAGGGAAAGAGAGGAACAGCAAAAGCAAAAAATAAACAAAATTCCCTCACGACCTCTATGTTAGAAGTGATAACTACTTCTATCTTTTTACAATTATTATTTCACACAGTGTGGCAACAAATTATTTTCATTCGTGTTTTTTAATTTTTTCTTTTTTGAGTACAAAATCACATCATCATTTTTTTCCTGTATAGCAAATACATTTTCAATAATTCATTTAGTAAGACACATAGTGATTTATTTACAACATTAAAAATTATTATGACACTCCGTGCAGAGAAACATATAAGAATAAACAATTTAATCAATTTCACCACACTCAAACTCTCTCACTCATACTCCATTCGCTCCTTATTCTGCGTCTGAGGGATCGCAGATTGAGACGCGATATAACTACGCGAGGTCGACGCGTTTCGGCGGTATGAAACCACCTTCCTCAGGACCTTCTGGCAGAATAGACAGGTATTCATAAACCAACAAAAACCACTGCACGGTGTAATATCCACAATAAACTTTCTTGGGAAGAAACCTGGTTCGGTCACCCACTCATAACATAAGGAAGTAAAGTTCTTTAAACGATCCACGCATTAAAAGCAACTATTTGTCAACGGGTTATCGACATCAAAGTGTCTCTTTAGTTTATTCCTTTTCTTTCGACAAGGTAATATTTTCTTTTTTATCACACTTATATCGTCAAGGGGAAGGGTCTTTTCTTTCACCTATATATTGGACGTCTCTCCCTTCTGTATTTTGTCAGCATCTATATTACGTTTTTCAGTAATGGCTCTTGCTCGGGCTTAGTCGTTATCACGGTTCCACCGGCATCTCTTCATTATGTAGCGTGGGCCAGAGAGTTTGAGTGTGGTGAAATTGATTAAATTGTTTATTCTTATATGTTTCTCTGCACGGAGTGTCATAATAATTTTTAATGTTGTAAATAAATCACTATGTGTCTTACTAAATGAATTATTGAAAATGTATTTGCTATACAGGAAAAAAATGATGATGTGATTTTGTACTCAAAAAATTAAAAATAAAAAAACACGAATGAAAATAATTTGTTGCCACACTGTGTGAAATAATAATTGTAAAAAGATAGAAGTAGTTATCACTTCTAACATAGAGGTCGTGAGGGAATTTTGTTTATTTTTTAAGAAAGTGGTTTCTCCAATGTATTTGTCAAGGGATAAACTTCCGACAGAATTGTTGTTTCTTCCTGATATTCTTTGGGCTACGGGTCCTAATGATGTGGGTCTTTTGGAAATACCACCATATGTTGTAACCTTGAAAGCCAATGTTAGAATGCCACGAATTCCCCAATACAAAATTTCTAGTGAAGGTGAAAAAGCGTTGTTAGCGATCATTTATGATCTGATTGAAAAAGATGTAATTGAAGAGACAAGAGGCAACGTTTGCAATAGTCCTGTTCTGCCTGTTTTGAAACGAACTGACCCTTCCCAGCCACCTGTTTACAGATTTGTGGTTGATCTTAGAGAGGTGAATAAAATAGTTGTGCCACAATTTCCAGTTGTTCCTGACATTACTGCCATATTGACTATGATTCCAGCTTCTGCACCTGGTTCTCGGTGATTGACTTGAAGAATGCTTTCTTCAGCATCCCGATTGCTGAGGAGAGTAGGGATATTTTTGGCTTCAGTTTAGGAGGTCGAAGCTTCCGCTTTAAACGCGCTCCCCAGGGCTACTGTGAAAGTCCATCAATATATAGTCAAGCTCTAAAAACACAGCTTGATACGATTGTTTTACCTGATGGCGCTACCCTCATTCAGTATGTTGACGATTTGCTTGTTGCTGCAGATACTGAAGAGATCGGTAAAGAAGCCACGTTGTCTTTATTGCGTCATTTGTGTGATTTGCATCACAAAGTGTCTCTCTCAAAATTACAATATTGTCGACAAGAAGTGACCTACTTAGGTCATCTCTTATCGAAGGAGGGAAGGAAACTGACCCCAGAAAGAATTCAGGCAATAGCAAAATTGAGTGTGCCAAGAACACAGAGAGAAGTGAGTGCTTTCTTGGGTATTACATCATACTGTAGACAGTGGATACCAAATTTTTCCTTGCTGGCCAATCCCTTGGTGGCATTAACTTGTAAAGATACATCGAATCCCGTCCCATGGTCTGAAGAGTGTCAGAAAAGTTTTTCTGAATTGCGCACAGCATTATGTTCGGCTCCTGTGTTGGGTACCCCTGACTACAGTAAGCCCTTTACATTATATGTCCATTAGAAAGAAGGTTGTGCATTATCAGTGTTGACACAGTTGTTTGCAGACAAGCAGCGTCCATGCACGTATTTTTCATCGACTTTATATCCCGTAGCTAAAGCATTGCCGATTTGTTTAAGAGCAACAGCGGCAGCAGCTGTTTCTTTTCGACAGTCTGCTGGTTTAGTGATGAATAACACGTTAATTGTGATGGTTCCACATGCAGTGGACACGTTGTTAAACAGAACAAAGACACAGCACTTAACTAGTGCTTGATTGTCAGATTACGAGTTGTCATTGTTAGCGAGTCATGTGCACATAAAAAGATGCAACACTCTTAACCCAGCTACGTTGTTGCCGAGTGTAGAGGAATTAGATGCTTCAGAACAGCATGATTGTTTTCTTAGAACAGAAGGAGAAACGAAAGGGAGAATAGATCTTAGGGACACTCCTCTTGCAAAGTGTGAAGGTACCTTATGGGTTGATGGTTCATGCTTCAAGCTTCCGAACGGTGATACGACTGCAGCATATGCCGTCACGACTTTGCATACAATTGTTGAAGCTGCACGTATCCCACATAATTCAGCTCAAGCAGCAGAGTTGATTGCACTTACAAGAGCATGTGTGTTGTCGAAAGGAATGAAAGTGACTATCTATACCGACAGCCAGTATGCATTTGGAGTGGCTCACAGTTTTGGACGATTGTGGAAAGAACGTGGGTTCCTGACTTCGCATGGAGCTAAGATACAGCATGGTCAGTTGGTGAATGAGCTTCTTGAATCACTGACCTTGGCGTTGCAAGTTGTGATTGTGAAATGTAGCGCACACAAGAAAGTGACTGATGATGTTGGTCGTGGGAATGCATTTGCTGACGAAACCGCAAAAGAAACGGCAAGGAATGTGATGAGCCGAATGTATGTTGCAGGCCCTGCAAGATGGGTTGGTGATGTTGGAATGCGTGAAGACACAATAGAGAGTGTGAAGTCTATTCAAGCTGAGGCTACAGAGAAAGAGTTGAACATGTGGAGAGAAAGTACGGGTAGAATGGATGCAAATGGTTGTTGGGTTGAATTGTCAGAGCATCAGAGATGGTTGTTACCCGATGCGTACGTGCTTGCAGTGGTTACAATGGCTCATGGAATGGCTCATATTAGCGTGAAAGGGATTTGTAAGTTGTTGGCTCCAGTATGGCAAAATGCTGGAATTCCCAAGTGTGCAGAGAATGTCGTCAAGAATTGCATGGTGTGTCTGAAATACAATCCTGATAGGGGAACCCTAACTCCAGCTGGTCATTTTGCGCCTCCTACGTATCCGTTCGAGGTTTTGCAGCTAGATTTCATCCACATGGAGAGGTGCAACAACTTAAAATACGTACTCGTTGTTGTTTGTGCCTTCTCAAGATGGGTAGAAGCATATCCCCTAAAGGACAATACTGCCTTGTCCACAGCGAAAGCCCTTGTGAAAGAGTTCTTCCCTATATTTGGAATGCCGAGAATGGTCTGGAGTGACAATGGGAGTGAATTTGTGGGTTGAGTGATGAAGAAAGTATGCGAAGGGCTAGGTATTCATCAGAAGTTTCACGCTGCAAATCACCCCCAATCAGCTGGACTAGTAGAATGCTATAATGGCACGCTAAAGTTAAAACTGGCCAAAATTCAAGCGAGCACTGGTCTTAAATGGCCTGACGCTCTGCCCTTAGCACTCCTATCCACCAGAACTACTGTGCATTCGCGAGTGGGACTTAGTCCTTACGAGATCGTTTTTGGCCGCCCGGCCAACATATGGGGAGTGCCAAGGCCCACAAAGTTCAGTGAAATGGAACACCCTGTTTTGCTTGACTACTTGTACGAATTGACGGCTAAATTGCGTGTTTTACACCAACAGGTCCATGACACCCTGCCTCCGGTCTCTGAAACTCCAGGTCATCCCATCGACCCTGGATCCTGGGTTCTACTAAAGAACTTCCAGCGAACAAAGAACGATCAGCCCGGGTGGACCGGACCGCATCTCGTTCTTCTCTCAACAAGATCAGCCGTTCGAGTGGAGGGGAAGAAAAACTGGATCCACGGGATCCACTGCAAGCGGATCCCTTTGCCTCTGCCATATGACCGGTGGGTCCAGGAGGGTGTCGCCGACTCAGAGACTGAAACTGTGCCACGTTTTCTGCCTTTCAGTGATGCACGTGTGAAAGGAACAAGTACTGAAAAAGAGAGTGACAATATTTTGCAACCAGCTGTATCACCCTCAGTTCAATTGGACACTACAGAACCTGAACTCCTGTTTCAGGACCAGACAGTACCTGGGAAGAAGCGCTATAATTTGAGGCCGAGACCTATGGACAAATAAAGTTTTTTTTTCCCTTCCTCTTTATTTTTGACAGCGCAGCTCTCCCATCTGAGAAACTTGCTTATTTTTGTTTTTTCGAACCGCCATCCGGGTTCCGCTGCTAGGGTCGCGATTGCCCAAAGTCTTTGGGGTGCAGCTGACGACGTTAGGTGACAGTTCTGGTTGGTCTAAGGGAGTTGCCCTAGACTGACTGAAGCATTCCTTAGCAGAAACAACCTACCGTCGCGAGCAGCACTTTAGAGAGGATGGAGTTTTTCGAGATGGAGAGACCTGCCAAAACAATGACTTTTGAAACCAGAATATGTAAATTGATGACCAAGAAACGTTTTTTATTATTATGCATTTGCATGTTATTTGGTGCGATAATGTGTTTAACAGGATCTGTCTTATTCACCTTACAAGTGACATTTGCACCAACTACATCGCCCATACCTCCTCCTACTGTTTCCTCACATTCCTTTCAATCTCTCCCTGAACACGAATCCACTAGGAGATTAGAGTTTATTAATAACTCCTTCGTTCAGCTTTTGCATCAACACCAACTAGTAATGAACACGACTAACTGTTGGGTGTGTGGTCTTATACCTCACACAACGGATAAAGGTATCCCTTATCTCGTCCTGCCATTCAGCCACAATGGTTCTGTGTGGGCATACAGAACAATGTTCATCTATGCCCATGAAGTCTATCCCCTACGTTCTGTAACAGACAATCCTAAGAATAGTGCTCTAGTTAAGGGTATAGTAGACATGATTAAGGAAGATATTTCCTACGAGACTATCCCGAGAGATGAGACACTAGTACACATAGGATGGAACGTGACCGGATATGGAGCTACTCTGAGTGAGAAACAGCAAGCTAAGAGATCCTCCCCGATTTGGATTGTACCCCTTCAGGGTCACCTGTGTCTGCAAGGTAATGGCAAGAATCCCTGAGCTCAGTTAGGGAAGAGTATCTGTACTGAAACATATGTTTTTGCATCTCAGACTTCCCCTTCGTTTTTAGCAGCTAAGGGTACCTATTTCATCTGCCATGATAGAGCCTATACATGATTGCCACCTGACTTTTCAGGCACATGTTTTGTTTCGTTCCTGGTGCCTCCCACCTACACAGCAGCGGCAGACTACCACAAGACAAGGATAGTTAGAGGTGTCTTGAGTAAAGAAGACACTGCAGGACAAGAATTTGGGGACTTCGTAAAGGGTTTTCTGCCGTTCTGGGGACCAATGGTTAATAGCAGGAACAAAAGGCAATTGACAAAGGTGGTTGAGTCCACAGTAGTTGAAACTGCCGGTGCCCTTAGTAACTTGATTGCTGAGCTCCAGTCGGATCGTCTTATGACCCTTCAGAACAGGGTCGCATTAGATGTCATACTTGCAGACCGAGGTGGGGTATGTAAATTGATCCAATCGAGTTGCTGTGTTTTCATTCCAGATAACGCTCCAACAGTGTACCAGGCCATCTCCAAACTGCATAAGATTTCCGAATCTATTCATGTGGATAAAGGAGATTGGTCGTTAATGGGATGGTTCTGGGAACTGATATCCGCCTGGGGATGGAAAATTCTGATGGTCATTGGGATGGTCTTAGCCATCCTTTTCCTGTTCTGTCTGTGCGTGCAGTGTGCTCCTGCAATATGTGGCCTCTGTGCTACATCATGTGTAAGGAAACCTGTATCAAGAGACGAGCTAAGTACTAGGATGATGTTACAGCAACATCTCAATGACTTTAGGAATATTCACCTGGACTCAGATTAACATGAGGATAGGTTAATTGCCTATGTAAGGGCAAAAGGAGGGTTTGTGGTTCTGATAATTCTGGACTTGGGTAATAAACTTTGTCGTAGCATGACGATTTTTATATCAAAAGACCGAGAATGGCTAGTACACTATGTACGAACATTTTCGTCATATTCGAGTGACGATTTCACCTCAAAATCGTCATTTTTCGTCCTGAACCCTTGGCTTCCATTTTGTGTACGGCAGCCATTTTCTGAGTTGCCCTCACATAGGCTTATAACTACAGCCAAAATCAATTCCGAAGGACACGTACACCTTAATTGACATCTCTGTGACCTGGGCAAGCTGAAACTATTGCCCCAGGCCGAACCTGCACGGCCAGTTCCCTTCCCAGTGGCCGAACAAGATAGCATCAAGGCACAGCCTGCCATAAAACCTTTTCATCACACACACACCCTGCCTAATCTTGCTCACACCTGTCCCTGCTCTTTTCTCTCTTACTTACTTTATGATGAGGAGGTGCCCGTTTTTATTGGGGGTCCGTCGATATCTGATGAAAATGTTGGGCCTTGCCGGATAATTTATTATGGGCTGGACGAACTGAAATGTGGGCTTGTCATCATGACTGCTTTTTCTTTGTAGTGAAAATATGTGAATGGCCTACTGTAAATCTAAGAATGTTTGCCTAAAGCATAATATTTCATATAAAAGGAGAAGCCTGACTTTGTAATATTGAGCAGTCTCCTGAGAATATACACACCTTGTTGTTGTACTTCTAGGACGCCTGTTACTTGGTTGCAGCCAATAAATTCGATCCTTGACTTCACCTAGAAGACTCTAAGTTTCTGTGTCTGAATCAGGAAAGTACTCGAGGTCTTTGGGTGTTGTCCCTGGCACCGCTGGGTTACCGGTTCAGTACCGGTTCTGAAAAACCCAGTACCTCTGTATCCCATCCGGGCCCGGGGATTTACTGCCTTTGCTCAAATGAACAGCCATTAGTACTTCCTCGTGGGAAATCTCGATGTGGATCGGGAATTGAGCTAGTTCAACTTCAAACTCCTCCACGGGGTCTTGGTTGCTTATGGGGTCATCCTCCTCATTACTATAGACTTTAGAGAAGAAGTTGACCCAGGTATTATCGTCGATTGCAACTTCTACCCTCGCCCTCTCCTTATTAACAAAGAAAGGGGCATTCACTGCCTGCCAAAACGACTGTGAATCTCTACGCTGAGCGGCCTCATATAGATTATTCCATGCCTGCTCCTTTATTTCCTTTTACGGATTTTCCTGGCTTGACTATAGGCCTTCCTACAATTTTGTATTTCTACATAATCCCTTAATGGCTTACTGAGGGCTACCTTAAGGCGGGTATGGTTCTTTGTACATTTCCTATCGAACCACTCATTATTCCTATTCTGTGGCTTTTTATTTGGGGCAGACAGTTTATTCTGTACCTCATATGTGATCTGTTTGAAGGCTTTTATGGTGACATCATGGGGAGTATCTTCTCCTAGACACGTTAAGATCGAAGTTAGGGCCCTGGATATGATGTTACTACTTAAAACCTTCGGATCTTTTTTTCCCCATCGCAAGAAATAGCCATTTTGGCGGGCCAACGCTATCTCTTGAGTCCATGCCAGGCTCTCTATAATGATGAGGGCTTTTTCCGCAGATGCAGTTAAGTTTACACTGAGTGGCAGATGGACACTTAGACCATTTAAATGGATCATAAACTTTGTCACCCTACCGGCGTATCGTGTAGGGTTAATATTGAAATCGATCACTGATTTACAACCTCTACCGATATATGTGGGATCAAAGTTCATCATTGGAGAACCCATCAAATTATCAAAGCCCAGGCCATAATTAGCCATGATTTCATTAAACTTGTCCCCTATATCGGTGTGAATAAAATGCTTTGAGTGACCGTTTTCTGCGTGTTCGTTATCCACAAAGCCACAGTCAATGTTATTATAAACACTAATATTAAAATCCCCCCATATCATAAGCATATCACTCCCTTTAGAAAAACGTTGAATATTTAAATCCGCGTTAAAACATTTCATGACATTCACAAAATTAACGTTATCAATATTACTGTAAAAGTTTACAATCAACAACTTTACCAATGAGGGCAGACAGATGGTAACCATTTGATAATAAGCAGTACTTTTCAACATCTTAATATCCTTTACCCTAAGCATGTTAGATATGTATACACAGATGCCCCCCTTATGTCTTCCATGAACTGACCATATTGCAGGAATATGGAAAGTTTTATATCCATCCAAATGTATCTCGTTTATTGACCACGTCTCTTGGAGACAGAATATGTCAAAGTTATGGATAAAAATACCCCATGTATCATCCATAACCTTCGAAGCAAATCCACAGATATCCCAGGATGCAATTCTAACCACACCTAACACTAGGGTTGATTGGCAGACTGTCTCATGCACTTTGTCTTGTGAAGCAGTGGGTATCATCGCCAATGGCAGATTTTCCCCACGATCTACGACCACAGTTAATGAGTCAACATGTTCTCTAGTTTCGCTGTTTTTCTTTCCAGGCCAAATAGTTACCATGGTTGTTGTAGGGGGTGGATCAATCTCACTCTGTGATTCTGGGTGGCTATTTAGATTTAGCTGTTTAAATGGTACTACGCTTAATGAATCTCTACTCATCAGTTCTCCGGAGTCTTGACGGGTTACCTTAGTGATAGCCCCAATACGTAGACGTCGATCTTTATTAGGCATCCTCTCCAGGTTTTGAACAATGGGGTCACCCACCACCTCAACTGCCTTTACTATACATCGATTACCACCAGAGACATCCCCTGTTACCTCACTTTGCTATAAGTGTCAGTTTATAGCCTTGCACTCTAGCACACTTGTAGTACCACGTATTTGCATGAGCACTATTGTAGCAATAGATATTACCATATCTAAACCTAATATACAAACTTTTAGCAAAGGGGGTGAAATCAAGTCAAGAAAAGGTTCAAATAAGGAACATGATTTTATATTTAAAAACTTGGATGGTAACTCGCTGCTTGTTTGATTATTAGTGTAATGCTCCCCACTACCTTCCAGTACATAGCTTTAAGAGTCAAGATGTCACGTCTGGCGGCCCTTTCTGGGTGCTCCCACAAACCCATCAAGTTCAGGAGTTTACACCATTTAGCAATATGTTTAAACTAAGGAAGTTGTTTTGCCCGTTGAGCTTCAGGACCTCCTGTAGAGAGTTACAATAGTCAATCAATTTGGGAGTAGTCCATAGGCGCAACCAATAAGTTAGAGGTCTCAGAGCAGCCAAGTCACCAATTCTTTTTATCCCAAGATCACAAAAAAGTGGGGTGAGTGGTGTTTGTAACAGGTAGCGAGATGAGAGCCCTAGCAAAATTATTCTCACAAATCGTTAGTTTGTTTGCAGAAGTAAAACCCCATATCTCTGCTCGATACAGAGCTCCACTTTGGGCTTTTGCATGATAAATTTCAAGGGTTGAAGAGAGGGGTTGGGTATAAGATTGTTTAAAAAATCTAAGTACTGATTTGGATCTTTGGCAAAGTGTTAGGAAGCTCTTCTTCAGTTGTTATTCCCAACTAAGCGTCTCATTCAAGCCTATACCTAAATAATCAAAATGTTATACCCGTTCCAAAGGTTCATGTAAGATCTTAATCTCTCGTATACGGCCCGTACTTTACCGAACACCATGAATTTTGTTTTTGAGGTGTTCAGTTCCAATTTCCTCCGCTTACAAAAGCTCAGAAATGTATCCAATAAGACCTGTAATCCCATAGGGGATGTGTATATTAATAAGGAATCATCTGCAAAGAGCAAGATGGGGACTTTTCCATTGTTCAACAAAGGGGCATCATTCTTATTACCCATTAAACAACTTACCACATCGTTAATAAACAGGGAAAACAGTGTGGGGGCAAGAACACACCCTTGGCGCACCCCCACATTGGATCGGAATCCTCTCTGTCAGTTCCCCATTTTTCCCCACCTGACCTGTGCATAACTATCCTTATGCAATCTGGCAATCACTGTCACCAAGTCTCCCGGGGCACCTTGGTCAAGCATAATCTTCCAAAACAAATTGCGCGGAACCAAATCAAATGCAGCTCGCAGGTCCACGAAAGCTACATAGAGCAGCTGTTTCCTAAGTAGTACCTATTTCCATGCTAGCAGGGAGAATCTAAAAGCTTGGTCGCACGTGCTAATTTTAGCTCGGAAACCCGCCTGGATTGGAGACAATACCATGTTGATCAACCATCCATTCTTGGAGTTTGTCTAGAACTTGCTAGCAAAAATCTTGTGTGGATAGCAGGATCATCCTTTCTAAAGATGGTTATTACCTCTGCTCCCCTCCATGTTTCTGGAATATCCTCACCAGCCAGTATGCAGTTGGACAGAAGGTTTATATAGGGTGCCCATATCGTGGATTCTGATTTGTACAGATCCCCGGTATCAAATCAGGTCCTGGGGCTTTACCAGCTTTAAATTTACTGATTGCTGACACAGTGTCCCCTAAGCTAAATACTAGCGATGGATTATCTGTAGTCTCATCAGAAATAGTGATATCTGAGGTAGGGGCAGCCTGGCCAGTATGGGGGCCTGCGATAACCACATCGTTAGAATATACGCTCGAAAAGTGGTCCACCCAAACCTCTGACTGGATATGATGGTTATTGGAAGTAAAATTCTCCACGCTGCCCTTAGATACAATAAGCCAAAACATGAGGCTATCTTTAGCTTGAGCTGCTAAGACCAGATCGTTCCAGTTTGTATCAGCGTATTCACGCTTGGCTTTGCTAAGAGCTACTCTGTAAGTGCTACAAGCAGAAATTATGTCAAGTCTAGAGCGCTCTCTAACTGCTATTTGTAATGCCTTCTTAGCTCCCTTGCAGTCGTCATTTAACCAGTTGCGATCCCTTGCACTGGCAGACCTTCCAGCATGACTAGATTTAGAGAAGACTATTTGTAGAGCTTCAAAAAGCTCTTTATGTGCTGCAATAACATACAATACATCAGACAAATCAGTACTTTCCTTATGGCTACACATATTGGTTAAAGAGGCCACTAAGAACTTGTAAATTCTAGCGTAGAGGTCCTGGTCAGCTTGAATTTTAGGCCATGTGACTCTTCTCCGGTTGTTGGTTGGGCACAGTTCTATTAAGTTGGAAATATGGCAATGAACATCCCTGTCCGGGTCCTTACCCTTCAGATTTAAAAGCAAAGAGTTATGATCGCTGTCTGTTCTTGGTTCAATAATCATAATCTTCCACTAATAACCATAGTCTAACATCAACAAAATATAATCTATGATGCTTGTGTAGGTACCCCTCTTGAAAGTAGCCTTTCTTCCTATATCTGAAGGGGTTCTCCCGTGACAGGCCCTCAGACTCCTACCAGCGGTTAACGCATCAATCTGTAATGAAACGTTTGAATGACGTTGGTCATGTTTGCCAGCTACCAAATTGGGGATGCCCCACATCTCGCCCGCCTCTTCGAGTGAAGCACTTAATAGAGTGGAGGGTTCAAACGCGGCATTAAAGTCCCCTTCGACTATAATTTTAGAATTCATTTGATAACCTCCCACTAAATCGTCTAATAGTGAAACTACCGCAGATTCACTGCTAAAAGGTTCTGACCTAGCATAAACATTTAGCAAGGTCAGGATTAGGCCAGACGGAAATGTAGGCTGAATGCCCTTCATGTCAGGTGAATTTATTAAAGGTTGCTTATACCTAGAGGCTACAGTGTTTTTAACCAATATTAACAATCCACCACTGGCCCTACCTGTCATTTTTGGAGGGAAATCATCCACACAATATGAGGTAAGCCATTAATATACACCTTATCTACGGCCCAGGTTTCTTGAAATACATAGATATCAGTGTTTCCCATAACAGTAAACCATTGGGGGTCTTGAAGTTTGGAGAATCTTCATCCCTGCTAACTTCCAGGATAATAAAGTTAAGCTTCTGTTTACCCTGTATCTGCCGACAAGGACACCCCCAAGAGCATTTACAGCTCCATTGGTTGTATTATCAATTATCTCCTCAGTAGCTACAGTTGGAAGATTCCCACCTACTGGTACAGTGAAAAAATTTGCGCCTGGGGCTCGTGGGTTGGAGCACTATCAACGCTCAGAGAATCTATGTATAACACATTAGTGTGTATATCCATAGTGTGCTCAAACTCCATATGTGGGCTACCACTTGTAGATTTTGTAGTTAAGACCCTTACCACCTCTCTAAAATCAAAGGTTCCCATGTCTTCCACACAGGTATTAGATTGAGCTTTGGGCGAGCTACCCCTTGCCGGGACACATCAAGTTATTTGTACAATTTTCTACAGGACATCGTGAAGTCCCTACCCTCCTAACTCCAAGACACAGGGGACTTCTTGAGGACATTACAGGATGTACAATGGGAAGAAGGATACCTGTTGATTACTCTCGATGTGGTCTCTTTGTACACCTGGATTGCACATGTAGATGGCCTAAGGGCACTTAGATACTTCCTGGGGAAGAAACCGCAAAATTTGTAACAACATTCAGAAATGCTTCTGCAGATGGCAAAACTATGTCTTGAACACATTTTTTTTCTCTTTGGCACTGATACCTACAGGCAACTGAGAGGAACGGTGATGGGCACCTGCTTCTTCCCTTCAGCTATGCGAATCTTCACATGGGCTGGTGGGAGGAGAAGGTGCTCAGATCTGACTTCAAGGTAGAATGGAGGGATAACATCAAAGCCGTTTATCGATTCATCATTGATCTTTTTTATCATTTGGAAGGGCCCCATTGAGAGTTCTAATGTTTTTATAACTGCTATTAAAGTTGATGTACTTAATTTGTAATTCACCAAAACTATCAGCGATACCAGCATACACTTTTTAGATCTAGAAGTTTTTTTATCCAAATGGTATTTTACATACACAAACTTTTAGAAAAATAACAGCAAGGAACACTATTTTACACTCTCAAAGCTTCCACCCAAATAATCTAAAGTTGAGTATCCCATATGCAGAACAACTACTTATGAAGAGAAATCGTAGTGAGGAGAACTCACTAGTATTGGCACAAGCGGAATTGACAGGAAGATTCAGGGAAAGAGGGCACAGCGAAGTAGTTTTAAACCAGGAACTAGCGAAAGTAGAGGAAAAGCCCCGATATCAGATCCTATCAGAGAAAAAAGATCAGAAAGGAATGAAGAAAGCCCCAGCCCAAGACATCGGAATAATAACCAGGTACAGTGCCTATCATGCAGGGTGAGAGACTGCTTGAATAGTCACTGGCACCTGGTGAGATCGGATCCCACCTTGGGTAGCAAAATCTCATGTAAACCTATGTTAACATATAGAAGGGCTTGCTCTATGAGACAAGAGCTGGTGAATAGAGTGATGTCATCAGTGATGTCACTGACCATGTCATGAATGATGTAATATGTGACATCATCAGCAGTGGATTGCGGGCGCGCGAGTTATAGTTAGTACAACTAACTATAACGGGGGAATTTCAATGGTTTTGTACGAGTGAAATGTCTAGCTACCTATGACACCCCTAAAACCTATGGTTTTTTCAGTGAATTTCTAAGGTTTTTTAAATGCTAATTCCTAACTATAACATGTCTGAAACCTATGGGTTTTTTCAGTGAATTTCAAAGGTTTTTTAAATGCTAATTTCTAACTATAACATATCTAAATGATAATTTCTAAATATATTTATTGTTGTTTTTTAAATTATTTTTAACTATATTTTTTTGATCTTTTTATTTTTAGATATGTTATTTTTTAAATTACATCACACATATTTTTTAAATAATTAAAAAAAAAATATATTTTTTTATTATTATTTTATATTGTGTATAATATACTTGAATTATTTTGATTATTATTTTTTTTTTTAAGTCGTGCACCCTAAGCACACCATGCGCGTTCACTGCGCAAAACATGTCCGCCATTTTAGGATTGCTGTATAGGATCTGCGTAGGGTGTGCGAATAGTCGCAACTCTTCCAACGCAGTTGTTATGCGACTTCTGGTGCATACGCGAGATGTACGTATTACGCGACGTGACGGACGCACAGTAGCGCGTGACGTTGTATGCATATTGGACGCGGTGGGTCCGTGACTCCCACAAATTTTTTTAACGTTCAAAAACTTATATATAGATATTTAATATAAATATTAAGACAAGACATTATCTGAGGTAATTATAAAAATAATATTCTTTAACTTTCTAAAAAAGTACATCACTTTTAAATGCAATTTTTCGAAGGCGCGCTATGTGCGAGCAGGGTGCGTGCTGAAGGCGAGCACCCTACGCGTACCCCATGTGACCCTAAAAAAAGCGATTTGGTTGGTTCATTAAACTTCCTATTGAAACTATTGAAGCACGCCACCCATTTCAATCACTCTTCTTAGACCTTTTCTTTGGGAAAGACCTGCTAAGGAGAACTGCTGTTTCTTCCTGATTGGAGACCAGATTGTCCAGATTTTACAATGGCTGCAAACCAACCACCTTCCTCTGAATCAGAGCATTCTTCAACAGAGGAATTTGTTGCAGAACCTCCCCCTCGAGAGAGAGATCCACATCTATTATGTGGAAATGTTTCACCTTTCCACCAGGGCAGAAGAAAGTAAATGCGACATAAGTTACTTGTCGAATTTGTAAGGCAGTGCTGTCTAGGAGAGACCCTATGAAGAAATACTTGTGTGGTACTGCGAGTATGCGTAAACACCTGCAAACTAAACACCCCGTCAACTTTGCAAGGGAGGAATTGAGAAGACTGAGGGAGAATCCTGCTGAACCATCGGCTGTTCCAAGTAAAGTGGAGCAACCCCATCAACCTCATCATCGCCTCCAGACATCGTCCCCAATTTGGAAAAGTCCGGATGACTTGTATCAAATACAATCATCTCATTGCGTATGGGGAGCAGTCGGTGGATCTGGTGTGTCGAGCCATTGAAAACCACCATTGTTAGTTTTATTTTTTTCTTTCCTCCTAGTTTTTAGTTCTGTTGCTCTGGTTCACAAAAAAATACAAAATAACAAAAAGAAAATATATATATTTTCAGAACTAACTACTCTGGTTAAAGAAAAAGCTAAACTAGTATGCTACTGTGTGAAAGTTTAGATGATTGTATGTGTAGCGCATAATTGACTGAAAAAATACATTTGTGATGTGTGGTGAATGCATAAGTGCAGAATTATAAGGAAGTGCTGCAGCATGACACGGTAAACTGTTTAACTAAAGCATGATGTGGTACTTTCGAAGCACAGGGATGCAACATATGTATATAAATATGTTGCAGGTCTGTGCTCCCTCTGCACAGCTGCTTAAACTGTAGTCATGTGGTAACACAGGCACCCTTGCACCATGGTGCAAGGATGTCCGTGTCATGTGGAGATTGTCCCTTCCTGCACAAAAACAATCAGTAAAGGCATTTTTCTCCTTCAATATATGCTGTGCATTGTAGCATATATTGAAAGTGAGAACAATTCTCCTTGTTGTGCTTTGCTACACCAATTGGAGGATGGTGCAGCATTCACAAACATATCCAGATTTATGATTTCTGATAAATCTGCAGATGTTTCTTGTTCTATCAGTGTTCTGTGCAAACACACACAGCAAAACCTATAGAACGTCTTTTCAACGCAAAGTGGTGTGTATGATGAGATTATATTTACATAGAAAACAAAAGGTATACAGAATGCCTTTTCCTCACCTTGTAAATAAGAAAGAGAGTTAATGGCTAGGCCAATTCTTATTATAGGAGTACATTTATGTACTGCTAACAGAAAACAAGATACATTTATAAGTAGTTATGTTTTAGGAAACTTATAGCACATATTTATATATGACTTAAGAGAAGGGATGAGGCCTACTGTCACATGTGGAAAAACATTTAGCGATGTGCTTTAAGTGACATAGTTTTATTTTTTATAATTCTAAAATTACCAAGACCTCTAAGACCGCCATATGTGTCTATTGTGTACTATACCATGTATCTTGCAGATGCAGACAGGTGTTCTGAAGCTGTCCCCTATTTAATACCTGTCTGCAGTGGAATTCTCTCGCACAAATGTAGTCCATTCATTTTCCTTTTTTCAACTGTGTGGAAACAAAGTTCATTGTGCATTTTACGACTTACTTGAACTTACCTCAGCAGTAATACATCTAAAAAACACTACACATTTTATTCAGTTGTAACTCAGCATCATTACAAAGACTCCAGCCTTTCTCACTTTTTAAATAGGCAGTGTATTGTCCATATGTTGTTGAAGGACCATCATGGAAAATTATTGCTACTGCTACAAAAGTCCTTCCTGATATTGATAGTTGTGTAGCTACAAAATGTTTTATTAAAGTGTCCAATTTTCGTTCGTTAGCTGTACAACGTTGCATCATTACCATTATATATTGTCAATATCTTTATATAATGTTGATAATATTTCTGATTTGTATTCGCTGCACTCCATGTTTTGATTTGCAGCTTTAACTAATTTATTGAAAGACACTGATTTACAGTCCGGTAATGTCAAATATAGAAATCTTTCAGTGTCTACATTAGTGCTACATGTATACATACAATTCTCACAATATTGATCCCATTTACAACAAAGTCCAAAAATATTCTCTATGTCTACACCTTCATTTTCCAATACAGTATGCATATACATTACAAATTCCTGAGCATCTTGTTGGATATTTTGTGTAAATTATGTAGAACCAGAACATACATCTAAAAGCTTTCGAAACATCAGAAACGCTTTGTATTTTACTTTTATCAGTTCTCAATTTTTTATAAACAGAATGCAGCAAGGAACACAATCTTTTTTCCCGATTCTCCTTAATTTGCTGTTGCAAACCTTTAAGAAAAAAAACAACATTAACCACTACATTAGCATAACATTTCACACCAGAACTATTTTCAAACTAATAACCAACAATCTCTTCACAGTGTCCTTTTTCTTTTTGCTTGCAATAACAACATTATCTTGTTTTTTTCCATTCTCTAGACCTTCAGTACAGATATTCTCATACCTTCTTTTTCGAACAACCACACGCTTTTCAAATACAGAATATTGACCTAAATTAGGAGCATAGGTTCTTCTTAACCTATTGTACTCTTTGACACAGTTGGCATCTGCAGTAATCTTTGTATCATAGAAATCAATCAAAAACAAACCAGATAATGTTCTTACTCGCGTCAAAGCAACATAAGCCATACCCTCTTTAAACACAGTATTTCCTTTTTTTTTTTCTTTTTTTTTTTTTTTAAATGTTTATTTAAAATTTTGTTGGCACACACCATACAACAATTGTCATTTGTATAAGCAGAGATCACACTGCAAAATTTAACCCAAATAATTACTGTATAAAAAATTATAAACAAAACACACATACAAGTGGAGAACTTGAACAAGCCTTACAAATTATTAACCAGGGTATACCCTTACTCTCTCTTTCCAGCAATATACAGGTTTCCAAATTTTTAATCCCAATTTTCTTGCTCTTTTACCCTTCCTGGCATATATACCTTTTTCAAGGTTAAATATCCCCAATAGCAAAGCAATCCATTGTTGTGTTGTGGGGGGGGTAGGGTCCCGCCATGCTCTAGCAATTAATAATCTGTACACTGCCATCGCTAGGAATACAAATTCAGTCTTATCATCCCTATATCCCCTAACCCCTAGCATAATAACAGTTGGTGTTAGGATCTCATTTACACCAAGAGTATGCCTCATAAAATCTTCAATACCCTTTCGTAAATTCTCTAATTGGGGACAGAGTGCAAAGATATGGATACTGTCTGCTGCCGGAGCATTGCAGCGAAAACAAGTTGTCCCTGTAGTCGCCCCCCACTGTGCAATGCGGTCCGGTGTGTGATAGAGTTGATATACAGTTTTAAAGTGCTGCGATTGAAGAGGAGCAGAACACAGCACAGAACATCCTAACTCAAGCGAATCCAAAAAACATTGACTCTGTACCCCTAGTTTCCCTGCCCATTTATCTCCAAATTTCTCAGTATCATCTTTTTTTAATTCTGCTAGGCTAGCATAAAAGAATCGTATAGAACACTCTCCCCCCCGAGCTAGGGATTCCATAAGGTTACTCTTCCGAAATCCACATTCTCCACCCTTTTTCTTACCCAGGAAACTCCTGATTTGCAAATACTTAAAAAAGCTATTTCTTGTAATGTCATATTTTCCCATCAAGTCTGAAAATTGTAAGATATTCCCATCCAACCCCATCAGATCCCCTATTTTTTTAATACCTTGCACATCCCATTCCGCCATTATAGAATCAGAAAAGATCAAGGGGGGTAGTGTTCTATTCCTATACATTCTAGTATACCTGTTGTATCTTCCTAGTCCACATTTCTTTGCTACTGCTATCCAGATGTTATATGCAGCTTTAACTGTTTTAAAACGTGTATGTTTATAGTAAAGGAAGTCAGCATGATTTAGAAAAGCATTTGCAGCATCTGCCCCCATTACAATTGAGTATACCATTGTCGAAAAGGATCTAACATTCGACTCTAAATTACCTGCCCCCAGCAAACCCTGAGTGTATTGTAGTGCAGATGCCCAATAATATAGCCTGAAGTCCGGGACCCCCCACCCTCCACTAACCCTTGGTAACGTCATAAACTTATAGGCCCTTCTAGTTTTCCCATATGACCATATAAATTTATTTAATATTGATTCTAGTTTATTAAACCAAATTGCTTCAAACAAAAGAGGAATAGTGCGAAAGAAATAAAGGAATTTAGGGAGAATAATCATTTTTATCACATTTGTACGTCCTACTAGCGTAAGTCTAAGCTTATCTATTCTGGCCAACTCTGCACTTACGTCCTTAATTAAAGGGGAAATATTCCGTCCTACCACTGTGTCCAAGTTAGATGATATCTCAACTCCTAAATACGTTGCTGCAGGAACCACCCGATTATCATTATATTGAACCATTGTGTTTTTAATAATTTGTGTTTTTGCACTATTTAATTTGTACCCGGATATTCTGCCAAATTTACTAGCCTCCAACTCAACCTCTTCCATTGCTTTGGCTGGGTCCGGGGTGATTATGGCAACGTCATCTGCATACGCTAATACATTAACCTCCACTCCGTTTGATATAAGAGGAGGGATATTCGGGTTAGATTTTAAATAACGCAAATACGGATCCATATATAATGCAAAAAGGAGGGGGGAGCTAGGACAACCTTGCCTAGTGCCTCTTTTAATTTGTACAGGTGCAGTTAAATCTCGGTTTATTTTAATTCTGGCTGTAGGTGCCTTATATAAAACCTGAATTGCCCTTATAAATTTATTGCCAAAACCATATACTTTCATTATTTCCCACAAGTATATCCATGCGACCCTATCAAAAGCCTTCTCGGCGTCAAGGAATAAGGCTGCCAAAGGACCACCAATAACCTCCATGGCATCAAAGCAAGTGATCACTGTACGAACATGTGTAGTGGTACCTTTTCCTGGGATAAATCCGTGTTGCTCTGATGTAACTAGTTTTTCTATAACGGTAGACAGTCTTGTTGCCAGAATTTTGGAATATAATTTCACGTCCGCATTCATAAGGGCGATTGGTCTATACGACCCTGGGGCTGTAGGAGGCTTACCCTTTTGTAAAATGACAATAATCTCAGTGCCCCCCCATGAGTCTGGGACTGACACTTCCCTCTGTGCTTGTAAAAGAGTATCTAGTAACTCTGCCCTTATAGAAGAGAAAAATGTTTTGTAAAATTCAATTGGAATGAGATCTGGTCCCGCAGCTTTAGAGGATGGGAGTTCTAATAATGCTGATGCTACTTCCTCTAACGTTATATCGGAATCCAGCTTAGTCTGATCTTCCATTTCCAACATATCAAGCTGTATATTTCCCAGATAGTCTCTTATTTCAATACTTATTTCATCAAAACCCATCCTGTTGTCACCATCATATAGGTTCGTATAGTATTCCCAAAATTCATTCCTTATACCATTAGAGTCTAATATCACATTTCCTAAATTATCTACCATGCTTTTAATATCCCCAGCATTGGTTTTCTGCCTAGTTCTAACAGCAAGAATATGACCCACCTTCTCGCTGTATTCAAACGCCTGTTCCTTTTTTGCGAAATAATTTACAGCCGTTTTATTCGTAACCATTTCAGCAATGTCACTCTTTAAGACCATTATTTCTAATATTTTTTGATCCAGTGGGCTCCCAGCTATGATAAGTCTACTAAGTTCTGCCTCCGCAGCCAGAAGTGAATTCATCTGCTGTTCGGTCTTCTCTCTTTCACTCTTCCGTCGGAATGTTGTAAAACTAATCGTCTCACCTCTTATCCCTGCTTTAAAAGCATCCCAGATGTTACCACTACTTGAGCTACCCTTATTATTAAACCAGAATTCGGTTATCCATTTCTCCATATGTTTACAGTAACTCTCATCTTTTAACAACGCCCTTTCAAATGTCCATTTATAAGCTTTTCTGGTTATACCATTGAGATTCAATGTCAGTAACAATGGGTTATGATCTGACATCATACGTGGTAACTTTGTAATAGATGCATTGGATAACAAAACATTAGAAATTAAGAAATAATCTAATCTAACAGTAATTCTATGGGGTGCTGAAAAAAAAGTGTCCCCGTCACTCATTGGGTTCAAATTTGCCCATACATCCGATAATGCGTTACGTGCGGCCAGACTACTATTGCCTTATGTACCCTCTTCTTACGCCCAGTATAACCGTGGTCCCTTTGAAGTTCTACGCTAGCAGGGCGATTAATATTAAAATCCCCACAACAAACGATAGGTTCCACCCAAGTTGTCAATTCCTGATCCAAAAATTCAAATATGTCCGGTTCATCGGACGTTGAGCCATAGACTGATACCAGAGTAAATCTAGCTCCTCTAAGCACTACTTCCACAATTACCCATCTTCCCCACTTGTCTACCTTATTCCTAATCACCGTACACTCTCTCCCCCTTCCCAAAATTGCCACCCCACGTGTTTTCGAAGCTTGTTTAGTATAAGCTAATACTTCAAACCCCAACTGTCCTAACAAAAACCCTTTACCTCCCTCAACGTGAGTCTCCTGGAGACAGATCAGATCTGGATTTAATGCCTTACAAAAAGCAGAGACCCTTAATCTCTTCTGGAAGTCATTAAGGCCGCACACATTCATTGAAATAATTCTACAAGCCATTAAAAAATATAAAAAATTATACCCATCCTACTCTCCCAGTTTCCTTTTTCTTTCTTTATTTCCTTGTTCCACCTTATACTTAAAACAGTACCAAATTTTTGCAGGAGCTCTGTATGTATGCTACTACGCATGATGTGTGCCATTTCCCCCCCCCCTTGTGTTCCCCCCCTTCTCCACCCCGGACTACCCCTCCCCCACCCTCCCCTACAGGCAAATAGGTCACGCATGACCTATGTGTGATCGCCAGGGAATCAGCAGTCGCCACTCCTCCCCACCTTCATACCCCCTCTATGTCAAATATCCAGCTTCATTATTCTAGTTAACGCTCCTTGTACCCCAAAACTTCAATCATGAAGGCCTTTGCTTTGATTTCAGAAAAGAAAAACTTAACCTGACTTTTGGTTACTATTTTCAACTTTGCCGGATACAATAGGTAGGCTTCTGAGCCCAGAGATTGTATACTCGGAATCAATTGCCTCAATCTCCATCTACGCTCTACCGTAGCATGGCAAAAATCGGGCCTTGCAAAAAATGAAACATTGTTAAAAGACTTTCTTGACTCAGGTTTGGCCTTATCCAGGATCAGCTGTCTTAGCAGAAAATTCCCAACAAAAATCAAAATTGCCCTTGGTTTCCCCCCTTGGGCTCCTTCCTGCCCTCTTTTGAAAAACGGAAAGCGATGGGCTCTTTGAATTTCATGTTCCCATTGCCATGATGTTAGTTCTGGGAAAGCCCCTTTTAACAAATTTACCACAAACATTCTGATGTCCCCTCCTTCCAGTCCTTCTTCTACTCCTAGCAGTCTGATGTTATTTCGACGCTGTCTATTCTCAAAATCCTCGAGTTTCCAGTTTACATCTTCAGCCACCTTCTGATGCTCTTCCTTATGGTGCTGGGACAGCGGTTGCTAAGCAACAAGGTGAAAGACCCGATGTGGGGAAGCCGGCTGAGGCGATGCCTGCAACCACTGGTAGCGCTGCAAGAAAGACGAACGAAGGAGCTGTGGCAGGTGAGGTCACTGCAGTAGCCGCTTCGGACCCTACACAATCTTTGAACCATACGCAACCAGGAAAGCATCTCTCGCTGCACAAGGTCGGTAATGGTTTGTTTGATGTTAGAGCTCTGGAAGCACATTTGCCGGATAAGGATAGCTGTTTGATACAAACTACTGTTTGCAATACAGGATTGGTGAATGGCTTGCCAACAGATTCTAATATACAAGCATTGCCTTCGCTATGGGTGAATGAAGTAGATTCGAACATGGAAAGAGAAGGAGTCAAATCAGGTGGTGAATCCTCAGCTTCTGCGTCCAACTCCATTGAATTGCACATTATGTCTGAAGCAGCCTCAGCAGAGAGGTTTTACTCGGTAGAAGAAGACTCCCAGTCACAATCACTTCCTACAGGAGAGAGCTCCGATGAGTCAACTGGGGGAGACACAGGTAGTAGCTCTCCGGTCCAGAAATTCACTCAAAAAAAACGCTTAGCCAAAAGAAAACCTTCTTCAGCAAGCAGTACCACAGACCCTACCAAAAAGCTAGCCTGGGATTATTCTACTACCACATTCTCTTTTGTAGAGCAGGATAGCCCGGCTACAATGATCGGAGAGCAGGGATCTTTGCAGTCTACACAACCCCCAGTAACTCTGGACTTATTATTTAACACTCTGAAATTGATGCAATCCGAGGCTAGAGGGGAAAGTAGGAGAGCTAGACATGAGGCTAGAAAGGTCCAGAACAAACTGAGGAAAATAAGTCAAAGACAGGACGAGATGGCTGAAAGGGTGGCCCACGTGGAGGAAAGAACTGGGAAGGTGGAGGATGATCTGCGAGAGATTAAATCATAAACACAGTATTTCCAATGTTCACCAAAGCTCCATCAACACTTAAACCTTGAGATTTATGAATAGTCACTGCATTTGCCAGAGAAACTGGAAACTGTTTTCTACGGACATATAAATCTTTAACGAGCAAAAAATGAACTGAACAACGACCAATTTGTTTAACTTCTTCAATATGATCAAATTTATTTTTAAGAATTGAATATCATCTTTCTGCTGATAATTAACAAAATCCACAACTGCCCATTGCTCCATTAACGAAACCTTTTTCTACATCCAAATTACGCCTTAAAATGACTCGACAGTTTCTACATACATATAGATTCTTTTCTAAACCAGCAGTTTTAGATATTGATTTTTCTAAAGAATTCAATGTTGTCTTTAATTTTTCTGTCAAAATAATAGTGATTCCTTCATTGTCTATTTTATCGATGGCTTCCATTTTTATTATTTCTTCATTTTCCAGTTTCAAAAGTTGTTTGTTGAATGTAGAACACTGATGGGGCGTGGCTTGGCCGGCTGCAAGATGGCCGCACTGTAGGTGGGCTCTGCCGGCCAAGCTCTGTAATCCGCCATAATCCTGCTGACATCCTCCTTCTTTCGGCGCTGTTTGGCTCCTATATGACTCCGGAGCCCACTATGCACCTGGGATTTTTTTTGTGCACTTTTTTTTAGGGTGGGGGCTGCCCGAAACTGGAACGCCAATGCCCCCACCCCCCCACCACCATTACAGGCTTTCTGCCCCCCCTGGGCGACAGATGGGGGCAGTAGCCCCCAATCTGCCCCCCCTGGGGGGCAGAAAGCCCACTATGCACCAGGGATTTTTTTGTGTGCACTTGTTTTTTAGGGTGGGGGCTGCCAAAAACGGGCACGCCAATGCCCCCACCACCACCACCATTACAGACTTTCTGCCCCCCTGGGGGACAGATGGGGGCAGTAGCCCCCAATTTGCCCCCCGGGGGGGCAGAAAGCCCACTATGCACCAGGGATTTTTTTGTGTGCACTTTTTTTTAGGGTGGGCCTGCCCAAAACAGGCAAGCCAATGCCCCAACCCCCACCACCATTACAGACAATCTGCCCCCCGGGGGGCAGATGGAGGCAGTAGCCCCCAATCTGCACCCTCGGAGGGGCAAAAAGCCCACTAGGCGCCAGAGATATTTTGGGGCAAATCTGAATTAGGGTGGGGGCTGCACAAAATGGGCATGCCAATGCCCCTACCCCTCCCCCACAAAAATTACAGCCTTTTTCCCCCCGAGGGCGCAGATGGGGGCATTAGCACCCAATCTGCCCATGGGGGGGGGGCAAAAAGGCCAGTAGAGGTCTTGGATTTTTTGGGCAAATATCAATTAGGGTTTGGGCATTATCATGCCCGTTTTGGGCAGCCCCCACCCTAATTAAAATTTGCCCAAAAAACTCCCTGGCCTCTAGTGGACTTTCTGCCCACCCTGGGGGGCAGTTGGGGGCATTAGCTCCCAATCTGCCCCGCCAGGGGGGGGCAAAAAGCCCACTAGACGCCAGGGATTTTTTGAAGGGGCAAATATGAAATAGTGTGTGGCTGCCCAAAACAGGCATGCCCATGCCCCCACCCCCTCCCCGCAACAATTACAGCCTTCCTACCTGAAAGCAGAGGGGACAGAGTCTGGGTCACTAGCCAGTGACCAGGAAGGAATCACGAAGGAACCAGGCGATGTGGGGTGCAATCAGGTGCTTGTTGTGAAGCTTGTCTCCGCTGCCACGTGGACTCTGGGGCACCGAGGATGTCCTGGAGTGGATCACGAGTTGTCTGACAAAGGTTCTCGCTGTCGGCGGTGTCGGCTTCCAGATCGGAGTTAACAAGCCTTGGGAAGGGCAACCCACGCAGGATTCAAAGATTGCTTAGTACTCGGACCAGCAAGGTCAGAGCGGGTGCTCCTTTTCAGGGGAGCGAGGGCCAGTCTGGAGCAACCAGACCAGCGGTGTAAATTCTTAGGTTCGTCGGTACAGGGGCCACTAGCCAACAGGCAAGCGACTGGACCAACGCATCAAGCAGGGAAATGCAAAAGGGCCCCATGCAGAACTCAGTTAGTGTAGAGAGGTGAGCTTTGGTGCAAAAGCTGCTCGGGGTTGGAGCTTCTCAAACTCTAATGCACAGCTTGGAGGGAGCCTCGGGAGCAGCACGGTCAGCGCTTCGTAGTTCTTCAAGATGGCCGCTCCCATGCTTCAGGTCACCTCCACGGGTCTCAGCTTTGCAGGGACTGTGGATCGGGCTGTTAGAAGGCAGGCACGCTGGGTCTTGTTGATTTCTGTCGCTCGAGTTTCAGCGGGAACTGCAACAAAGCAAACTTCGAGGTGCTGGATGGTGCCTATTTGCACAGGGTGGTCACTCCTTGACCACAAGGGAGATTCGTCAGTCTTCTACGTCGAGTAGGATGTCGAAGTGTCCGGAGTTTCGTTTCATAAGTTTCAGTCAGGATAATCTGATGTGCATCTGCACAGCTCCTACCTTTATTCCAAATCAAGGGGCTGGATTACCTGCTAGGTCCCTCCTATGGGTGGGACCCAGGAAGGTGGTGGTTACAGGTTTCCCTAGATGGCCGCCGAGCCCCGGGCCAAAAACTCATGGCAACCCCCTTGCAAAACCCGGTTGTTTAGTGGTAGGTTATTTTGATGTCACCTCCTAAGGTTTGGGGCCCTTGCCTGTCGCGGGTCCTTGAGCCACCCACGCAAGTGGGGTACCATTTTTATCGGGAGACCTGGGGGGACACTGGGTGGGAGGAAATTTGTGTGAGCCCAGTGGTGCCACGCATTCCCACACAAAAATGTGTGAAAAAAAATATTTTTTTCAGCAACAAATGAGGTTTGCAAGGGATTCTGGGTAAGGGAACGTTGGGGTATGCACCCAAGCCATAGCTCCTTGGAAGCCCCTGGGTGTCTACATTGTAGAAATGTATGGGTTTGGAAGGTTTCCCTAGATGGCCGCTGAGCCCCGGACCAAAAACTCATGGGAACCCCCTTGCAAAACCAGGTTGGTTAGTGATAGGTTATTTTGATGTTGCCTCATTAGGTTTGGGGCCCTTGCCTGTTGCGGGTCCTTGAGCCACCCACGCAAGTGAGGTACCATTTTTTTCAGAAGACCTGGGGGAACGCTTGGTGGCTGGAAATTTGTTGATCCATGAAGATTCCAGAACTTTCCACCACGGAAATGTGAGGAAAATGCGTTTTCTTGGTCAATTTCTTTGCTTTGCAAGGGATTCTGGGTAACAGAACCTGGTATTAGGCAGTCGAGTCACCCCATCCTGAATTTCCCTGGGTGTCTAGTTTTCAAAAATGTATAGGTTTGCTAGGTTTCCCTAGGTGCCGGCAGAGCTAGGGTTCAAAAACGAAAGATAGGCTCTTTGCCAAAAAAGGGCACATTTTCATTGCGAAATTGCGGTGCGACCACGTTGCGTTTTGCGCTGTTTCCTGTCGCAGGCACTAGGCACACCCAGGCAAGTGAGGTACCATTTTTTTGGGGAGACCTGGAAGAACGCTGGGTGGGTGGACATTTTTTGATTCACGCAGATTCCGGAACTTTCCACCACAGAAATGTGAGGAAAATACATTTTTTTTCACAATTTTTTAGCTTTGCAAGGGATTCTGGGTAACAGAACCTCGTGGAAGGCAGTCGATTCACCCCATCCTGAATTCCCCTGGGTGTCTAGTTTTTAAAAATGTATAGGTTTGCTAGGTTTCCCTAGGTGCCGGCAGAGCTAGGGTTAAAAAACAAAAGGTAGGATCTTTGCCAAAAAAGGGCACGAATTCACTGCGAAATTGAGTTGCGACCACGTTGCGTTTTGCGCTGTTTCCTGTCGCAGGCACTAGGCAGACCCAGGCAAGTGAGGTACCATTTTTTTCAGGAGACCCGGGGGAACGCTGGGTGGGTGGAAATTTGTTGATCCACGCAGATTCCGGAACTTTCCACCACAGAAATGTCAGGAAAATGCGTTTTTTTGTCAATTTCTTAGCTTTGCAAGGGATTCTGGGTAACAGAACCTGGTGGTAGGCAGTCGAGTCACCCCATCCTGAATTCCCAGGGGTGTCTAGTTTTCAAAAATGTATAGGTTTGCTAGGCTTCCTTAGGTGCCCGCAGAGCTAGGGTTCAAAAACAAAAGGTAGCTCTTTGCCAAAAAAGGGCACATTTTCACTGCGAAATTGCGGTGCGACCATGTTGCGTTTTGCGCTGTTTCCTGTCGCAGGCACTAGGCAGACCCAGGCAAGTGTGGAGCCATTCATTTCAGGAGACCTGGGGGAACGCTGGGTGGGTGGAAATGTGTTGATCCACGCAGAATCCAGAACTTTCCACCACAGAAATGTGAGGAAAATGCTTTTTTTGGTCAACCTTTTAGCTTTGCAAGGGATTCTGGGTAACAGAACCTGGTGGGAGGCAGTCGAGTCACCCCATCCTGAATTCCCCTGGGTGTCTAGTTTTCAAAAATGTATAGGTTTGCTAGGTTTCCCCAGGTGCCGGCAGAGCTAGGGTTCAAAAACTAAAGGTAGGCTCTTTGCCAAAAAAGGGCACGATTTCACTGCGAAATTGAGGTGCGACCATGTTGCATTTTGCGCTGTTTCCTGTCGCAGGCACTAGGCAGACCCAGGCAAGTGAGGTACCATTTTTTTCGGAGACCTGGGGGAACGCTGTGTGGGTGGAAATTTGTTGATCCACGCAGATTCCAGAACTTTCCACCACAGAAATGACAGGAAAATGCGTTTTGTTTGTCAACTTTTTAGCTTTGCAAGGGATTCTGGGTAACAGAACCTGGTGGGAGGCAGTCGAGTCACACTATCCTGAATTTCCCTGGGTGTCTAGTTTTTAAAAATGTATAGGTTTGCTATGTTTCCCTAGGTGCCGGCAGAGCTAGGGTTCAAAAACAAAAGGTAGGCTCTTTGCCAAAAAAAGGCACGATTTCACTGCGAAATTGAGGTGCGACCACGTTGCGTTTTGCGCTGTTTCCTGTCGCAGGCACTAGGCAGACCCAGGCAAGTGAGGTAACAATTTTTTTTGGGGGGGGAGACCTGGGGGAACGCTGGGTGGGTGGATTTTTGTTGATCCTCGCAGATTCCAGAACTTTCCACCACAGAAATGTCAGGAAAATGCATTTTTTGTCGATTTCTTAGCTTTGCAAGGGATTCTGGGTAACAGAACCTGGTGGGAGGCAGTCGAGTCACCCTATCCTGAATTTCCCTGGGTGTCTAGTTTTTGAAAATGTATAGGTTTGCTAGGTTTCCCTAGGTGCCGGCAGAGCTAGGGTACAAAAACAAAAGGTAGGCTCTTTGCCAAAAAAGGGCATATTTTCACTGCGAAATTGCGGTGCGACCATGTTGCGTTTTGCGCTGTTTCCTGTCGCAGGCACTAGGCAGACCCAGGCATGTGAGGTACCATTTTTTTCAGGAAACCTGGGGGAACGCTGGGTGGGTGGAAATTTGTTGATCCACGCAGATTCCAGAACTTTCCACCACAGAAATGTGAGGAAAATGCTTTTTTTTGGTCAATTTTTTAGCTTTGCAAGGGATTCTGGGTAACAGAACCAGGTGGGAGGCAGTCGAGTCACCCCATCCAGAATTTCCCTGGGTGTCTAATTTTCAAAAATGTATAGGTTTGCTAGGTTTCCCTAGGTGCCGGCAGAGCTAGGGTTCAAAAACAAAATGTAGGCTCTTTGCCAAAAAAGGGCACGATTTCACTGCGAAATTGAGGTGCGACCATGTTGCGTTTTGCGCTGTTTCCTGTTGCAAGCACTAGGCAGACCCAGGCAGGTGAGGTACCATTTTTTTTTGGGAGACCTGGGGGAACGCTGTGTGGGTGGAAATTTGTTGATCCCCCCAGATTCCAGGACCTTCCACCACAGAAATGTGAGGAAAATGCTTTTTTTTGGTCAATTCTTTAGCTGTGCAAGGGATTCTGGGTAACAGAACCTGGTGGGAGGCAGTCGAGTCACCCCATCCTGAATTCTCCTGGGTGTGTACTTTTCAAAAATGTATAGGTTTGCTAGGTTTTCCTAGGTGCCGGCAGAGCTAGGGTTCAAAAATGAAAGGTAGGCTCTTTGCCAAAAAAGGGTACGTTTTCACTGAAAAAATTGAGGTGCGACCATGTTGCGTTTTGCGCTGTTTCCTGTTGCAGGCACTAGGCTGAACCAGGCAAGTGTGGTAACATTTTTTTTCGGGAGACCTGGGGAAACGCTGGGTGGGTGGAAATATGTTGATCCACGCAGATTCCAGAACTTTCCACCACAGAAATGTGAGGAAAATGCGTTTTTTTGTCATTTTTTTAGCTTTGCAAGGTATTCTGGGTAACAGAACCCGGTGGTAGGCAGTTGAGTCACACCCTCCTTAATTCCCCTGTGTATCTAGTTTTCAAAAATGTATATGTTTGCTAGGTTACCCTAGGTGCCGGCAGAGCCAGGGTTCAAAAACAAAAGGTAGGCTCTTTGCCAAAAAAAGGCACAATTTCACTGCGAAATTGAGGTGCGACCACGTTGCGTTTTGTGCTGTTTCCTGTCGCAGGCACTAGGCAGACCCAGGCAAGTGAGGTAAAAAAAATTTCGGGAGACCCAGGGGAACGCTGGGTGGGTGGAAATTTGTTGATCCACGCAGATTCCCTGAACTTTCCCCCACAGAAACAGAACCTGGTGGTAGGCAGTCAAGTCACCCCATCCTGAATTCCCAAGGGAGTCTAGTTTTCAAAAATGTATAGGTTTGCTAGGTTTCCCTAGGTGCCCGCAGAGCTAGGGTTCAAAAACAAAAGGTAGGCTCTTTGCCAAAAACGGGCACATTTTCACTGCGAAATTGCGGTGCGACCATGTTGCGTTTTGCGCTGTTTCCTGTTGCAGGCACTAGGCAGACCCAGGCAAGTGAGGTACCATTTTTTTTGGAGACCTGGGGGAACGCTGTGTGGGTGGAAATGTGTTGATCCACGCAGATTCCAGAACTTTCCACCACAGAAATGTGAGGAAAATGCTTTTTTTTGTAAATTTTTTAGCTTTGCAAGGGATTCTGGGTAACAGAACCAGGTGGGAGGCAGTCGAGTCACCCCATCCTGAATTTCCCTGGGTGTCTAGTTTTCAAAAATGTATAGGTTTGCTAGGTTTCCCTAGGTGCCGGCAGAGCTAGGGTTCAAAAACAAAAGGTAGGCTCTTGGCCAAAAAAGGGCATATTTTCACTGCGAAATTGCGGTACCACCATGTTGCGTTTTGCGCTGTTTCCTGTCGCAGGCACTAGGCAGACCCAGGCAAGTGAGGTACCATTTTTTTTGGGAGACCTGGGGGAACGCTGGGTGGGTGGAAATTTGTTGATCCACCCAGATTCCAGAACTTTCCACCACAGAAATGAGAGGAAAATGCTTTTTATTTGTCAATTTTTTAGCTTTGCAAGGGATTCTGGGTAACAGAACCTGGTGGGAGGCAGTCGAGTCACCCCATCCTGAATTCTCCTGGGTGTGTACTTTTCAAAAATGTATAGGTTTGCTTGGTTTCCCTAGGTGCCGGCAGAGCTAGGGTTCAAAAACGAAAGGTAGGCTCTTTGCCAGTAAAGGGCACCGTTTCACTGAAAAATTGAGGTGCGACCATGTTGCGTTTTGCGCTGTTTCCTGTTGCAGGCACTAGGCAGAACAAGGCAAGTGTGGTACGATTTTTTTCGGGAGACCTGGGGAAACGCTGGGTGGGTGGAAATTTGTTGATCCACGCAGATTCCAGAACTTTCCACCACAGAAATGTGAGGAAAATGCGTTTTTTTTGTCAATTTTTTAGCTTTGCAAGAGATTCTGGGTAACAGAACCTGTTGGTAGGCAGTTGAGTCACCCCATCCTGAATTTCCCTGGGTATCTAGTTTTCAAAAATGTATAGGTTTGCTAGGTTTCCCTAGGTGCCGGCATAGCTAGGGTTCAAAAACAAAAGGTAGGCTCTTTGCCAAAAAAAGGCACGATTTCACTGCGAAATTGAGGTGCGACCACGTTGCGTTTTGCGCTGTTTCCTGTCGCAGGCACTAGGCAGACCCAGGCAAGTGAGGTACCATTTTTTTTTTTTTGGGAGACCTGGGGGAACGCTGGGTGGGTGGAAATTTGTTGATCCACGCAGATTCCAGAGCTTTCCACCACAGAAATGTCAGGAAAATGCATTTTGTTGTCAATTTCTTAGCTTTGCAAGGGATTCTGGGTAACAGAACCTGGTGGTAGGCAGTCAAGTCACCCCATCCTGAATTCCCAGGGGTGTCTAGTTTTCAAAAATGTATAGGTTTGCTAGGTTTTCCTAGGTGCCCGCAGAGCTAGGGTTCAAAAACAAAAGGTAGGCTCTTTGCCAAAAAAGGGCACATTTTCACTGCGAAATTGCGGTGCGACCATGTTGCGTTTTGCGCTGTTTCCTGTCGCAGGCACTAGGCAGACCCAGGCAAGTGAGGTACCATTTGCTTTGGGAGACCTGAGGGAACGCTGGGTGGGTGGAAATGTGTTGATCCACGCAGATTCCAGAACTTTCCACCACAGAAATGTGAGGAAAATGCTTTTTTTTGGTCAACTTTTTAGCTTTACAAGGGATTCTGGGTAACAGAACCTGGTGGAAGGCAGTCGAGTCACCCCATCCTGAATTTCCCTGGGTGTCTAGTTTGCAAAAATGTATATGTTTGCAAGGTTTCCCCAGGTGCCGGCAGAGCTAGGGTTCAAAAACAAAAGGTAGGCTCTTTGCCAAAAAAGGGCACGATTTCACTGCGAAATTGAGGTGCAACCATGTTGCATTTTGCGCTGTTTCCTGTTGCAGGCAATAGGCCGAACCAGGCAAGTGTGGTACCATTTTTTTTCGGGAGACCTGGGGAAACGCTGGGTGGGTGGAAATGTGTTGATCGACGCATATTCCAGAACTTTCCACCACAGAAATGTGAGGAAAATGCGTTTTTTTGTCAATTTTTTAGCTTTGCAAGGGATTCTGGGTAACAGAACCTGGTGGTAGACAGTTGAGTCACCCCATCCTGAATTCCCCTGGGTATCTAGTTTTCAAAAATGTATAGGTTTGCTAGGTTACCCTAGGTGCCGGCAGAGCCAGGGTTCAAAAACAAAAGGTAGGCTCTTTGCCCAAAAAAGGCACGATTTCACTGCGAAATTGAGGTGCGACCACGTTGAGTTTTGCGCTGTTTCCGGTCCCAGGCACTAGGCAGACCCAGGCAAGTGAGGTACCATTTTTTTCGGGAGACCCAGGGGAACGCTGGGTGGGTGGAAATTTGTTGATCCACGCAGATTCCCTGAACTTTCCACCACAGAAACAGAACCTGGTGGTAGGCAGTCAAGTCACCCAATCCTGAATTCCCCTGGATGTCTAGTTTTCAAAAATGTATAGGTTTGCTAGGTTTCCCTAGATGCCGGCAGAGCTAGGGTTAAAAAAAAAAAAGGTAGGCTCTTTGCCAAAAAAGGGCATGATTTCACTGCGAAATTGAGGTGCGACCATGTTGCGTTTTGCGCTGTTTCCTGTTGCAGGCACTAGGCAGACCAAGGCAAGTGAGGTACCATTTATTTCAGGAGACCTGGGGGAACGCTGGGTGGGTGGAAATGTGTTGATCCACGCAGATTCCAGAACTTTCCACCACAGAAATGTGAGGAAAAGGCTTTTTTTGTCAATTTTTTAGCTTTGCAAGGGATTCTGGGTAACAGAACCAGGTGGGAGGTAGTCGAGTCACCCCATCCTAAATTTCCCTGGGTGTCTAGTTTTCAAAAATGTATAGGTTTGCTAGGTTTCCCTAGGTGCCAGCAGAGCTAGGGTTCAAAAACCAAAGGTAGGCTCTTTGCCAAAAAAGGGCATATTTTCACTGCGAAATTGCGGTGCGACCATGTTGCGTTTTGCGCTGTTTCCTGTCACACGCACTAGGCAGACCCAGGCAAGTGAGGTACCATTTTTTTCGGGAGACCTGGGGAAACGCTGGGTGGGTGGAAATTTGTTGATCCACCCAGATTCCAGAACTTTCCACCACAGAAATGAGAGGAAAATGCTTTTTATTTGTCAATTTTTTAGCTTTGCAAGGGATTCTGGGTAACAGAACCTGGTGAGAGGCAGTCGAGTCACCCCATCCTGGATTTTCCTGGGTGTGTACTTTTCAAAAATGTATAGGTTTGCTAGGTTTCCCTAGGTGCCGGCAGAGCTAGGGTTCAAAAACGAAAGGTAGGCTCTTTGCCAGTAAAGGGCACGTTTTCACAGAAAAATTGAGGTGCGACCATGTTGCGTTTTGCGCTGTTTCCTGTTGCAGGCACTAGGCAGAACCAGGCAAGTGTGGTACGATTTTTTTCGGGAGACCTGGGGAAATGCTGGGTGGGTGGAAATTTGTTGATCCACGCAGATTCCAGAACTTTCCACCACAGAAATGTGAGGAAAATGCGTTTTTTTGTCAATTTTTTTGCTTTGCAAGGGATTCTGGGTAACAGAACCTTGTGGTAGGCAGTTGAGTCACCCCATCCTGAATTTCCCTGGGTATCTAGTTTTCAAAAATGTATAGGTTTTCTAGGTTTCCCTAGGTGCCGGCAGAGCTAGGGTTCAAAAACCAAAGGTAGGCTCTTTGCCAAAAAAAGGCACGATTTCACTGTGAAATTGAGGTGTGACCATGTTGCGTTTTGCGCTGTTTCCTGTTGCAGGCACTAGGCAGACCCAGGCAAGTGAGGTACCATATTTTTTGGGAGACCCAGGGGGACGCTGGGTGGGTAGAAATTTGTTGATCCACGCAGATTCCAGAACTTTCCACCACAGAAACAGAACCTGGTGGTAGGCAGTCGAGTCACCCCATCCTGAATTCCCCTGGGTGTCTAGTTTTCAAAAATGTATATGTTTGCTAGGTTTCCCCAGGTGCCGGCAGAGCTAGGGTTCAAAAACAAAAGGTAGGCTCTTTGCCAAAAAAGGGCATGATTTCACTGCGAAATTGAGGTGCGACCATGTTGCGTTTTGCGCTGTCTCCTGTCGCAGGCACTAGGCAGACCCAGGCAAGTGAGGTACCATTTTTTTTGGGAGACCTGGGGGAACGCTGGGTGGGTGGAAATGTGTTGATCCACGCAGATTCCAGAACTTTCCACATCAGAAATGTAAGGAAAATGCATTTTTTTTGTCAATTTCTTAGCTTTGCAAGGGGTTCTGGGTAACATAACCAGGTGGGAGGCAGTCGAGTCACCCCATCCTGAATTTCCCTGGGTGTCTAGTTTTAAAAAATGTATAGGTTTGCTAGGTTTCCCTAGGTGCCGGCAGAGCAAGGGTTCAAAAACAAAAGGTAGGCTCTTTGCCAAAAAAGGGCATATTTTCACTGCGAAATTGCGGTGCGACCATGTTGCGTTTTGCGCTGTTTCCTGTCGCAGGCACTTGGCATACCCAGGCAAGTGAGGTACCATTTTTTTCGGGAGACCTGGGGGAACGCTGGGTGGGTAGAAATGTGTTGATCCACCCAGATTCCAGAACTGTCCACCACAGAAATGAGAGGAAAATCCTTTTTTTTTGTCAATTTTTTCGCTTTGCAAGGGATTCTGGGTAACAGAACCTGGTGGTAGGCAGTCGAGTCACCCCATCCTGAATTCCCAGGGGTGTCTAGTTTTCAAAAATTTATAGGTTTGCTAGGTTTCCCTAGGTGCCCGCAGAGCTAGGGTTCAAAAACAAAAGGTAGGCTCTTTGCCAAAAAAGGGCACATTTTCACTGCGAAATTGCGGTGCGACCATGTTGCGTTTTGCGCTGTTTCCTGTCGCAGGCACTAGGCAGACCCAGGCAAGTGAGGTACCATTTTTTTCGGGAGACCCAGGGGAACGCTGGGTGGGTGGAAATTTGTTGATCCACGCAGATTTCCTGAACTTTCCACCAAAGAAATGTGAGGAAAATGCTTTTTTTTGTCAATTTTTTAGCTTTGCAAGGGATTCTGGGTAACAGAACCTGGTGGTAGACAGTTGAGTCACCCCATCCTGAATTTCCCTGGGTATCTAGTTTTCAAAAATGTATAGGTTTGCTAGGTTACCCTAGGTGCCGGCAGAGCCAGGGTTCAAAAACAAAAGGTAGGCTCTTTGCCCAAAAAAGGCACGATTTCACTGCGAAATTGAGGTGCGACCACGTTGCGTTTTGCGCTGTTACCGGTCCCAGGCACTAGGCAGACCCAGGCAAGTGAGGTACCATTTTTTTCGGGAGACCCAGGGGAACGCTGGGTGGGTGGAAATTTGTTGATCCACGCAGATTCCCTGAACTTTCCACCACAGAAACAGAACCTGGTGGCAGGCAGTCAAGTCACCCAATCCTGAATTCCCCTGGATGTCTAGTTTTCAAAAATGTATAGGTTTGCTAGGTTTCCCTAGGTGCCGGCAGAGCTAGGGTTCAAAAACAAAAGGTAGGCTCTTTGCCAAAAAAGGGCATATTTTCACTGTGAAATTGCGGTGCGACCATGTTGCGTTTTGCGCTGTTTCCTGTCGCACGCACTAGGCAGACCCAGGCAAGTGAGGTACCATTTTTTTCGGGAGACCTGGGGAAACGCTGGGTGAGTGGAAATTTGTTGATCCACCCAGATTCCAGAACTTTCCACCACAGAAATGAGAGGAAAATGCTTTTTATTTGTCAATTTTTTAGCTTTGCAAGGGATTCTGGGTAACAGAACCTGGTGGGAGGCAGTCCAGTCACCCCATCCTGGATTTTCCTGGGTGTGTACTTTTCAAAAATGTATAGGTTTGCTACGTTTCCCTAGGTGCCGGCAGAGCTAGGGTTCAAAAACAAAAGGTAGGCTCTTTGCCAGTAAAGGGCACGTTTTCACAGAAAAATTGAGGTGCGACCATGTTGCGTTTTGCGCTGTTTCCTGTTGCAGGCACTAAGCAGAAGCAGGCAAGTGTGGTACGATTTTTTTCGGGAGACCTGGGGAAACGCTGGGTGGGTGGAAATTTGTTGATCCACGCAGATTCCAGAACTTTCCACCACAGAAATGTGAGGAAAATGCGTTATTTTTGTCAATTTTTTAGCTTTGCAAGGGATTCTGGGTAACAGAACCTGGTGGTAGGCAGTTGAGTCACCCCATCCTGAATTTCCCTGGGTATCTAGTTTTTAAAAATGTATAGGTTTGCTAGGTTTCCCTAGGTGCCGGCAGAGCTAGGGTTCAAAAACAAAAGGTAGGCTCTTTGCCAAAAAAAGGCACGATTTCACTGCGAAATTGAGGTGCGACCATGTTGCGTTTTGCGCTGTTTCCTGTCGCAGGCACTAGGCAGACCCAGGCAAGTGAGGTACCATATTTTTCGGGAGACCCAGGGGGACGCTGGGTGGGTAGAAATTTGTTGATCCACGCAGATTCCAGAACTTTCCACCACAGAAACAGAACCTGGTGGTAGGCAGTCGAGTCACCCCATCCTGAATTCCCCTGGGTGTCTAGTTTTCAAAAATGTATATGTTTGCTAGGTTTCCCCAGGTGCCGGCAGAGCTAGGGTTCAAAAACAAAAGGTAGGCTCTTTGCCAAAAAAGGGCATGATTTCACTGAGAAATTGAGGTGCGACCATGTTGCGTTTTGCGCTGTTTCCTGTCGCAGGCACTAGGCAGACCCAGGCAAGTGAGGTACCATTTTTTTTTGGGAGACCTGGGGGAACGCTGGGTGGGTGGAAATGTGTTGATCCACGCAGATTCCAGAACTTTCCACATCAGAAATGTAAGGAAAATGCATTTTTTTTGTCAATTTCTTAGCTTTTCAAGGGATTCTGGGTAACAGAACCTGGTGGTAGGCAGTCGAGTCACCCCATCCTGAATTCCCAGGGGTGTCTAGTTTTCAAAAATGTATAGGTTTGCTAGGTTTCCCTAGGTGCCCGCAGAGCTAGGGTTCAAAAACAAAAGGTAGGCTCTTTGCCAAAAAAGGGCACATTTTCACTGCGAAATTGCGGTGCGACCATGTTGCATTTTGCGCTGTTTCCTGTCGCAGGCACTAGGCAGACCCAGGCAAGTGAGGTACCATTTATTTCGGGAGACCTGGGGGAACGCTGGGTGGGTGGAAATGTGTTGATCCACGCAGATTCCTGAACTTTCCACCACAGAAATGTGAGGAAAATGCTTTTTTTTGTCAATTTTTTAGCTTTGCAAGGGATTCTGGGTAACAGAACCAGGTGGGAGGCAGTCGAGTCACCCCATCCTGAATTTCCCTGGGTGTCTAGTTTTCAAAAATGTATAGGTTTGCTAGGTTTCCCTAGGTGCCGGCAGAGCAAGGGTTCAAAAACAAAAGGTAGGCTCTTTGCCAAAAAAGGGCATATTTTCACTGCGAAATTGCGGTGCGACCATGTTGCGTTTTGCTCTGTTTCCTGTCGCAGGCACTTGGCAGACCCAGGCAAGTGAGGTACCATTTTTTTCGAGAGACCTGGGGGAACGCTGGGTGGGTAGAAATTTGTTGATCCACCCAGATTCCAGAACTGTCCACCACAGAAATGGGAGGAAAATGCTTTTTATTTGTCAATTTTTTCGCTTTGCAAGGGATTCTGGGTAACAGAACCTGGTGGTAGGCAGTCGAGTCACCCCATCCTGAATTCCCAGGGGTGTCTAGTTTTCAAAAAATTATAGGTTTGCTAGGTTTCCCTAGGTGCCCGCAGAGCTAGGGTTCAAAAACAAAAGGTAGGCTCTTTGCCAAAAAAGGGCACAATTTCACTGCGAAATTGCTGTGCGACCATGTTGCGTTTTGCGCTGTTTCCTGTCGCAGGCACTAGGCAGACCCAGGCAAGTGAGGTACCATTGTTTTCAGGAGACCCAGGGGAGCGCTGGGTGGGTGGAAATTTGTTGATCCACGCAGATTTCCTGAACTTTCCACCACAGAAATGTGAGGAAAATGCTTTTTTTGTCAATTTTTTAGCTTTGCAAGGGATTCTGGGTAACAGAACCTGGTGGTAGACAGTTGAGTCACCCCATCCTGAATTCCCCTGGGTATCTAGTTTTCAAAAATGTATAGGTTTGCTAGGTTACCCTAGGTGCCGGCAGAGCCAGGGTTCAAAAACAAAAGGTAGGCTCTTTGCCAAAAAAAGGCACGATTTCACTGCGAAATTGAGGTGCGACCACGTTGCGTTTTGCGCTGTTTCCTGTCCCAGGCACTAGGCAGACCCAGGCAAGTGAGGTACCATTTTTTTCGGGAGACCCAGGGGAACGCTGGGTGGGTGGAAATGTGTTGATCCACGCAGATTCCCTGAACTTTCCACCACAGAAACAGAACTTGGTGGTAGGCAGTCAAGTCACCCAATCCTGAATTCCCCTCGATGTCTAGTTTTCAAAAATGTATAGGTTTGCTAGGTTTCCCTAGGTGCCGGCAGAGCTAGGGTTAAAAAAAAAAGGTAGGCTCTTTGCCAAAAAAGGGCATGATTTCACTGCGAAATTGAGGTGCGACCATGTTGCGTTTTGCGCTGTTTCCTGTCGCAGGCACTAGGCAGACCCAGGCAGGTGAGGTACCATTTTTTTTTGGGAGACCTGGGGGAACGCTGGGTGGGTGGAAATTTGTTGATCCACGCAGATTCCAGAACGTTCCACATGAGAAATGTCAGGAAAATGCATTTTTTTGTCAATTTCTTAGCTTTGCAAGGGATTCTGGGTAACAGAACCTGGTGGTAGGCAGTCGAGTCACCCCATCCTGAAATCCCAGGGGTGTCTAGTTTTCAAAAATGTATAGGTTTGCTAGGTTTCCCTAGGTGCCCGCAGAGCTAGGGTTCAAAAACAAAAGGTAGGCTCTTTGCCAAAAAAGGGCACATTTTCACTGCGAAATTGCGGTGCGACCATGTTGCATTTTGCGCTGTTTCCTGTCGCAGGCACTAGGCAGACCCAGGCAAGTGAGGTACCATTTATTTCGGGAGACCTGGGGGAACGCTGGGTGGGTGGAAATGTGTTGATCCACGCAGATTCCTGAACTTTCCACCACAGAAATGTGAGGAAAATGCTTTTTTTTGTCAATTTTTTAGCTTTGCAAGGGATTCTGGGTAACAGAACCAGGTGGGAGGCAGTCGAGTCACCCCATCCTGAATTTCCCTGGGTGTCTAGTTTTCAAAAATGTATAGGTTTGCTAGGTTTCCCTAGGTGCCGGCAGAGCAAGGGTTCAAAAACAAAAGGTAGGCTCTTTGCCAAAAAAGGGCATATTTTCACTGCGAAATTGCGGTGCGACCATGTTGCGTTTTGCTCTGTTTCCTGTCGCAGGCACTTGGCAGACCCAGGCAAGTGAGGTACCATTTTTTTCGGGAGACCTGGGGGAACGCTGGGTGGGTAGAAATTTGTTGATCCACCCAGATTCCAGAACTGTCCACCACAGAAATGAGAGGAAAATGCTTTTTATTTGTCAATTTTTTCGCTTTGCAAGGGATTCTGGGTATCAGAACCTGGTGGTAGGCAGTCGAGTCACCCCATCCTGAATTCCCAGGGGTGTCTAGTTTTCAAAAAATTATAGGTTTGCTAGGTTTCCCTAGGTGCCCGCAGAGCTAGGGTTCAAAAACAAAAGGTAGGCTCTTTGCCAAAAAAGGGCACAATTTCACTGCGAAATTGCGGTGCGACCATGTTGCGTTTTGCGCTGTTTCCTGTCGCAGGCACTAGGCAGACCCAGGCAAGTGAGGTACCATTGTTTTCGGGAGACCCAGGGGAACGCTGGGTCGGTGGAAATTTGTTGATCCACGCAGATTTCCTGAACTTTCCACCACAGAAATGTGAGGAAAATGCTTTTTTTGTCAATTTTTTAGCTTTGCAAGGGATTCTGGGTAACAGAACCTGGTGGTAGACAGTTGAGTCACCCCATCCTGAATTCCCCTGGGTATCTAGTTTTCAAAAATGTATAGGTTTGCTAGGTTACCCTAGGTGCCGGCAGAGCCAGGGTTCAAAAACAAAAGGTAGGCTCTTTGCCAAAAAAAGGCACGATTTCACTGCGAAATTGAGGTGCGACCACGTTGCGTTTTGCGCTGTTTCCTGTCCCAGGCACTAGGCAGACCCAGGCAAGTGAGGTACCATTTTTTTCGGGAGACCCAGGGGAACGCTGGGTGGGTGGAAATGTGTTGATCCACGCAGATTCCCTGAACTTTCCACCACAGAAACAGAACTTGGTGGTAGGCAGTCAAGTCACCCAATCCTGAATTCCCCTCGATGTCTAGTTTTCAAAAATGTATAGGTTTGCTAGGTTTCCCTAGGTGCCGGCAGAGCTAGGGTTAAAAAAAAAAGGTAGGCTCTTTGCCAAAAAAGGGCATGATTTCACTGCGAAATTGAGGTGCGACCATGTTGCGTTTTGCGCTGTTTCCTGTCGCAGGCACTAGGCAGACCCAGGCAGGTGAGGTACCATTTTTTTTTGGGAGACCTGGGGGAACGCTGGGTGGGTGGAAATTTGTTGATCCACGCAGATTCCAGAACGTTCCACATCAGAAATGTCAGGAAAATGCATTTTTTTGTCAATTTCTTAGCTTTGCAAGGGATTCTGGGTAACAGAACCTGGTGGTAGGCAGTCGAGTCACCCCATCCTGAAATCCCAGGTGTGTCTAGTTTTCAAAAATGTATAGGTTTGCTAGGTTTCCCTAGGTGCCCGCAGAGCTAGGGTTCAAAAACAAAAGGTAGGCTCTTTGCCAAAAAAGGGCACATTTTCACTGCGAAATTGCGGTGCGACCATATTGCGTTTTGTGCTGTTTCCTGTCGCAGGCACTAGGCAGACCCAGGCAAGTGAGGTACCATTTATTTCGGGAGACCTGGGGGAACGCTGGGTGGGTGGAAATTTGTTGATCCACGCAGATTCCAGAACTTTCCACCACAGAAATGTCAGGAAAATGCATTTTTTTTGTCAATTTCTTAGCTTTGCAAGGGATTCTGGGTAACAGAACCTGGTGGTAGGCAGTCGAGTCACCCCATCCTGAATTCCCAGGGGTGTCTAGTTTTCAAAAATGTATAGGTTTGCTAGGTTTCCCTAGGTGCCCGCAGAGCTAGTGTTCAAAAACAAAAGGTAGGCTCTTTGCCAAAAAGGGCACATTTTCACTGCGAAATTGCGGTGCGACCATGTTGCGTTTTGCGCTGTTTCCTGTCGCAGGCACTAGGCAGACCCAGGCAAGTGAGGTACCATTTGCTTCGGGAGACCTGGGGGAACGCTGGGTGGGTGGAAATGTGTTGATCCACGCAGATTCCAGAACTTTCCACCACAGAAATGTGAGGAAAATGCTTTTTTTGGGTCAATTTTTTAGCTTTGCAAGGGATTCTGGGTAACAGAACCAGGTGGGAGGCAGTCGAGTCACCCCATCCTGAATTTCCCTGGGTGTCTAGTTTTAAAAAATGTATAGGTTTGCTAGGTTTCCCTAGGTGCCGGCAGAGCTAGGGTTCAAAAACAAAAGGTAGGCTCTTTGCCAAAAAAGGGCATATTTTCACTGCAAAATTGTGGTGCGACCATGTTGCGTTTTGCGCTGTTTCCTGTCGCACGCACTGGGCAGACCCAGGAAAGTGAGGTACCATTTTTTTCGGGAGACCTGGGGAAACGCTGGGTGGGTGGAAATGTGTTGATCCACCCAGATTCCAGAACTTTCCACCACAGAAATGAGAGGAAAATGCTTTTTATTTGTTAATTTTTTAGCTTTGCAAGGGATTCTGGGTAACAGAACCTGGTGGGAGGCAGTCGAGTCACCCCATCCTGGATTTTCCTGGGTGTGTACTTTTCAAAAATGTATAGGTTTGTTAGGTTTCCCTAGGTGCCGGCAGAGCTAGGGTTCAAAAACGAAAGGTAGGCACTTTGCCAGTAAAGGGCACGTTTTCACAGAAAAATTGAGGTGCGACCATTTTGCGTTTTGCGCTGTTTCCTGTTGCAGGCACTAGGCAGAACCAGGCAAGTGTGGTACGATTTTTTTCGGGAGACCTGGGGAAACGCTGGGTGGGTGGAAATTTGTTGATCCACGCAGATTCCAGAACTTTCCACCACAGAAACAGAACCTGGTGGTAGGCAGTCGAGTCACCCCATCCTGAATTCCCCTGGGTGTCTAGTTTTCAAAAATGTATATGTTTGCTAGGTTTCCCCAGGTGCCGGCAGAGCTAGGGTTCAAAAACAAAAGGTAGGCTCTTTGCCAAAAAAGGGCATGATTTCACTGCGAAATTGAGGTGCGACCATGTTGTGTTTTGCGCTGTTTCCTGTCGCAGGCACTAGGCAGACCCAGGCAAGTGAGGTACCATTTTTTTTTGGGAGACCTGGGGGAACGCTGGGTGGGTGGAAATGTGTTGATCCACGCAGATTCCGGAACTTTCCACATCAGAAATGTAAGGAAAATGCATTTTTTTGTCAATTTCTTAGCTTTGCAAGGGATTCTGGGTAACAGAGCCTGGTGGTAGGCAGTCGAGTCACCCCATCCTGAATTCCCAGGGGTGTCTAGTTTTCAAAAATGTATAGGTTTGCTAGGTTTCCCTAGGTGCCCGCAGAGCTAGGGTTCAAAAACAAAAGGTAGGCTCTTTGCCAAAAAAGGGCACATTTTCACTGCGAAATTGCGGTGCGACCATGTTGCGTTTTGCACTGTTTCCTGTTGCAGGCACTAGGCAGACCCAGGCAAGTGAGGTACCATTTATTTCGGGAGACCTGGGGGAACGCTGGGTGGGTGGAAATGTGTTGATCCACGCAGATTCCAGAACTTTCCACCACAGAAATGTGAGGAAAATGCTTTTTTTGTCAATTTTTTTAGCTTTGCAAGGGATTCTGGGTAACAGAACCAGGTGGGAGGTAGTCGAGTCACCCCATCCTGAATTTCCCTGGGTGTCTAGTTTTAAAAATGTATAGGTTTGCTAGGTTTCCCTAGGTGCCGGCAGAGCTAGGGTTCAAAAACAAAAGGTAGGCTCTTTGCCAAAAAAGGGCATATTTTCACTGCTAAATTGCGGTGCGACCATGTTGCGTTTTGCGCTGTTTCCTGTCGCAGGCACTAGGCAGACCCAGGCAAGTGAGGTACCATTTTTTTCGGGAGACCTGGGGGAACGCTGGGTGGGTAGAAATTTGTTGATCCACCCAGATTCCAGAACTGTCCACCACAGAAATGAGAGGAAAATGCTTTTTATTTGTCAATTTTTTCGCTTTGCAAGGGATTCTGGGTAACAGAACCTGGTGGGAGGCAGTCGAGTCACCCCATCCTGAATTCTCCTGGGTGTGTACCTTTCAAAAATGTTTAGGTTTGCTAGGTTACCCTAGGTGCCGGCAGAGCCAGGGTTCAAAAACAAAAGGTAGGCTCTTTGCCCAAAAAAGGCACGATTTCACTGCGAAATTGAGGTGCGACCACGTTGCATTTTGCGCTGTTACCGGTCCCAGGCACTAGGCAGACCCAGGCAAGTGAGGTACCATTTTTTTCGGGAGACCCAGGGGAACGCTGGGTGGGTGGAAATTTGTTGATCCACGCAGATTCCCTGAACTTTCCACCACAGAAACAGAACCTGGTGGTAGGCAGTCAAGTCACCCAATCCTGAATTCCCCTGGATGTCTAGTTTTCAAAAATGTATAGGTTTGCTAGGTTTCCCTAGGTGCCGGCAGAGCTAGGGTTCAAAAACAAAAGGTAGGCTCTTTGCCAAAAAAGGGCATATTTTCACTGCGAAATTGCGGTGCGACCATGTTGCGTTTTGCTCTGTTTCCTGTCGCAGGCACTTGGCAGACCCAGGCAAGTGAGGTACCATTTTTTTCGGGAGACCTGGGGGAACGCTGGGTGGGTAGAAATTTGTTAATCCACCCAGATTCCAGAACTGTCCACCACAGAAATGAGAGGAAAATGCTTTTTATTTGTCAATTTTTTCGCTTTGCAAGGGATTCTGGGTATCAGAACCTGGTGGTAGGCAGTCGAGTCACCCCATCCTGAATTCCCAGGGGTGTCTAGTTTTCAAAAAATTATAGGTTTGCTAGGTTTCCCTAGGTGCCCGCAGAGCTAGGGTTCAAAAACAAAAGGTAGGCTCTTTGCCAAAAAAGGGCACAATTTCACTGCGAAATTGCGGTGCGACCATGTTGCGTTTTGCGCTGTTTCCTGTCGCAGGCACTAGGCAGACCCAGGCAAGTGAGGTACCATTGTTTTCGGGAGACCCAGGGGAACGCTGGGTCGGTGGAAATTTGTTGATCCACGCAGATTTCCTGAACTTTCCACCACAGAAATGTGAGGAAAATGCTTTTTTTGTCAATTTTTTAGCTTTGCAAGGGATTCTGGGTAACAGAACCTGGTGGTAGACAGTTGAGTCACCCCATCCTGAATTCCCCTGGGTATCTAGTTTTCAAAAATGTATAGGTTTGCTAGGTTACCCTAGGTGCCGGCAGAGCCAGGGTTCAAAAACAAAAGGTAGGCTCTTTGCCAAAAAAAGGCACGATTTCACTGCGAAATTGAGGTGCGACCACGTTGCGTTTTGCGCTGTTTCCTGTCCCAGGCACTAGGCAGACCCAGGCAAGTGAGGTACCATTTTTTTCGGGAGACCCAGGGGAACGCTGGGTGGGTGGAAATGTGTTGATCCACGCAGATTCCCTGAACTTTCCACCACAGAAACAGAACTTGGTGGTAGGCAGTCAAGTCACCCAATCCTGAATTCCCCTCGATGTCTAGTTTTCAAAAATGTATAGGTTTGCTAGGTTTCCCTAGGTGCCGGCAGAGCTAGGGTTAAAAAAAAAAGGTAGGCTCTTTGCCAAAAAAGGGCATGATTTCACTGCGAAATTGAGGTGCGACCATGTTGCGTTTTGCGCTGTTTCCTGTCGCAGGCACTAGGCAGACCCAGGCAGGTGAGGTACCATTTTTTTTTGGGAGACCTGGGGGAACGCTGGGTGGGTGGAAATTTGTTGATCCACGCAGATTCCAGAACGTTCCACATCAGAAATGTCAGGAAAATGCATTTTTTTGTCAATTTCTTAGCTTTGCAAGGGATTCTGGGTAACAGAACCTGGTGGTAGGCAGTCGAGTCACCCCATCCTGAAATCCCAGGTGTGTCTAGTTTTCAAAAATGTATAGGTTTGCTAGGTTTCCCTAGGTGCCCGCAGAGCTAGGGTTCAAAAACAAAAGGTAGGCTCTTTGCCAAAAAAGGGCACATTTTCACTGCGAAATTGCGGTGCGACCATATTGCGTTTTGTGCTGTTTCCTGTCGCAGGCACTAGGCAGACCCAGGCAAGTGAGGTACCATTTATTTCGGGAGACCTGGGGGAACGCTGGGTGGGTGGAAATTTGTTGATCCACGCAGATTCCAGAACTTTCCACCACAGAAATGTCAGGAAAATGCATTTTTTTTGTCAATTTCTTAGCTTTGCAAGGGATTCTGGGTAACAGAACCTGGTGGTAGGCAGTCGAGTCACCCCATCCTGAATTCCCAGGGGTGTCTAGTTTTCAAAAATGTATAGGTTTGCTAGGTTTCCCTAGGTGCCCGCAGAGCTAGTGTTCAAAAACAAAAGGTAGGCTCTTTGCCAAAAAGGGCACATTTTCACTGCGAAATTGCGGTGCGACCATGTTGCGTTTTGCGCTGTTTCCTGTCGCAGGCACTAGGCAGACCCAGGCAAGTGAGGTACCATTTGCTTCGGGAGACCTGGGGGAACGCTGGGTGGGTGGAAATGTGTTGATCCACGCAGATTCCAGAACTTTCCACCACAGAAATGTGAGGAAAATGCTTTTTTTGGGTCAATTTTTTAGCTTTGCAAGGGATTCTGGGTAACAGAACCAGGTGGGAGGCAGTCGAGTCACCCCATCCTGAATTTCCCTGGGTGTCTAGTTTTAAAAAATGTATAGGTTTGCTAGGTTTCCCTAGGTGCCGGCAGAGCTAGGGTTCAAAAACAAAAGGTAGGCTCTTTGCCAAAAAAGGGCATATTTTCACTGCAAAATTGTGGTGCGACCATGTTGCGTTTTGCGCTGTTTCCTGTCGCACGCACTGGGCAGACCCAGGAAAGTGAGGTACCATTTTTTTCGGGAGACCTGGGGAAACGCTGGGTGGGTGGAAATGTGTTGATCCACCCAGATTCCAGAACTTTCCACCACAGAAATGAGAGGAAAATGCTTTTTATTTGTTAATTTTTTAGCTTTGCAAGGGATTCTGGGTAACAGAACCTGGTGGGAGGCAGTCGAGTCACCCCATCCTGGATTTTCCTGGGTGTGTACTTTTCAAAAATGTATAGGTTTGTTAGGTTTCCCTAGGTGCCGGCAGAGCTAGGGTTCAAAAACGAAAGGTAGGCACTTTGCCAGTAAAGGGCACGTTTTCACAGAAAAATTGAGGTGCGACCATTTTGCGTTTTGCGCTGTTTCCTGTTGCAGGCACTAGGCAGAACCAGGCAAGTGTGGTACGATTTTTTTCGGGAGACCTGGGGAAACGCTGGGTGGGTGGAAATTTGTTGATCCACGCAGATTCCAGAACTTTCCACCACAGAAACAGAACCTGGTGGTAGGCAGTCGAGTCACCCCATCCTGAATTCCCCTGGGTGTCTAGTTTTCAAAAATGTATATGTTTGCTAGGTTTCCCCAGGTGCCGGCAGAGCTAGGGTTCAAAAACAAAAGGTAGGCTCTTTGCCAAAAAAGGGCATGATTTCACTGCGAAATTGAGGTGCGACCATGTTGTGTTTTGCGCTGTTTCCTGTCGCAGGCACTAGGCAGACCCAGGCAAGTGAGGTACCATTTTTTTTTGGGAGACCTGGGGGAACGCTGGGTGGGTGGAAATGTGTTGATCCACGCAGATTCCGGAACTTTCCACATCAGAAATGTAAGGAAAATGCATTTTTTTGTCAATTTCTTAGCTTTGCAAGGGATTCTGGGTAACAGAGCCTGGTGGTAGGCAGTCGAGTCACCCCATCCTGAATTCCCAGGGGTGTCTAGTTTTCAAAAATGTATAGGTTTGCTAGGTTTCCCTAGGTGCCCGCAGAGCTAGGGTTCAAAAACAAAAGGTAGGCTCTTTGCCAAAAAAGGGCACATTTTCACTGCGAAATTGCGGTGCGACCATGTTGCGTTTTGCACTGTTTCCTGTTGCAGGCACTAGGCAGACCCAGGCAAGTGAGGTACCATTTATTTCGGGAGACCTGGGGGAACGCTGGGTGGGTGGAAATGTGTTGATCCACGCAGATTCCAGAACTTTCCACCACAGAAATGTGAGGAAAATGCTTTTTTTGTCAATTTTTTTAGCTTTGCAAGGGATTCTGGGTAACAGAACCAGGTGGGAGGTAGTCGAGTCACCCCATCCTGAATTTCCCTGGGTGTCTAGTTTTAAAAATGTATAGGTTTGCTAGGTTTCCCTAGGTGCCGGCAGAGCTAGGGTTCAAAAACAAAAGGTAGGCTCTTTGCCAAAAAAGGGCATATTTTCACTGCTAAATTGCGGTGCGACCATGTTGCGTTTTGCGCTGTTTCCTGTCGCAGGCACTAGGCAGACCCAGGCAAGTGAGGTACCATTTTTTTCGGGAGACCTGGGGGAACGCTGGGTGGGTAGAAATTTGTTGATCCACCCAGATTCCAGAACTGTCCACCACAGAAATGAGAGGAAAATGCTTTTTATTTGTCAATTTTTTCGCTTTGCAAGGGATTCTGGGTAACAGAACCTGGTGGGAGGCAGTCGAGTCACCCCATCCTGAATTCTCCTGGGTGTGTACCTTTCAAAAATGTTTAGGTTTGCTAGGTTACCCTAGGTGCCGGCAGAGCCAGGGTTCAAAAACAAAAGGTAGGCTCTTTGCCCAAAAAAGGCACGATTTCACTGCGAAATTGAGGTGCGACCACGTTGCATTTTGCGCTGTTACCGGTCCCAGGCACTAGGCAGACCCAGGCAAGTGAGGTACCATTTTTTTCGGGAGACCCAGGGGAACGCTGGGTGGGTGGAAATTTGTTGATCCACGCAGATTCCCTGAACTTTCCACCACAGAAACAGAACCTGGTGGTAGGCAGTCAAGTCACCCAATCCTGAATTCCCCTGGATGTCTAGTTTTCAAAAATGTATAGGTTTGCTAGGTTTCCCTAGGTGCCGGCAGAGCTAGGGTTCAAAAACAAAAGGTAGGCTCTTTGCCAAAAAAGGGCATATTTTCACTGCGAAATTGCGGTGCGACCATGTTGCGTTTTGCGCTGTTTCCTGTCGCACGCACTAGGCAGACCCAGGCAAGTGAGGTACCATTTTTTTCGGGAGACCTGGGGAAACGCTGGGTGGGTGGAAATTTGTTGATCCACCCAGATTCCAGAACTTTCCACCACAGAAATGAGAGGAAAATGCTTTTTATTTGTCAATTTTTTAGCTTTGCAAGGGATTCTGGGTAACAGAACCTGGTGGGAGGCAGTCGAGTCACCCCATCCTGGATTTTCCTGGGTGTGTACTTTTAAAAAATGTATAGGTTTGCTACGTTTCCCTAGGTGCCGGCAGAGCTAGGGTTCAAAAACAAAAGGTAGGCTCTTTGCCAGTAAAGGGCACGTTTTCACAGAAAAATTGAGGTGCGACCATGTTGCGTTTTGCGCTGTTTCCTGTTGCAGGCACTAAGCAGAACCAGGCAAGTGTGGTACGATTTTTTTCGGGAGACCTGGGGAAACGCTGGGTGGGTGGAAATTTGTTGATCCACGCAGATTCCAGAACTTTCCACCACAGAAATGTGAGGAAAATGCGTTATTTTTGTCAATTTTTTAGCTTTGCAAGGGATTCTGGGTAACAGAACCTGGTGGTAGGCAGTTGAGTCACCCAATCCTGAATTCCCCTGGATGTCTAGTTTTCAAAAATGTATAGGTTTGCTAGGTTTCCCTAGGTGCCGGCAGAGCTAGGGTTCAAAAACAAAAGGTAGGCTCTTTGCCAAAAAAGGGCATATTTTCACTGCGAAATTGCGGTGCGACCATGTTGCGTTTTGCTCTGTTTCCTGTCGCAGGCACTTGGCAGACCCAGGCAAGTGAGGTACCATTTTTTTCGGGAGACCTGGGGGAACGCTGGGTGGGTAGAAATTTGTTGATCCACCCAGATTCCAGAACTGTCCACCACAGAAATGAGAGGAAAATGCTTTTTATTTGTCAATTTTTTCGCTTTGCAAGGGATTCTGGGTAACAGAACCTGGTGGTAGGCAGTCGAGTCACCCCATCCTGAATTCCCAGGGGTGTCTAGTTTTCAAAAATTTATAGGTTTGCTAGGTTTCCCTAGGTGCCCGCAGAGCTAGGGTTCAAAAACAAAAGGTGGGCTCTTTGCCAAAAAAGGGCACATTTTCACTGCGAAATTGCGGTGCGACCATGTTGCGTTTTGCGCTGTTTCCTGTCGCAGGCACTAGGCAGACCCAGGCAAGTGAGGTACCATTGTTTTTGGGAGACCCAGGGAAACTCTGGGTGGGTGGAAATTTGTTCATCCACGCAGATTTCCTGAACTTTCCACCACAGAAATGTGAGGAAAATGCTTTTTTTTGTCAATTTTTTTAGCTTTGCAAGGGATTCTGGGTAACAGAACCTGGTGGTAGACAGTTGAGTCACCCCATCCTGAATTCCCCTGGGTATCTAGTTTTCAAAAATGTATAGGTTTGCTAGGTTACCCTAGGTGCCGGCAGAGCCAGGGTTCAAAAACAAAAGGTAGGCTCTTTGCCAAAAAAAGGCACGATTTCACTGCGAAATTGAGGTGCGACCACGTTGCGTTTTGCGCTGTTTCCTGTCCCAGGCACTAGGCAGACCCAGGCAAGTGAGGTACCATTTTTTTCGGGAGACCCAGGGGAACGCTGGGTGGGTGGAAATTTGTTGATCCACGCAGATTCCCTGAACTTTCCACCACAGAAACAGAACCTGGTGGTAGGCAGTCAAGTCACCCAATCCTGAATTCCCCTGGATGTCTAGTTTTCAAAAATGTATAGGTTTGCTAGGTTTCCCTAGGTGCTGGCAGAGCTAGGGTTAAAAAAAAAGGTAGGCTCTTTGCCAAAAAAGGGCATGATTTCACTGCGAAATTGAGGTGCGACCATGTTGCGTTTTGCGCTGTTTCCTGTCGCAGGCACTAGGCAGACCCAGGCAGGTGAGGTACCATTTTTTTTTTGGGAGACCTGGGGGAACGCTGGGTGGGTGGAAATTTGTTGATCCACGCAGATTCCAGAACGTTCCACATCAGAAATGTCAGGAAAATGCATTTTTTTGTCAATTTCTTAGCTTTGCAAGGGATTCTGGGTAACAGAACCTGGTGGTAGGCAGTCGAGTCACCCCATCCTGAAATCCCAGGGGTGTCTAGTTTTCAAAAATGTATAGGTTTGCTAGGTTTCCCTAGGTGCCGGCAGAGCTAGGGTTCAAAAACAAAAGGTAGGCTCTTTGCCAAAAAAGGGCATATTTTCACTGCAAAATTGCGGTGCGACCATGTTGCGTTTTGCGCTGTTTCCTGTCGCACGCACTAGGAAGACCCAGGAAAGTGAGGTACCATTTTTTTTGGGAGACCTGGGGAAACGCTGGGTGGGTGGAAATTTGTTGATCCACCCAGATTCCAGAACTTTCCACCACAGAAATGAGAGGAAAATGCTTTTTATTTGTCAATTTTTTAGCTTTGCAAGGGATTCTGGGTAACAGAACCTGGTGGGAGGCAGTCGAGTCACCCCATCCTGGATTTTCCTGGGTGTGTACTTTTCAAAAATGTATAGGTTTGCTAGGTTTCCCTAGGTGCCGGCAGAGCTAGGGTTCAAAAACGAAAGGTAGGCTCTTTGCCAGTAAAGGGCACGTTTTCACAGAAAAATTGAGGTGCGACCATGTTGCGTTTTGCGCTGTTTCCTGTTGCAGGCACTAGGCAGAACCAGGCAAGTGTGGTACGATTTTTTTCGGGAGACCTGGGGAAACGCTGGGTGGGTGGAAATTTGTTGATCCACGCAGATTCCAGAACTTTCCACCACAGAAACAGAACCTGGTGGTAGGCAGTCGAGTCACCCCATCCTGAATTCCCCTGGGTGTCTAGTTTTCAAAAATGTATATGTTTTCTAGGTTTCCCCAGGTGCCGGCAGAGCTAGGGTTCAAAAACAAAAGGTAGGCTCTTTGCCAAAAAAGGGCATGATTTCACTGCGAAATTGAGGTGCGACCATGTTATGTTTTGCACTGTTTCCTGTCGCAGGCACTAGGCAGACCCAGGCAAGTGAGGTACCATTTTTTTTTGGGAGACCTGGGGGAACGCTGGGTGGGTGGAAATTTGTTGATCCACGCAGATTTCCTGAACTTTCCACCACAGAAATGTGAGGAAAATGCTTTTTTTTGTCAATTTTTTAGCTTTGCAAGGGATTCTGGGTAACAGAACCTGGTGGTAGACAGTTGAGTCACCCCATCCTGAATTCCCCTGGGTATCTAGTTTTCAAAAATGTATAGGTTTGCTAGGTTACCCTAGGTGCCGGCAGAGCCAGGGTTCAAAAACAAAAGGTAGGCTCTTTGCCAAAAAAAGGCACGATTTCACTGTGAAATTGAGGTGCGACCATGTTGCGTTTTGCACTGTTTCCTGTCCCAGGCACTAGGCAGACCCAGGCAAGTGAGGTACCATTTTTTTCGGGAGACCCAGGGGAACGCTGGGTGGGTGGAAATTTGTTGATCCACGCAGATTCCCTGAACTTTCCACCACAGAAACAGAACCTGGTGGTAGGCAGTCAAGTCACCCAATCCTGAATTCCCCTGGATGTCTAGTTTTCAAAAATGTATAGGTTTGCTAGGTTTCCCTAGGTGCTGGCAGAGCTAGGGTTAAAAAAAAGGTAGGCTCTTTGCCAAAAAAGGGCATGATTTCACTGCGAAATTGAGGTGCGACCATGTTGCGTTTTGCGCTGTTTCCTGTCGCAGGCACTAGGCAGACCCAGGCAGGTGAGGTACCATTTTTTTTTTGGGAGACCTGGGGGAACGCTGGGTGGGTGGAAATTTGTTGATCCACGCAGATTCCAGAACGTTCCACATCAGAAATGTCAGGAAAATGCATTTTTTTGTCAATTTCTTAGCTTTGCAAGGGATTCTGGGTAACAGAACCTGGTGGTAGGCAGTCGAGTCACCCCATCCTGAAATCCCAGGGGTGTCTAGTTTTCAAAAATGTATAGGTTTGCTAGGTTTCCCTAGGTGCCGGCAGAGCTAGGGTTCAAAAACAAAAGGTAGGCTCTTTGCCAAAAAAGGGCATATTTTCACTGCAAAATTGCGGTGCGACCATGTTGCGTTTTGCGCTGTTTCCTGTCGCACGCACTAGGAAGACCCAGGAAAGTGAGGTACCATTTTTTTTGGGAGACCTGGGGAAACGCTGCGTGGGTGGAAATTTGTTGATCCACCCAGATTCCAGAACTTTCCACCACAGAAATGAGAGGAAAATGCTTTTTATTTGTCAATTTTTTAGCTTTGCAAGGGATTCTGGGTAACAGAACCTGGTGGGAGGCAGTCGAGTCACCCCATCCTGGATTTTCCTGGGTGTGTACTTTTCAAAAATGTATAGGTTTGCTAGGTTTCCCTAGGTGCCGGCAGAGCTAGGGTTCAAAAACGAAAGGTAGGCTCTTTGCCAGTAAAGGGCACGTTTTCACAGAAAAATTGAGGTGCAACCATGTTGCGTTTTCCGCTGTTTCCTGTTGCAGGCACTAGGCAGAACCAGGCAAGTGTGGTACGATTTTTTTCGGGAGACCTGGGGAAACGCTGGGTGGGTGGAAATTTGTTGATCCACCCAGATTCCAGAACTTTCCACCACAGAAATGAGAGGAAAATGCTTTTTATTTGTCAATTTTTTAGCTTTGCAAGGGATTCTGGGTAACAGAACCTGGTGGGAGGCAGTCGAGTCACCCCATCCTGGATTTTCCTGGGTGTGTACTTTTCAAAAATGTATAGGTTTGCTACGTTTCCCTAGGTGCCGGCAGAGCTAGGGTTCAAAAACAAAAGGTAGGCTCTTTGCCAGTAAAGGGCACGTTTTCACAGAAAAATTGAGGTGCGACCATGTTGCGTTTTGCGCTGTTTCCTGTTGCAGGCACTAAGCAGAACCAGGCAAGTGTGGTACGATTTTTTTCGGGAGACCTGGGGAAACGCTGGGTGGGTGGAAATTTGTTGATCCACGCAGATTCCAGAACTTTCCACCACAGAAATGTGAGGAAAATGCGTTATTTTTGTCAATTTTTTAGCTTTGCAAGGGATTCTGGGTAACAGAACCTGGTGGTAGGCAGTTGAGTCACCCCATCCTGAATTTCCCTGGGTATCTAGTTTTTAAAAATGTATAGGTTTGCTAGGTTTCCCTAGGTGCCGGCAGAGCTAGGGTTCAAAAACAAAAGGTAGGCTCTTTGCCAAAAAAAGGCACGATTTCACTGCGAAATTGAGGTGCGACCATGTTGCGTTTTGCGCTGTTTCCTGTCGCAGGCACTAGGCAGACCCAGGCAAGTGAGGTACCATATTTTTCGGGAGACCCAGGGGGATGCTGGGTGGGTAGAAATTTGTTGATCCACACAGATTCCAGAACTTTCCACCACAGAAACAGAACCTGGTGGTAGGCAGTCGAGTCACCCCATCCTGAATTCCCCTGGGTGTCTAGTTTTCAAAAATGTATATGTTTGCTAGGTTTCCCCAGGTGCCGGCAGAGCTAGGGTTCAAAAACAAAAGGTAGGCTCTTTGCCAAAAAAGGGCATGATTTCACTGAGAAATTGAGGTGCGACCATGTTGCGTTTTGCGCTGTTTCCTGTCGCAGGCACTAGGCAGACCCAGGCAAGTGAGGTACCATTTTTTTTTGGGAGACCTGGGGGAACGCTGGGTGGGTGGAAATGTGTTGATCCACGCAGATTCCAGAACTTTCCACATCAGAAATGTAAGGAAAATGCACTTTTTTTGTCAATTTCTTAGCTTTTCAAGGGATTCTGGGTAACATAACCTGGTGGTAGGCAGTCGAGTCACCCCATCCTGAATTCCCAGGGGTGTCTAGTTTTCAAAAATGTATAGGTTTGCTAGGTTTCCCTAGGTGCCCGCAGAGCTAGGGTTCAAAAACAAAAGGTAGGCTCTTTGCCAAAAAAGGGCACATTTTCACTGCGAAATTGCGGTGCGACCATGTTGCATTTTGCGCTGTTTCCTGTCGCAGGCACTAGGCAGACCCAGGCAAGTGAGGTACCATTTATTTCGGGAGACCTGGGGGAACGCTGGGTGGGTGGAAATGTGTTGATCCACGCAGATTCCTGAACTTTCCTCCACAGAAATGTGAGGAAAATGCTTTTTTTGTCAATTTTTTATCTTTGCAAGGGATTCTGGGTAACAGAACCAGGTGGGAGGCAGTCGAGTCACCCCATCCTGAATTTCCCTGGGTGTCTAGTTTTCAAAAATGTATAGGTTTGCTAGGTTTCCCTAGGTGCCGGCAGAGCAAGGGTTCAAAAACAAAAGGTAGGCTCTTTGCCAAAAAAGGGCATATTTTCACTGCGAAATTGCGGTGCGACCATGTTGCGTTTTGCTCTGTTTCCTGTCGCAGGCACTTGGCAGACCCAGGCAAGTGAGGTACCATTTTTTTCGGGAGACCTGGGGGAACGCTGGGTGGGTAGAAATTTGTTGATCCACCCAGATTCCAGAACTGTCCACCACAGAAATGAGAGGAAAATGCTTTTTATTTGTCAATTATTTCGCTTTGCAAGGGATTCTGGGTAACAGAACCTGGTGGTAGGCAGTCGAGTCACCCCATCCTGAATTCCCAGGGGTGTCTAGTTTTCAAAAAATTATAGGTTTGCTAGGTTTCCCTAGGTGCCCGCAGAGCTAGGGTTCAAAAACAAAAGGTAGGCTCTTTGCCAAAAAAGGGCACATTTTCACAGCGAAATTGCGGTGCGACCATGTTGCGTTTTGCGCTGTTTCCTGTCGCAGGCACTAGGCAGACCCAGGCAAGTGAGGTACCATTGTTTTCGGGAGACCCAGGGGAACGCTGGGTGGGTGGAAATTTGTTGATCCACGCAGATTTCCTGAACTTTCCACCACAGAAACGTGAGGAAAATGCTTTTTTTGTCAATTTTTTAGCTTTGCAAGGGATTCTGGGTAACAGAACCTGGTGGTAGACAGTTGAGTCACCCCATCCTGAATTCCCCTGGGTATCTAGTTTTCAAAAATGTATAGGTTTGCTAGGTTACCCTAGGTGCCGGCAGAGCAAGGGTTCAAAAACAAAAGGTAGGCTCTTTGCCAAAAAAGGGCATATTTTCACTGCGAAATTGCAGTGCGACCATGTTGCGTTTTGCTCTGTTTCCTGTCGCAGGCACTTGGCAGACCCAGGCAAGTGAGGTACCATTTTTTTCGGGAGACCCAGGGGAACGCTGGGTGGGTGGAAATTTGTTGATCCACGCAGATTCCCTGAACTTTCCACCACAGAAACAGAACTTGGTGGTAGGCAGTCAAGTCACCCAATCCTGAATTCCCCTTGATGTCTAGTTTTCAAAAATGTATAGGTTTGCTAGGTTTCCCTAGGTGCCGGCAGAGCTAGGGTTAAAAAAAAAGGTAGGCTCTTTGCCAAAAAAGGGCATGATTTCACTGCGAAATTGAGGTGCGACCATGTTGCGTTTTGCGCTGTTTCCTGTCGCAGGCACTAGGCAGACCCAGGCAGGTGAGGTACCAATTTTTTTTTGGGAGACCTGGGGGAACGCTGGGTGGGTGGAAATTTGTTGATCCACGCAGATTCCAGAACTTTCCACATCAGAAATGTAAGGAAAATGCACTTTTTTTGTCAATTTCTTAGCTTTGCAAGGGATTCTGGGTAACAGAACCTGGTGGGAGGCAGTCGAGTCACCCCATCCTGGATTTTCCTGGGTGTGTACTTTTCAAAAATGTATAGGTTTGCTAGGTTTCCCTAGGTGCCGGCAGAGCTAGGGTTCAAAAACGAAAGGTAGGCTCTTTGCCAGTAAAGGGCACGTTTTCACAGAAAAATTGAGGTGCGACCATGTTGCGTTTTGCGCTGTTTCCTGTTGCAGGCACTAGGCAGAACCAGGCAAGTGTGGTACGATTTTTTTCGGGAGACCTGGGGAAACGCTGGGTGGGTGGAAATTTGTTGATCCACCCAGATTCCAGAACTTTCCACCACAGAAATGAGAGGAAAATGCTTTTTATTTGTCAATTTTTTAGCTTTGCAAGGGATTCTGGGTAACAGAACCTGGTGGGAGGCAGTCGAGTCACCCCATCCTGGATTTTCCTGGGTGTGTACTTTTCAAAAATGTATAGGTTTGCTACGTTTCCCTAGGTGCCGGCAGAGCTAGGGTTCAAAAACAAAAGGTAGGCTCTTTGCCAGTAAAGGGCACGTTTTCACAGAAAAATTGAGGTGCGACCATGTTGCGTTTTGCGCTGTTTCCTGTTGCAGGCACTAAGCAGAACCAGGCAAGTGTGGTACGATTTTTTTCGGGAGACCTGGGGAAACGCTGGGTGGGTGGAAATTTGTTGATCCACGCAGATTCCAGAACTTTCCACCACAGAAATGTGAGGAAAATGCGTTATTTTTGTCAATTTTTTTAGCTTTGCAAGGGATTCTGGGTAACAGAACCTGGTGGTAGGCAGTTGAGTCACCCCATCCTGAATTTCCCTGGGTATCTAGTTTTTAAAAATGTATAGGTTTGCTAGGTTTCCCTAGGTGCCGGCAGAGCTAGGGTTCAAAAACAAAAGGTAGGCTCTTTGCCAAAAAAAGGCACGATTTCACTGCGAAATTGAGGTGCGACCATGTTGCGTTTTGCGCTGTTTCCTGTCGCAGGCACTAGGCAGACCCAGGCAAGTGAGGTACCATATTTTTCGGGAGACCCAGGGGGACGCTGGGTGGGTAGAAATTTGTTGATCCACACAGATTCCAGAACTTTCCACCACAGAAACAGAACCTGGTGGTAGGCAGTCGAGTCACCCCATCCTGAATTCCCCTGGGTGTCTAGTTTTCAAAAATGTATATGTTTGCTAGGTTTCCCCAGGTGCCGGCAGAGCTAGGGTTCAAAAACAAAAGGTAGGCTCTTTGCCAAAAAAGGGCATGATTTCACTGAGAAATTGAGGTGCGACCATGTTGCGTTTTGCGCTGTTTCCTGTCGCAGGCACTAGGCAGACCCAGGCAAGTGAGGTACCATTTTTTTTTGGGAGACCTGGGGGAACGCTGGGTGGGTGGAAATGTGTTGATCCACGCAGATTCCAGAACTTTCCACATCAGAAATGTAAGGAAAATGCACTTTTTTTGTCAATTTCTTAGCTTTTCAAGGGATTCTGGGTAACAGAACCTGGTGGTAGGCAGTCGAGTCACCCCATCCTGAATTCCCAGGGGTGTCTAGTTTTCAAAAATGTATAGGTTTGCTAGGTTTCCCTAGGTGCCCGCAGAGCTAGGGTTCAAAAACAAAAGGTAGGCTCTTTGCCAAAAAAGGGCACATTTTCACTGCGAAATTGCGGTGCGACCATGTTGCATTTTGCGCTGTTTCCTGTCGCAGGCACTAGGCAGACCCAGGCAAGTGAGGTACCATTTATTTCGGGAGACCTGGGGGAACGCTGGGTGGGTGGAAATGTGTTGATCCACGCAGATTCCTGAACTTTCCTCCACAGAAATGTGAGGAAAATGCTTTTTTTGTCAATTTTTTAGCTTTGCAAGGGATTCTGGGTAACAGAACCAGGTGGGAGGCAGTCGAGTCACCCCATCCTGAATTTCCCTGGGTGTCTAGTTTTCAAAAATGTATAGGTTTGCTAGGTTTCCCTAGGTGCCGGCAGAGCAAGGGTTCAAAAACAAAAGGTAGGCTCTTTGCCAAAAAAGGGCATATTTTCACTGCGAAATTGCGGTGCGACCATGTTGCGTTTTGCTCTGTTTCCTGTCGCAGGCACTTGGCAGACCCAGGCAAGTGAGGTACCATTTTTTTCGGGAGACCTGGGGGAACGCTGGGTGGGTAGAAATTTGTTGATCCACCCAGATTCCAGAACTGTCCACCACAGAAATGAGAGGAAAATGCTTTTTATTTGTCAATTTTTTCGCTTTGCAAGGGATTCTGGGTAACAGAACCTGGTGGTAGGCAGTCGATTCACCCCATCCTGAATTCCCAGGGGTGTCTAGTTTTCAAAAAATTATAGGTTTGCTAGGTTTCCCTAGGTGCCCGCAGAGCTAGGGTTCAAAAACAAAAGGTAGGCTCTTTGCCAAAAAAGGGCACATTTTCACTGCGAAATTGCGGTGCGACCATGTTGCGTTTTGCGCTGTTTCCTGTCGCAGGCACTAGGCAGACCCAGGCAAGTGAGGTACCATTGTTTTCGGGAGACCCAGGGGAACGCTGGGTGGGTGGAAATTTGTTGATCCACGCAGATTTCCTGAACTTTCCACCACAGAAACGTGAGGAAAATGCTTTTTTTGTCAATTTTTTAGCTTTGCAAGGGATTCTGGGTAACAGAACCTGGTGGTAGACAGTTGAGTCACCCCATCCTGAATTCCCCTGGGTATCTAGTTTTCAAAAATGTATAGGTTTGCTAGGTTACCCTAGGTGCCGGCAGAGCCAGGGTTCAAAAACAAAAGGTAGGCTCTTTGCCAAAAAAAGGCACGATTTCATTGCGAAATTGAGGTGCGACCACGTTGCGTTTTGCGCTGTTTCCTGTCCCAGGCACTAGGCAGACCCAGGCAAGTGAGGTACCATTTTTTTCGGGAGACCCAGGGGAACGCTGGGTGGGTGGAAATTTGTTGATCCACGCAGATTCCCTGAACTTTCCACCACAGAAACAGAACTTGGTGGTAGGCAGTCAAGTCACCCAATCCTGAATTCCCCTCGATGTCTAGTTTTCAAAAATGTATAGGTTTGCTAGGTTTCCCTAGGTGCCGGCAGAGCTAGGGTTAAAAAAAAAGGTAGGCTCTTTGCCAAAAAAGGGCATGATTTCACTGCGAAATTGAGGTGCGACCATGTTGCGTTTTGCGCTGTTTCCTGTCGCAGGCACTAGGCAGACCCAGGCAGGTGAGGTACCATTTTTTTTTGGGAGACCTGGGGGAACGCTGGGTGGGTGGAAATTTGTTGATCCACGCAGATTCCAGAACGTTCCACATCAGAAATGTCAGGAAAATGCATTTTTTTGTCAATTTCTTAGCTTTGCAAGGGATTCTGGGTAACAGAACCTGGTGGTAGGCAGTCGAGTCACCCCATCCTGAAATCCCAGGGGTGTCTAGTTTTCAAAAATGTATAGGTTTGCTAGGTTTCCCTAGGTGCCGGCAGAGCTAGGGTTCAAAAACAAAAGGTAGGCGCTTTGCCAAAAAAGGGCATATTTTCACTGCAAAATTGCGGTGCGACCATGTTGCGTTTTGCGCTGTTTCCTGTCGCACGCACTAGGAAGACCCAGGAAAGTGAGGTACCATTTTTTTTGGGAGACCTGGGGAAACGCTGCGTGGGTGGAAATTTGTTGATCCACCCAGATTCCAGAACTTTCCACCACAGAAATGAGAGGAAAATGCTTTTTATTTGTCAATTTTTTAGCTTTGCAAGGGATTCTGGGTAACAGAACCTGGTGGGAGGCAGTCGAGTCACCCCATCCTGGATTTTCCTGGGTGTGTACTTTTCAAAAATGTATAGGTTTGCTAGGTTTCCCTAGGTGCCGGCAGAGCTAGGGTTCAAAAACGAAAGGTAGGCTCTTTGCCAGTAAAGGGCACGTTTTCACAGAAAAATTGAGGTGCGACCATGTTGCGTTTTGCGCTGTTTCCTGTTGCAGGCACTAGGCAGAACCAGGCAAGTGTGGTACGATTTTTTTCGGGAGACCTGGGGAAACGCTGGGTGGGTGGAAATTTGTTGATCCACCCAGATTCCAGAACTTTCCACCACAGAAATGAGAGGAAAATGCTTTTTATTTGTCAATTTTTTAGCTTTGCAAGGGATTCTGGGTAACAGAACCTGGTGGGAGGCAGTCGAGTCACCCCATCCTGGATTTTCCTGGGTGTGTACTTTTCAAAAATGTATAGGTTTGCTACGTTTCCCTAGGTGCCGGCAGAGCTAGGGTTCAAAAACAAAAGGTAGGCTCTTTGCCAGTAAAGGGCACGTTTTCACAGAAAAATTGAGGTGCGACCATGTTGCGTTTTGCGCTGTTTCCTGTTGCAGGCACTAAGCAGAACCAGGCAAGTGTGGTACGATTTTTTTCGGGAGACCTGGGGAAACGCTGGGTGGGTGGAAATTTGTTGATCCACGCAGATTCCAGAACTTTCCACCACAGAAATGTGAGGAAAATGCGTTATTTTTGTCAATTTTTTAGCTTTGCAAGGGATTCTGGGTAACAGAACCTGGTGGTAGGCAGTTGAGTCACCCCATCCTGAATTTCCCTGGGTATCTAGTTTTTAAAAATGTATAGGTTTGCTAGGTTTCCCTAGGTGCCGGCAGAGCTAGGGTTCAAAAACAAAAGGTAGGCTCTTTGCCAAAAAAAGGCACGATTTCACTGCGAAATTGAGGTGCGACCATGTTGCGTTTTGCGCTGTTTCCTGTCGCAGGCACTAGGCAGACCCAGGCAAGTGAGGTACCATATTTTTCGGGAGACCCAGGGGGACGCTGGGTGGGTAGAAATTTGTTGATCCACGCAGATTCCAGAACTTTCCACCACAGAAACAGAACCTGGTGGTAGGCAGTCGAGTCACCCCATCCTGAATTCCCCTGGATGTCTAGTTTTCAAAAATGTATATGTTTGCTAGGTTTCCCCAGGTGCCGGCAGAGCTAGGGTTCAAAAACAAAAGGTAGGCTCTTTGCCAAAAAAGGGCATGATTTCACTGCGAAATTGAGGTGCGACCATGTTGCGTTTTGCGCTGTTTCCTGTCGCAGGCACTAGGCAGACCCAGGCAAGTGAGGTACCATTTTTTTTTGGGAGCCCTGGGGGAACGCTGGGTGGGTGGAAATGTGTTGATCCACGCAGATTCCAGAACTTTCCACATCAGAAATGTAAGGAAAATGCATTTTTTTTGTCAATTTCTTAGCTTTGCAAGGGATTCTGGGTAACAGAACCTGGTGGTAGGCAGTCGAGTCACCCCATCCTGAATTCCCAGGGGTGTCTAGTTTTCAAAAATGTATAGGTTTGCTAGGTTTCCCTAGGTGGCCGCAGAGCTAGGGTTCAAAAACAAAAGGTAGGCTCTTTGCCGAAAAAAGGCACGATTTCACTGCGAAATTGAGGTGCGACCATGTTGCGTTTTGCGCTGTTTCCTGTTGCAGGCACTAGGCAGAACCAGGCAAGCGTGGTACGATTTATTTCGGGAGACCTGGGGGAACGCTGGGTGGGTGGAAATGTGTTGATCCACGCAGATTCCAGAACTTTCCACCACAGAAATGTGAGGAAAATGCGTTTTTATTGTCAATTTTTTAGCTTTGCAAGGGATTCTGGGTCACAGAACCTGGTGGTAGGCAGTTGAGTCACCCCATCCTGAATTGCCCTGGGTATCTAGTTTTCAAAAATGTATAGGTTTGCTAGGTTTCCCTAGGTGCTGGCAGAGCTAGGGTTCAAAAACAAAAGGTAGGCTCTTTGCCGAAAAAAGGCACGATTTCACTGCGAAATTGAGGTGCGACCATGTTGCGTTTTGCGCTGTTTCCTGTCGCAGGCACTAGGCAGACCCAGGCAAGTGAGGTACCATATTTTTCGGGAGACCCAGGGGGACGCTGGGTGGGTAGAAATTTGTTGATCCACGCAGATTCCAGAACTTTCCACCACAGAAACAGAACCTGGTGGTAGGCAGTCGAGTCACCCCATCCTGAATTCCCCTGGGTGTCTAGTTTTCAAAAATGTATATGTGTGCTAGGTTTCCCCAGGTGCCGGCAGAGCTAGGGTTAAAAAACAAAAGGTAGGCTCTTTGCCAAAAAAGGGCATGATTTCACTGCGAAATTTAGGTGCGACCATGTTGTGTTTTGCGCTGTATCCTGTCGCAGGCACTAGGCAGACCCAGGCAAGTGAGGTACCATTTTTTTTGGGAGACCTGGGGGAACACTGGGTGGGTGGAAATGTGTTGATCCACGCAGATTCCAGAACTTTCCACATCAGAAATGTAAGGAAAATGCATTTTTTTTGTCAATTTCTTAGCTTTGCAAGGGATTCTGGGTAACAGAACCTGGTGGTAGGCAGTCGAGTCACCCCATCCTGAAGTCCCAGGGGTGTCTAGTTTTCAAAAATGTATAGGTTTGCTAGGTTTCCCTAGGTGCCGGCAGAGCAAGGGTTCAAAAACAAAAGGTAGGCTCTTTGCCAAAAAAGGGCATATTTTCACTGCGAAATTGCGGTGCGACCATGTTGCGTTTTGCTCTGTTTCCTGTCGCAGGCACTTGGCAGACCCAGGCAAGTGAGGTACCATTTTTTTCGGGAGACCTGGGGGAACGCTGGGTGGGTAGAAATTTGTTGATCCACCCAGATTCCAGAACTGTCCACCACAGAAATGAGAGGAAAATGCTTTTTATTTGTCAATTTTTTCGCTTTGCAAGGGATTCTGGGTAACAGAACCTGGTGGTAGGCAGTCGAGTCACCCCATCCTGAATTCCCAGGGGTGTCTAGTTTTCAAAAATGTATAGGTTTGCTAGGTTTCCCTAGGTGCCCGCAGAGCTAGGGTTCAAAAACAAAAGGTAGGCTCTTTGCCAAAAAAGGGCACATTTTCACTGGGAAATTGCGGTGCGACCATGTTGCGTTTTGCGCTGTTTCCTGTCGCAGGCACTAGGCAGACCCAGGCAAGTGAGGTACCATTGTTTTTGGGAGACCCAGGGGAACTCTGGGTGGGTGGAAATTTGTTGATCCACGCAGATTTCCTGAACTTTCCACCACAAAAATGTGAGGAAAATGCTTTTTTTTGTAAATTTTTTAGCTTTGCAAGGGATTCTGGGTAACAGAACCTGGTGGTAGACAGTTGAGTCACCCCATCCTGAATTCCCCTGGGTATCTAGTTTTCAAAAATGTATAGGTTTGCTAGGTTACCCTAGGTGCCGGCAGAGCCAGGGTTCAAAAACAAAAGGTAGGCTCTTTGCCAAAAAAAGGCACGATTTCACTGCGAAATTGAGGTGCGACCACGTTGCGTTTTGCGCTGTTTCCTGTCCCAGGCACTAGGCAGACCCAGGCAAGTGAGGTACCATTTTTTTCGGGAGACCCAGGGGAACGCTGGGTGGGTGGAAATTTGTTGATCCACGCAGATTCCCTGAACTTTCCACCACAGAAACAGAACCTGGTGGTAGGCAGTCAAGTCACCCAATCCTGAATTCCCCTGGATGTCTAGTTTTCAAAAATGTATAGGTTTGCTAGGTTTCCCTAGGTGCTGGCAGAGCTAGGGTTAAAAAAAAAGGTAGGCTCTTTGCCAAAAAAGGGCATGATTTCACTGCGAAATTGAGGTGCGACCATGTTGCGTTTTGCGCTGTTTCCTGTCGCAGGCACTAGGCAGACCCAGGCAGGTGAGGTACCATTTTTTTTTTGGGAGACCTGGGGGAACGCTGGGTGGGTGGAAATTTGTTGATCCACGCAGATTCCAGAATGTTCCACATCAGAAATGTCAGGAAAATGCATTTTTTGTCAATTTCTTAGCTTTGCAAGGGATTCTGGGTAACAGAACCTGGTGGTAGGCAGTCGAGTCACCCCATCCTGAATTCCCAGGGGTGTCTAGTTTTCAAAAATGTATAGGTTTGCTAGGTTTCCCTAGGTGGCCGCAGAGCTAGGGTTCAAAAACAAAAGGTAGGCTCTTTGCCGAAAAAAAGGCACGATTTCACTGCGAAATTGAGGTGCGACCATGTTGCGTTTTGCGCTGTTTCCTGTTGCAGGCACTAGGCAGAACCAGGCAAGCGTGGTACGATTTATTTCGGGAGACCTGGGGGAACGCTGGGTGGGTGGAAATGTGTTGATCCACGCAGATTCCAGAACTTTCCACCACAGAAATGTGAGGAAAATGCGTTTTTATTGTCAATTTTTTAGCTTTGCAAGGGATTCTGGGTCACAGAACCTGGTGGTAGGCAGTTGAGTCACCCCATCCTGAATTGCCCTGGGTATCTAGTTTTCAAAAATGTATAGGTTTGCTAGGTTTCCCTAGGTGCCGGCAGAGCTAGGGTTCAAAAACAAAAGGTAGGCTCTTTGCCGAAAAAAGGCACGATTTCACTGCGAAATTGAGGTGCGACCATGTTGCGTTTTGCGCTGTTTCCTGTCGCAGGCACTAGGCAGACCCAGGCAAGTGAGGTACCATATTTTTCGGGAGACCCAGGGGGACGCTGGGTGGGTAGAAATTTGTTGATCCACGCAGATTCCAGAACTTTCCACCACAGAAACAGAACCTGGTGGTAGGCAGTCGAGTCACCCCATCCTGAATTCCCCTGGGTGTCTAGTTTTCAAAAATGTATATGTGTGCTAGGTTTCCCCAGGTGGCCGCAGAGCTAGGGTTCAAAAACAAAAGGTAGGCTCTTTGCCGAAAAAAGGCACGATTTCACTGCGAAATTGAGGTGCGACCATGTTGCGTTTTGCGCTGTTTCCTGTCGCAGGCACTAGGCAGACCCAGGCAGGTGAGGTACCATTTTTTTTTTGGGAGACCTGGGGGAACGCTGGGTGGGTGGAAATTTGTTGATCCACGCAGATTCCAGAATGTTCCACATCAGAAATGTCAGGAAAATGCATTTTTTGTCAATTTCTTAGCTTTGCAAGGGATTCTGGGTAACAGAACCTGGTGGTAGGCAGTCGAGTCACCCCATCCTGAATTCCCAGGGGTGTCTAGTTTTCAAAAATGTATAGGTTTGCTAGGTTTCCCTAGGTGGCCGCAGAGCTAGGGTTCAAAAACAAAAGGTAGGCTCTTTGCCGAAAAAAGGCACGATTTCACTGCGAAATTGAGGTGCGACCATGTTGCGTTTTGCGCTGTTTCCTGTTGCAGGCACTAGGCAGAACCAGGCAAGCGTGGTACGATTTATTTCGGGAGACCTGGGGGAACGCTGGGTGGGTGGAAATGTGTTGATCCACGCAGATTCCAGAACTTTCCACCACAGAAATGTGAGGAAAATGCGTTTTTATTGTCAATTTTTTAGCTTTGCAAGGGATTCTGGGTCACAGAACCTGGTGGTAGGCAGTTGAGTCACCCCATCCTGAATTGCCCTGGGTATCTAGTTTTCAAAAATGTATAGGTTTGCTAGGTTTCCCTAGGTGCCGGCAGAGCTAGGGTTCAAAAACAAAAGGTAGGCTCTTTGCCGAAAAAAGGCACGATTTCACTGCGAAATTGAGGTGCGACCATGTTGCGTTTTGCGCTGTTTCCTGTCGCAGGCACTAGGCAGACCCAGGCAAGTGAGGTACCATATTTTTCGGGAGACCCAGGGGGACGCTGGGTGGGTAGAAATTTGTTGATCCACGCAGATTCCAGAACTTTCCACCACAGAAACAGAACCTGGTGGTAGGCAGTCGAGTCACCCCATCCTGAATTCCCCTGGGTGTCTAGTTTTCAAAAATGTATATGTGTGCTAGGTTTCCCCAGGTGCCGGCAGAGCTAGGGTTCAAAAACAAAAGGTAGGCTCTTTGCCAAAAAAGGGCATGATTTCACTGCGAAATTTAGGTGCGACCATGTTGTGTTTTGCGCTGTTTCCTGTCGCAGGCACTAGGCAGACCCAGGCAAGTGAGGTACCATTTTTTTTGGGAGACCTGGGGGAACACTGGGTGGGTGGAAATGTGTTGATCCACGCAGATTCCAGAACTTTCCACATCAGAAATGTAAGGAAAATGCATTTTTTTTGTCAATTTCTTAGCTTTGCAAGGGATTCTGGGTAACAGAACCTGGTGGTAGGCAGTCGAGTCACCCCATCCTGAAGTCCCAGGGGTGTCTAGTTTTCAAAAATGTATAGGTTTGCTAGGTTTCCCTAGGTGCCCGCAGAGCTAGGGTTCAAAAACAAAAGGTAGGCTCTTTGCCAAAAAAGGGCACATTTTCACTGCGAAATTGAGGTGCGACCATGTTGCGTTTTGCGCTGTTTCCTGTCGCAGTCACTAGGCAGACCCAGGCAAGTGAGGTACCATTTATTTCGGGAGACCTGGGGGAACGCTGGGTGGGTGGAAATGTGTTGATCCACGCAGATTCCAGAACTTTCCACCACAGAAATGTGAGGAAAATGCTTTTGTTTGTCAATTTTTTAGCTTTGCAAGGGATTCTGGGTAACAGAACCAGGTGGGAGGCAGTCGAGTCACCCCATCCTGAATTTCCCTGGGTGTCTAGTTTTCAAAAATGTATAGGTTTGCTAGGTTTCCCTAGGTGCCGGCAGAGCAAGGGTTCAAAAACAAAAGGTAGGCTCTTTGCCAAAAAAGGGCATATTTTCACTGCGAAATTGCGGTGCGACCATGTTGCGTTTTGCTCTGTTTCCTGTCGCAGGCACTTGGCAGACCCAGGCAAGTGAGGTACCATTTTTTTCGGGAGACCTGGGGGAACGCTGGGTGGGTAGAAATTTGTTGATCCACCCAGATTCCAGAACTGTCCACCACAGAAATGAGAGGAAAATGCTTTTTATTTGTCAATTTTTTCGCTTTGCAAGGGATTCTGGGTAACAGAACCTGGTGGTAGGCAGTCGAGTCACCCCATCCTGAATTCCCAGGGGTGTCTAGTTTTCAAAAATTTATAGGTTTGCTAGGTTTCCCTAGGTGCCGGCAGAGCTAGGGTTCAAAAACAAAAGGTAGGCTCTTTGCCAAAAAAGGGCACATTTTCACTGCGAAATTGCGGTGCGACCATGTTGCGTTTTGCGCTGTTTCCTGTCGCAGGCACTAGGCAGACCCAGGCAAGTGAGGTACCATTGTTTTTGGGAGACCCAGGGGAACTCTGGGTGGGTGGAAATTTGTTGATCCACGCAGATTTCCTGAACTTTCCACCACAGAAATGTGAGGAAAATGCTTTTTTTTGTAAATTTTTTAGCTTTGCAAGGGATTCTGGGTAACAGAACCTGGTGGTAGACAGTTGAGTCACCCCATCCTGAATTCCCCTGGGTATCTAGTTTTCAAAAATGTATAGGTTTGCTAGGTTACCCTAGGTGCCGGCAGAGCCAGGGTTCAAAAACAAAAGGTAGGCTCTTTGCCAAAAAAAGGCACGATTTCACTGCGAAATTGAGGTGCGACCACGTTGCGTTTTGCGCTGTTTCCTGTCCCAGGCACTAGGCAGACCCAGGCAAGTAAGGTACCATTTTTTTCGGGAGACCCAGGGGAACGCTGGGTGGGTGGAAATTTGTTGATCCACGCAGATTCCCTGAACTTTCCACCACAGAAACAGAACTTGGTGGTAGGCAGTCAAGTCACCCAATCCTGAATTCCCCTCGATGTCTAGTTTTCAAAAATGTATAGGTTTGCTAGGTTTCCCTAGGTGCCGGCAGAGCTAGGGTTAAAAAAAAAAGGTAGGCTCTTTGCCAAAAAAGGGCATGATTTCACTGCGAAATTGAGGTGCGACCATGTTGCGTTTTGCGCTGTTTCCTGTCGCAGGCACTAGGCAGACCCAGGCAGGTGAGGTACCATTTTTTTTTGGGAGACCTGGGGGAACGCTGGGTGGGTGGAAATTTGTTGATCCACGCAGATTCCAGAACGTTCCACATCAGAAATGTCAGGAAAATGCATTTTTTTGTCAATTTCTTAGATTTGCAAGGGATTCTGGGTAACAGAACCTGGTGGTAGGCAGTCGAGTCAACCCATCCTGAAATCCCAGGGGTGTCTAGTTTTCAAAAATGTATAGGTTTGCTAGGTTTCCCTAGGTGCCCGCAGAGCTAGGGTTCAAAAACAAAAGGTAGGCTCTTTGCCAAAAAAGGGCACATTTTCACTGCGAAATTGCGGTGCGACCATGTTGCGTTTTGTGCTGTTTCCTGTCGCAGGCACTAGGCAGACCCAGGCAAGTGAGGTACCATTTATTTCGGGAGACCTGGGGGAACGCTGGGTGGGTGGAAATTTGTTGATCCACGCAGATTCCAGAACTTTCCACCACAGAAATGTCAGGAAAATGCATTTTTTTTGTCAATTTCTTAGCTTTGCAAGGGATTCTGGATAACAGAACCTGGTGGTAGGCAGTCGAGTCACCCCATCCTGAATTCCCAGGGGTGTCTAGTTTTCAAAAATGTATAGGTTTGCTAGGTTTCCCTAGGTGCCCGCAGAGCTAGTGTTCAAAAACAAAAGGTAGGCTCTTTGCCAAAAAGGGCACATTTTCACTGCGAAATTGCGGTGCGACCATGTTGCGTTTTGCGCTGTTTCCTGTCGCAGGCACTAGGCAGACCCAGGCAAGTGAGGTACCATTTGCTTCGGGAGACCTGGGGGAACGCTGGGTGGGTGGAAATGTGTTGATCCACGCAGATTCCAGAACTTTCCACCACAGAAATGTGAGGAATATGCTTTTTTTTGGTCAATTTTTTAGCTTTGCAAGGGATTCTGGGTAACAGAACCAGGTGGGAGGCAGTCGAGTCACCCCATCCTGAATTTCCCTTGGTGTCTAGTTTTAAAAAATGTATAGGTTTGCTAGGTTTCCCTAGGTGCAGGCAGAGCTAGGGTTCAAAAACAAAAGGTAGGCTCTTTGCCAAAAAAGGGCATATTTTCACTGCAAAATTGTGGTGCGACCATGTTGCGTTTTGCGCTGTTTCCTGTCGCACGCACTAGGCAGACCCAGGAAAGTGAGGTACCATTTTTTTCGGGAGACCTGGGGAAACGCTGGGTGGGTGGAAATTTGTTGATCCACCCAGATTCCAGAACTTTCCACCACAGAAATGAGAAGAAAATGCTTTTTATTTGTTAATTTTTTAGCTTTGCAAGGGATTATGGGTAACAGAACCTGGTGGGAGGCAGTCAAGTCACCCCATCCTGGATTTTCCTGGGTGTGTACTTTTCAAAAATGTATAGGTTTGCTAGGTTTCCCTAGGTGCCGGCAGAGCTAGGGTTCAAAAACGAAAGGTAGGCACTTTGCCAGTAAAGGGCACGTTTTCACAGAAAAATTGAGGTGCGACCATGTTGCGTTTTGCGCTGTTTCCTGTTGCAGGCACTAGGCAGAACCAGGCAAGTGTGGTACGATTTTTTTCGGCAGACCCGGGGAAACGCTGGGTGGGTGGAAATTTGTTGATCCACGCAGATTCCAGAACTTTCCACCACAAAAACAGAACCTGGTGGTAGGCAGTCGAGTCACCCCATCCTGAATTCCCCTGGGTGTCTAGTTTTCAAAAATGTATATGTTTGCTAGGTTTCCCCAGGTGCCGGCAGAGCTAGGGTTCAAAAACAAAAGGTAGGCTCTTTGCCAAAAAAGGGCATGATTTCACTGCGAAATTGAGGTGCGACCATGTTGTGTTTTGCGCTGTTTCCTGTCGCAGGCACTAGGCAGACCCAGGCAAGTTAGGTACCATTTTTTTTGGGAGACCTGGGGGAACGCTGGGTGGGTGGAAATTTGTTGATCCACGCAGATTCCAGAACTTTCCACATCAGAAATGTAAGGAAAATGCATTTTTTTTGTCAATTTCTTTGCTTTGCAAGGGATTCTGGGTAACAGAGCCTGGTGGTAGGCAGTCGAGTCACCCCATCCTAAATTCCCAGGGGTGTCTAGTTTTCAAAAATGTATAGGTTTGCTAGGTTTCCCTAGGTGCCCGCAGAGCTAGGGTTCAAAAACAAAAGGTAGGCTCTTTGCCAAAAAAGGGCACATTTTCACTGCGAAATTGCGGTGCGACCATGTTGCGTTTTGCACTGTTTGCTGTTGCAGGCACTAGGCAGACCCAGGCAAGTGAGGTACCATTTATTTCGGGAGACCTGGGGGAACGCTGGGTGGGTGGAAATGTGTTGATCCACGCAGATTCCAGAACTTTCCACCACAGAAATGTGAGGAAAATGCTTTTTTTGTCAATTTTTTTAGCTTTGCAAGGGATTCTGGGTAACAGAACCAGGTGGGAGGCAGTCGAGTCACCCCATCCTGAATTTCCCTGGGTGTCTAGTTTTAAAAATTTATAGGTTTGCTAGGTTTCCCTAGGTGCCGGCAGAGCTAGGGTTCAAAAACAAAAGGTAGGCTCTTTGCCAAAAAAGGGCATATTTTCACTGCTAAATTGCGGTGCGACCATGTTGCGTTTTGCGCTGTTTCCTGTCGCAGGCACTAGGCAGACCCAGGCAAGTGAGGTACCGTTTTTTTCGGGAGACCTGGGGGAACGCTGGGTGGGTAGAAATTTGTTGATCCACCCAGATTCCAGAACTGTCCACCACAGAAATGAGAGGAAAATGCTTTTTATTTGTCAATTTTTTCGCTTTGCAAGGGATTCTGGGTAACAGAACCTGGTGGGAGGCAGTCGAGTCACCCCATCCTGAATTCTCCTGGGTGTGTACCTTTCAAAAATGTTTAGGTTTGCTAGGTTTCCCTAGGTGCCGGCAGAGCTAGGGTTCAAAAACGAAAGGTGGGCTCTTTGCCAGTAAAGGGCACGTTTTCACTGAAAAATTGAGGTGCGACCATGTTGCGTTTTGCGCTGTTTCCTGTTGCAGGCACTAGGCAGAACCAGGCAAGTGTGGTACGATTTTTTTCGGGAGACCTGGGGAAACGCTGGGTGGGTGGAAATTTGTTGATCCACGCAGATTCCAAAACTTTCCACCACAGAAATGTGAGGAAAATGTGTTTTTATTGTCAATTTTTTAGCTTTGCAAGGGATTCTGGGTCACAGAACCTGGTGGTAGGCAGTTGAGTCACCCCATCCTGAATTCCCCTGGGTATCTAGTTTTCAAAAATGTATAGGTTTGCTAGGTTTCCCTAGGTGCCGGCAGAGCTAGGGTTCAAAAACAAAAGGTAGGCTCTTTGCCGAAAAAAGGCACGATTTCACTGCGAAATTGAGGTGCGACCATGTTGCGTTTTGCGCTGTTTCCTGTCGCAGGCACTAGGCAGACCCAGGCAAGTAAGGTACCATTTTTTTCGGGAGACCCAGGGGAACGCTGGGTGGGTGGAAATTTGTTGATCCACGCAGATTCCCTGAACTTTCCACCACAGAAACAGAACTTGGTGGTAGGCAGTCAAGTCACCCAATCCTGAATTCCCCTCGATGTCTAGTTTTCAAAAATGTATAGGTTTGCTAGGTTTCCCTAGGTGCCGGCAGAGCTAGGGTTAAAAAAAAAAGGTAGGCTCTTTGCCAAAAAAGGGCATGATTTCACTGCGAAATTGAGGTGCGACCATGTTGCGTTTTGCGCTGTTTCCTGTCGCAGGCACTAGGCAGACCCAGGCAGGTGAGGTACCATTTTTTTTTGGGAGACCTGGGGGAACGCTGGGTGGGTGGAAATTTGTTGATCCACGCAGATTCCAGAACGTTCCACATCAGAAATGTCAGGAAAAAGCATTTTTTTGTCAATTTCTTAGCTTTGCAAGGGATTCTGGGTAACAGAACCTGGTGGTAGGCAGTCGAGTCAACCCATCCTGAAATCCCAGGGGTGTCTAGTTTTCAAAAATGTATAGGTTTGCTAGGTTTCCCTAGGTGCCCGCAGAGCTAGGGTTCAAAAACAAAAGGTAGGCTCTTTGCCAAAAAAGGGCACATTTTCACTGCGAAATTGCGGTGCGACCATGTTGCGTTTTGTGCTGTTTCCTGTCGCAGGCACTAGGCAGACCCAGGCAAGTGAGGTACCATTTATTTCGGGAGACCTGGGGGAACGCTGGGTGGGTGGAAATTTGTTGATCCACGCAGATTCCAGAACTTTCCACCACAGAAATGTCAGGAAAATGCATTTTTTTTGTCAATTTCTTAGCTTTGCAAGGGATTCTGGATAACAGAACCTGGTGGTAGGCAGTCGAGTCACCCCATCCTGAATTCCCAGGGGTGTCTAGTTTTCAAAAATGTATAGGTTTGCTAGGTTTCCCTAGGTGCCCGCAGAGCTAGTGTTCAAAAACAAAAGGTAGGCTCTTTGCCAAAAAGGGCACGTTTTCACTGCGAAATTGCGGTGCGACCATGTTGCGTTTTGCACTGTTTGCTGTTGCAGGCACTAGGCAGACCCAGGCAAGTGAGGTACCATTTATTTCGGGAGACCTGGGGGAACGCTGGGTGGGTGGAAATGTGTTGATCCACGCAGATTCCAGAACTTTCCACCACAGAAATGTGAGGAAAATGCTTTTTTTGTCAATTTTTTTAGCTTTGCAAGGGATTCTGGGTAACAGAACCAGGTGGGAGGCAGTCGAGTCACCCCATCCTGAATTTCCCTGGGTGTCTAGTTTTAAAAATTTATAGGTTTGCTAGGTTTCCCTAGGTGCCGGCAGAGCTAGGGTTCAAAAACAAAAGGTAGGCTCTTTGCCAAAAAAGGGCATATTTTCACTGCTAAATTGCGGTGCGACCATGTTGCGTTTTGCGCTGTTTCCTGTCGCAGGCACTAGGCAGACCCAGGCAAGTGAGGTACCGTTTTTTTCGGGAGACCTGGGGGAACGCTGGGTGGGTAGAAATTTGTTGATCCACCCAGATTCCAGAACTGTCCACCACAGAAATGAGAGGAAAATGCTTTTTATTTGTCAATTTTTTCGCTTTGCAAGGGATTCTGGGTAACAGAACCTGGTGGGAGGCAGTCGAGTCACCCCATCCTGAATTCTCCTGGGTGTGTACCTTTCAAAAATGTTTAGGTTTGCTAGGTTTCCCTAGGTGCCGGCAGAGCTAGGGTTCAAAAACGAAAGGTGGGCTCTTTGCCAGTAAAGGGCACGTTTTCACTGAAAAATTGAGGTGCGACCATGTTGCGTTTTGCGCTGTTTCCTGTTGCAGGCACTAGGCAGAACCAGGCAAGTGTGGTACGATTTTTTTCGGGAGACCTGGGGAAACGCTGGGTGGGTGGAAATTTGTTGATCCAGGCAGATTCCAAAACTTTCCACCACAGAAATGTGAGGAAAATGTGTTTTTATTGTCAATTTTTTAGCTTTGCAAGGGATTCTGGGTCACAGAACCTGGTGGTAGGCAGTTGAGTCACCCCATCCTGAATTCCCCTGGGTATCTAGTTTTAAAAAATGTATAGGTTTGCTAGGTTTCCCTAGGTGCCGGCAGAGCTAGGTTTCAAAAACAAAAGGTAGGCTCTTTGCCGAAAAAAGGCACGATTTCACTGCGAAATTGAGGTGCGACCATGTTGCGTTTTGCGCTGTTTCCTGTCGCAGGCACTAGGCAGACCCAGGCAAGTAAGGTACCATTTTTTTCGGGAGACCCAGGGGAACGCTGGGTGGGTGGAAATTTGTTGATCCACGCAGATTCCCTGAACTTTCCACCACAGAAACAGAACTTGGTGGTAGGCAGTCAAGTCACCCAATCCTGAATTCCCCTCGATGTCTAGTTTTCAAAAATGTATAGGTTTGCTAGGTTTCCCTAGGTGCCGGCAGAGCTAGGGTTAAAAAAAAAAGGTAGGCTCTTTGCCAAAAAAGGGCATGATTTCACTGCGAAATTGAGGTGCGACCATGTTGCGTTTTGCGCTGTTTCCTGTCGCAGGCACTAGGCAGACCCAGGCAGGTGAGGTACCATTTTTTTTTGGGAGACCTGGGGGAACGCTGGGTGGGTGGAAATTTGTTGATCCACGCAGATTCCAGAACGTTCCACATCAGAAATGTCAGGAAAATGCATTTTTTTGTCAATTTCTTAGCTTTGCAAGGGATTCTGGGTAACAGAACCTGGTGGTAGGCAGTCGAGTCAACCCATCCTGAAATCCCAGGGGTGTCTAGTTTTCAAAAATGTATAGGTTTGCTAGGTTTCCCTAGGTGCCCGCAGAGCTAGGGTTCAAAAACAAAAGGTAGGCTCTTTGCCAAAAAAGGGCACATTTTCACTGCGAAATTGCGGTGCGACCATGTTGCGTTTTGTGCTGTTTCCTGTCGCAGGCACTAGGCAGACCCAGGCAAGTGAGGTACCATTTATTTCGGGAGACCTGGGGGAACGCTGGGTGGGTGGAAATTTGTTGATCCACGCAGATTCCAGAACTTTCCACCACAGAAATGTCAGGAAAATGCATTTTTTTTGTCAATTTCTTAGCTTTGCAAGGGATTCTGGATAACAGAACCTGGTGGTAGGCAGTCGAGTCACCCCATCCTGAATTCCCAGGGGTGTCTAGTTTTCAAAAATGTATAGGTTTGCTAGGTTTCCCTAGGTGCCCGCAGAGCTAGTGTTCAAAAACAAAAGGTAGGCTCTTTGCCAAAAAGGGCACATTTTCACTGCGAAATTGCGGTGCGACCATGTTGCGTTTTGCGCTGTTTCCTGTCGCAGGCACTAGGCAGACCCAGGCAAGTGAGGTACCATTTGCTTCGGGAGACCTGGGGGAACGCTGGGTGGGTGGAAATGTGTTGATCCACGCAGATTCCAGAACTTTCCACCACAGAAATGTGAGGAATATGCTTTTTTTTGGTCAATTATTTAGCTTTGCAAGGGATTCTGGGTAACAGAACCAGGTGGGAGGCAGTCGAGTCACCCCATCCTGAATTTCCCTGGGTGTCTAGTTTTAAAAAATGTATAGGTTTGCTAGGTTTCCCTAGGTGCAGGCAGAGCTAGGGTTCAAAAACAAAAGGTAGGCTCTTTGCCAAAAAAGGGCATATTTTCACTGCAAAATTGTGGTGCGACCATGTTGCGTTTTGCGCTGTTTCCTGTCGCACGCACTAGGCAGACCCAGGAAAGTGAGGTACCATTTTTTTCGGGAGACCTGGGGAAACGCTGGGTGGGTGGAAATTTGTTGATCCACCCAGATTCCAGAACTTTCCACCACAGAAATGAGAGGAAAATGCTTTTTATTTGTTAATTTTTTAGCTTTGCAAGGGATTATGGGTAACAGAACCTGGTGGGAGGCAGTCAAGTCACCCCATCCTGGATTTTCCTGGGTGTGTACTTTTCAAAAATGTATAGGTTTGCTAGGTTTCCCTAGGTGCCGGCAGAGCTAGGGTTCAAAAACGAAAGGTAGGCACTTTGCCAGTAAAGGGCACGTTTTCACAGAAAAATTGAGGTGCGACCATGTTGCGTTTTGCGCTGTTTCCTGTTGCAGGCACTAGGCAGAACCAGGCAAGTGTGGTACGATTTTTTTCGGCAGACCCGGGGAAACGCTGGGTGGGTGGAAATTTGTTGATCCACGCAGATTCCAGAACTTTCCACCACAAAAACAGAACCTGGTGGTAGGCAGTCGAGTCACCCCATCCTGAATTCCCCTGGGTGTCTAGTTTTCAAAAATGTATATGTTTGCTAGGTTTCCCCAGGTGCCGGCAGAGCTAGGGTTCAAAAACAAAAGGTAGGCTCTTTGCCAAAAAAGGGCATGATTTCACTGCGAAATTGAGGTGCGACCATGTTGTGTTTTGCGCTGTTTCCTGTCGCAGGCACTAGGCAGACCCAGGCAAGTTAGGTACCATTTTTTTTTGGGAGACCTGGGGGAACGCTGGGTGGGTGGAAATTTGTTGATCCACGCAGATTCCAGAACTTTCCACATCAGAAATGTAAGGAAAATGCATTTTTTTTGTCAATTTCTTTGCTTTGCAAGGGATTCTGGGTAACAGAGCCTGGTGGTAGGCAGTCGAGTCACCCCATCCTAAAATCCCAGGGGTGTCTAGTTTTCAAAAATGTATAGGTTTGCTAGGTTTCCCTAGGTGCCCGCAGAGCTAGGGTTCAAAAACAAAAGGTAGGCTCTTTGCCAAAAAAGGGCACATTTTCACTGCGAAATTGCGGTGCGACCATGTTGCTTTTTGCACTGTTTGCTGTTGCAGGCACTAGGCAGACCCAGGCAAGTGAGGTACCATTTATTTCGGGAGACCTGGGGGAACGCTGGGTGGGTGGAAATGTGTTGATCCACGCAGATTCCAGAACTTTCCACCACAGAAATGTGAGGAAAATGCTTTTTTTGTCAATTTTTTTAGCTTTGCAAGGGATTCTGGGTAACAGAACCAGGTGGGAGGCAGTCGAGTCACCCCATCCTGAATTTCCCTGGGTGTCTAGTTTTAAAAATTTATAGGTTTGCTAGGTTTCCCTAGGTGCCGGCAGAGCTAGGGTTCAAAAACAAAAGGTAGGCTCTTTGCCAAAAAAGGGCATATTTTCACTGCTAAATTGCGGTGCGACCATGTTGCGTTTTGCGCTGTTTCCTGTCGCAGGCACTAGGCAGACCCAGGCAAGTGAGGTACCGTTTTTTTCGGGAGACCTGGGGGAACGCTGGGTGGGTAGAAATTTGTTGATCCACCCAGATTCCAGAACTGTCCACCACAGAAATGAGAGGAAAATGCTTTTTATTTGTCAATTTTTTCGCTTTGCAAGGGATTCTGGGTAACAGAACCTGGTGGGAGGCAGTCGAGTCACCCCATCCTGAATTCTCCTGGGTATCTAGTTTTCAAAAATGTATAGGTTTGCTAGGTTTCCCTAGGTGCCGGCAGAGCTAGGGTTCAAAAACAAAAGGTAGGCTCTTTGCCGAAAAAAGGCACGATTTCACTGCGAAATTGAGGTGCGACCATGTTGCGTTTTGCGCTGTTTCCTGTCGCAGGCACTAGGCAGACCCAGGCAAGTGAGGTACCATATTTTTCGGGAGACCCAGGGGGACGCTGGGTGGGTAGAAATTTGTTGATCCACGCAGATTCCAGAACTTTCCACCACAGAAACAGAACCTGGTGGTAGGCAGTCGAGTCACCCCATCCTGAATTCCCCTGGGTGTCTAGTTTTCAAAAATGTATATGTTTGCTAGGTTTCCCCAGGTGCCGGCAGAGCTAGGGTTCAAAAACAAAAGGTAGGCTCTTTGCCAAAAAAGGGCATGATTTCACTGCGAAATTGAGGTGCGACCATGTTGCGTTTTGCGCTGTTTCCTGTCGCAGGCACTAGGCAGACCCAGGCAAGTGAGGTACCATTGTTTTTGGGAGACCTGGGGGAACGCTGGGTGGGTGGAAATGTGTTGATCCACGCAGATTCCAGAACTTTCCACATCAGAAATGTAAGGAAAATGCATTTTTTTTGTCAATTTCTTAGCTTTGCAAGGGATTCTGGGTAACAGAACCTGGTGGTAGGCAGTCGAGTCACCCCATCCTGAATTCCCAGGGGTGTCTAGTTTTCAAAAATGTATAGGTTTGCTAGGTTTCCCTAGGTGGCCGCAGAGCTAGGGTTCAAAAACAAAAGGTAGGCTCTTTGCCGAAAAAGGCACGATTTCACTGCGAAATTGAGGTGCGACCATGTTGCGTTTTGCGCTGTTTCCTGTCGCAGGCACTAGGCAGACCCAGGCAAGTGAGGTACCATTGTTTTTGGGAGACCTGGGGGAACGCTGGGTGGGTGGAAATGTGTTGATCCACGCAGATTCCAGAACTTTCCACATCAGAAATGTAAGGAAAATGCATTTTTTTTGTCAATTTCTTAGCTTTGCAAGGGATTCTGGGTAACAGAACCTGGTGGTAGGCAGTCGAGTCACCCCATCCTGAATTCCCAGGGGTGTCTAGTTTTCAAAAATGTATAGGTTTGCTAGGTTTCCCTAGGTGGCCACAGAGCTAGGGTTCAAAAACAAAAGGTAGGCTCTTTGCCGAAAAAAGGCACGATTTCACTGCGAAATTGAGGTGCGACCATGTTGCGTTTTGCGCTGTTTCCTGTTGCAGGCACTAGGCAGAACCAGGCAAGCGTGGTACGATTTATTTCGGGAGACCTGGGGGAACGCTGGGTGGGTGGAAATGTGTTGATCCACGCAGATTCCAGAACTTTCCACATCAGAAATGTAAGGAAAATGCATTTTTTTTTGTCAATTTCTTAGCTTTGCAAGGGATTCTGGGTCACAGAACCTGGTGGTAGGCAGTTGAGTCACCCCATCCTGAATTGCCCTGGGTATCTAGTTTTCAAAAATGTATAGGTTTGCTAGGTTTCCCTAGGTGCCGGCAGAGCTAGGGTTCAAAAACAAAAGGTAGGCTCTTTGCCGAAAAAAGGCACGATTTCACTGCGAAATTGAGGTGCGACCATGTTGCGTTTTGCGCTGTTTCCTGTCGCAGGCACTAGGCAGACCCAGGCAAGTGAGGTACCATATTTTTCGGGAGACCCAGGGGGACGCTGGGTGGGTAGAAATTTGTTGATCCACGCAGATTCCAGAACTTTCCACCACAGAAACAGAACCTGGTGGTAGGCAGTCGAGTCACCCCATCCTGAATTCCCCTGGGAGTCTAGTTTTCAAAAATGTATATGTGTGCTAGGTTTCCCCAGGTGCCGGCAGAGCTAGGGTTCAAAAACAAAAGGTAGGCTCTTTGCCAAAAAAGGGCATGATTTCACTGCGAAATTTAGGTGCGACCATGTTGTGTTTTGCGCTGTTTCCTGTCGCAGGCACTAGGCAGACCCAGGCAAGTGAGGTACCATTTTTTTTGGGAGACCTGGGGGAACACTGGGTGGGTGGAAATGTGTTGATCCACGCAGATTCCAGAACTTTCCACATCAGAAATGTAAGGAAAATGCATTTTTTTTGTCAATTTCTTAGCTTTGCAAGGGATTCTGGGTAACAGAACCTGGTGGTAGGCAGTCGAGTCACCCCATCCTGAATTCCCAGGGGTGTCTAGTTTTCAAAAATGTATAGGTTTGCTAGGTTTCCCTAGGTGGCCGCAGAGCTAGGGTTCAAAAACAAAAGGTAGGCTCTTTGCCGAAAAAGGCACGATTTCACTGCGAAATTGAGGTGCGACCATGTTGCGTTTTGCGCTGTTTCCTGTCGCAGGCACTAGGCAGACCCAGGCAAGTGAGGTACCATTGTTTTTGGGAGACCTGGGGGAACGCTGGGTGGGTGGAAATGTGTTGATCCACGCAGATTCCAGAACTTTCCACATCAGAAATGTAAGGAAAATGCATTTTTTTTGTCAATTTCTTAGCTTTGCAAGGGATTCTGGGTAACAGAACCTGGTGGTAGGCAGTCGAGTCACCCCATCCTGAATTCCCAGGGGTGTCTAGTTTTCAAAAATGTATAGGTTTGCTAGGTTTCCCTAGGTGGCCGCAGAGCTAGGGTTCAAAAACAAAAGGTAGGCTCTTTGCCGAAAAAAGGCACGATTTCACTGCGAAATTGAGGTGCGACCATGTTGCGTTTTGCGCTGTTTCCTGTTGCAGGCACTAGGCAGAACCAGGCAAGCGTGGTACGATTTATTTCGGGAGACCTGGGGGAACGCTGGGTGGGTGGAAATGTGTTGATCCACGCAGATTCCAGAACTTTCCACATCAGAAATGTAAGGAAAATGCATTTTTTTTTTCAATTTCTTAGCTTTGCAAGGGATTCTGGGTCACAGAACCTGGTGGTAGGCAGTTGAGTCACCCTATCCTGAATTGCCCTGGGTATCTAGTTTTCAAAAATGTATAGGTTTGCTAGGTTTCCCTAGGTGCCGGCAGAGCTAGGGTTCAAAAACAAAAGGTAGGCTCTTTGCCGAAAAAAGGCACGATTTCACTGCGAAATTGAGGTGCGACCATGTTGCGTTTTGCGCTGTTTCCTGTCGCAGGCACTAGGCAGACCCAGGCAAGTGAGGTACCATATTTTTCGGGAGACCCAGGGGGACGCTGGGTGGGTAGAAATTTGTTGATCCACGCAGATTCCAGAACTTTCCACCACAGAAACAGAACCTGGTGGTAGGCAGTCGAGTCACCCCATCCTGAATTCCCCTGGGTGTCTAGTTTTCAAAAATGTATATGTGTGCTAGGTTTCCCCAGGTGCCGGCAGAGCTAGGGTTCAAAAACAAAAGGTAGGCTCTTTGCCAAAAAAGGGCATGATTTCACTGCGAAATTTAGGTGCGACCATGTTGTGTTTTGCGCTGTTTCCTGTCGCAGGCACTAGGCAGACCCAGGCAAGTGAGGTACCATTTTTTTTGGGAGACCTGGGGGAACACTGGGTGGGTGGAAATGTGTTGATCCACGCAGATTCCAGAACTTTCCACATCAGAAATGTAAGGAAAATGCATTTTTTTTGTCAATTTCTTAGCTTTGCAAGGGATTCTGGGTAACAGAACCTGGTGGTAGGCAGTCGAGTCACCCCATCCTGAAGTCCCAGGGGTGTCTAGTTTTCAAAAATGTATAGGTTTGCTAGGTTTCCCTAGGTGCCCGCAGAGCTAGGGTTCAAAAACAAAAGGTAGGCTCTTTGCCAAAAAAGGGCACATTTTCACTGCGAAATTGAGGTGCGACCATGTTGCGTTTTGCGCTGTTTCCTGTCGCAGTCACTAGGCAGACCCAGGCAAGTGAGGTACCATTTATTTCGGGAGACCTGGGGGAACGCTGGGTGGGTGGAAATGTGTTGATCCACGCAGATTCCAGAACTTTCCACCACAGAAATGTGAGGAAAATGCTTTTGTTTGTCAACTTTTTTAGCTTTGCAAGGGATTCTGGGTAACAGAACCAGGTGGGAGGCAGTCGAGTCACCCCATCCTGAATTTCCCTGGGTGTCTAGTTTTCAAAAATGTATAGGTTTGCTAGGTTTCCCTAGGTGCCGGCAGAGCAAGGGTTCAAAAACAAAAGGTAGGCTCTTTGCCAAAAAAGGGCATATTTTCACTGCGAAATTGCAGTGCGACCATGTTGCGTTTTGCTCTGTTTCCTGTCGCAGGCACTTGGCAGACCCAGGCAAGTGAGGTACCATTTTTTTCGGGAGACCTGGGGGAACGCTGGGTGGGTAGAAATTTGTTGATCCACCCAGATTCCAGAACTGTCCACCACAGAAATCAGAGGAAAATGCTTTTTATTTGTCAATTTTTTCGCTTTGCAAGGGATTCTGGGTAACAGAACCTGGTGGTAGGCAGTCGAGTCACCCCATCCTGAATTCCCAGGGGTGTCTAGTTTTCAAAAATTTATAGGTTTGCTAGGTTTCCCTAGGTGCCCGCAGAGCTAGGGTTCAAAAACAAAAGGTAGGCTCTTTGCCAAAAAAGGGCACATTTTCACTGCGAAATTGCGGTGCGACCATGTTGCGTTTTGCGCTGTTTCCTGTCGCAGGCACTAGGCAGACCCAGGCAAGTGATGTACCATTGTTTTTGGGAGACGCAGGGGAACTCTGGGTGGGTGGAAATTTGTTGATCCACGCAGATTTCCTGAACTTTCCACCACAAAAATGTGAGGAAAATGCTTTTTTTTGTAAATTTTTTAGCTTTGCAAGGGATTCTGGGTAACAGAACCTGGTGGTAGACATTTGAGTCACCCCATCCTGAATTCCCCTGGGTATCTAGTTTTCAAAAATGTATAGGTTTGCTAGGTTACCCTAGGTGCCGGCAGAGCCAGGGTTCAAAAACAAAAGGTAGGCTCTTTGCCAAAAAAAGGCACGATTTCACTGCGAAATTGAGGTGCGACCACGTTGCGTTTTGCGCTGTTTCCTGTCCCAGGCACTAGGCAGACCCAGGCAAGTGAGGTACCATTTTTTTCGGGAGACCCAGGGGAACGCTGGGTGGGTGGAAATTTGTTGATCCACGCAGATTCCCTGAACTTTCCACCACAGAAACAGAACCTGGTGGTAGGCAGTCAAGTCACCCAATCCTGAATTCCCCTGGATGTCTAGTTTTCAAAAATGTATAGGTTTGCTAGGTTTCCCTAGGTGCTGGCAGAGCTAGGGTTAAAAAAAAAGGTAGGCTCTTTGCCAAAAAAGGGCATGATTTCACTGCGAAATTGAGGTGCGACCATGTTGCGTTTTGCGCTGTTTCCTGTCGCAGGCACTAGGCAGACCCAGGCAGGTGAGGTACCATTTTTTTTTTGGGAGACCTGGGGGAACGCTGGGTGGGTGGAAATTTGTTGATCCACGCAGATTCCAGAATGTTCCACATCAGAAATGTCAGGAAAATGCATTTTTTGTCAATTTCTTAGCTTTGCAAGGGATTCTGGGTAACAGAACCTGGTGGTAGGCAGTCGAGTCACCCCATCCTAAATTCCCAGGGGTGTCTAGTTTTCAAAAATGTATAGGTTTGCTAGGTTTCCCTAGGTGGCCGCAGAGCTAGGGTTCAAAATCAAAAGGTAGGCTCTTTGCCGAAAAAAGGCACGATTTCACTGCGAAATTGAGGTGCGACCATGTTGCGTTTTGCGCTGTTTCCTGTTGCAGGCACTAGGCAGAACCAGGCAAGCGTGGTACGATTTATTTCGGGAGACCTGGGGGAACGCTGGGTGGGTGGAAATGTGTTGATCCACGCAGATTCCAGAACTTTCCACCACAGAAATGTGAGGAAAATGCGTTTTTATTGTCAATTTTTTAGCTTTGCAAGGGATTCTGGGTCACAGAACCTGGTGGTAGGCAGTTGAGTCACCCCATCCTGAATTGCCCTGGGTATCTAGTTTTCAAAAATGTATAGGTTTGCTAGGTTTCCCTAGGTGCCGGCAGAGCTAGGGTTCAAAAACAAAAGGTAGGCTCTTTGCCGAAAAAAGGCACGATTTCACTGCGAAATTGAGGTGCGACCATGTTGCGTTTTGCGCTGTTTCCTGTCGCAGGCACTAGGCAGACCCAGGCAAGTGAGGTACCATATTTTTCGGGAGACCCAGGGGGACGCTGGGTGGGTAGAAATTTGTTGATCCACGCAGATTCCAGAACTTTCCACCACAGAAACAGAACCTGGTGGTAGGCAGTCGAGTCACCCCATCCTGAATTCCCCCGGGTGTCTAGTTTTCAAAAATGTATATGTTTTCTAGGTTTCCCCAGGTGCCGGCAGAGCTAGGGTTCAAAAACAAAAGGTAGGCTCTTTGCCAAAAAAGGGCATGATTTCACTGCGAAATTTAGGTGCGACCATGTTGTGTTTTGCGCTGTTTCCTGTCGCAGGCACTAGGCAGACCCAGGCAAGTGAGGTACCATTTTTTTTTGGGAGACCTGGGGGAACGCTGGGTGGGTGGAAATGTGTTGATCCACGCAGATTCCAGAACTTTCCACATCAGAAATGTAAGGAAAATGCATTTTTTTTGTCAATTTCTTAGCTTTGCAAGGGATTCTGGGTAACAGAGCCTGATGGTAGGCAGTCGAGTCACCCCATCCTGAATTCCCCTGGGTATCTAGTTTTCAAAAATGTATAGGTTTGCTAGGTTTCCCTAGGTGCCGGCAGAGCTAGGGTTCAAAAACAAAAGGTAGGCTCTTTGCCGAAAAAAGGAGCGATTTCACTGCGAAATTGAGGTGCGACCATGTTGCGTTTTGCGCTGTTTCCTGTTGCAGGCACTAGGCAGACCCAGGCAAGTGTGGTACGATTTTTTTCGGGAGAACTGGGGAAACGCTGGGTGGGTGGAAATTTGTTGATCCACGCAGATTCCAAAACTTTCCACCACAGAAATGTGAGGAAAATGCGTTTTTATTGTAAATTTTTTAGCTTTGCAAGGGATTCTGGGTCACAGAACCTGGTGGTAGGCAGTTGAGTCACCCCATCCTGAATTCCCCTGGGTATCTAGTTTTCAAAAATGTATAGGTTTGCTAGGTTTCCCTAGGTGCCGGCAGAGCTAGGGTTCAAAAACAAAAGGTAGGCTCTTTGCCGAAAAAAGGCACGATTTCACTGCGAAATTGAGGTGCGACCATGTTGCGTTTTGCGCTGTTTCCTGTCGCAGGCACTAGGCAGACCCAGGCAAGTGAGGTACCATATTTTTCGGGAGACCCAGGGGGACGCTGGGTGGGTGGAAATTTGTTGATCCACGCAGATTCCAGAACTTTCCACCACAGAAACAGAACCTGGTGGTAGGCAGTCGAGTCACCCCATCCTAAATTCCCCTGGGTGTCTAGTTTTCAAAAATGTATATGTTTGCTAGGTTTCCCCAGGTGCCGGCAGAGCTAGGGTTCGAAACCAAAAGGTAGGCTCTTTGCCAAAAAAGGGCATGATTTCACTGCGAAATTGAGGTGCGAGCATGTTGCGTTTTGCGCTGTTTCCTGTCGCAGGCACTAGGCAGACCCAGGCAAGTGAGGTACCAATTTTTTTGGGGAGACCTGGGGGAACAGAACCTGGTGGTAGGCAGTCGAGTCACCCCATCCTGAAATCCCAGGGGTGTCTAGTTTTCAAAAATGTATAGGTTTGCTAGGTTTCCCTAGGTGCCGGCAGAGCTAGGGTTCAAAAACAAAAGGTAGGCTCTTTGCCAAAAAAGGGCATATTTTCACTGCAAAATTGCGGTGCGACCATGTTGCGTTTTGCGCTGTTTCCTGTCGCACGCACTAGGAAGACCCAGGAAAGTGAGGTACCATTTTTTTCGGGAGACCTGGGGAAACGCTGGGTGGGTGGAAATTTGTTGATCCACCCAGATTCCAGAACTTTCCACCACAGAAATGAGAGGAAAATGCTTTTTATTTGTCAATTTTTTAGCTTTGCAAGGGATTCTGGGTAACAGAACCTGGTGGGAGGCAGTCGAGTCACCCCATCCTGGATTTTCCTGGGTGTGTACTTTTCAAAAATGTATAGGTTTGCTAGGTTTCCCTAGGTGCCGGCAGAGCTAGGGTTCAAAAACGAAAGGTAGGCTCTTTGCCAGTAAAGGGCACATTTTCACAGAAAAATTGAGGTGCGACCATGTTGCGTTTTGCGCTGTTTCCTGTTGCAGGCACTAGGCAGAACCAGGCAAGTGTGGTACGATTTTTTTCGGGAGACCTGGGGAAACGCTGGGTGGGTAGAAATTTGTTGATCCACGCAGATTCCAGAACTTTCCACCACAGAAACAGAACCTGGTGGTAGGCAGTCGAGTCACCCCATCCTGAATTCCCCTGGGTGTCTAGTTTTCAAAAATGTATATGTTTTCTAGGTTTCCCCAGGTGCCGGCAGAGCTAGGGTTCAAAAACAAAAGGTAGGCTCTTTGCCAAAAAAGGGCATGATTTCACTGCGAAATTGAGGTGCGACCATGTTGTGTTTTGCGCTGTTTCCTGTCGCAGGCACTAGGCAGACCCAGGCAAGTGAGGTACCATTTTTTTTTGGGAGACCTGGGGGAACGCTGGGTGGGTGGAAATGTGTTGATCCACGCAGATTCCAGAACTTTCCACATCAGAAATGTAAGGAAAATGCTTTTTTTGTCAATTTTTTAGCTTTGCAAGGGATTCTGGGTAACAGAACCAGGTGGGAGGCAGTCGAGTCACCCCATCCTGAATTTCCCTGGGTGTCTAGTTTTCAAAAATGTATAGGTTTGCTAGGTTTCCCTAGGTGCCGGCAGAGCAAGGGTTCAAAAACAAAAGGTAGGCTCTTTGCCAAAAAAGGGCACATTTTCACTGCGAAATTGCGGTGCGACCATGTTAGGTTTTGCGCTGTTTCCTGTCGCAGGCACTAGGCAGACCCAGGCAAGTGAGGTACCATTGTTTTCGGGAGACCTGGGGAAACGCTGGGTGGGTAGAAATTTGTTGATCCACGCAGATTCCAGAACTTTCCACCACAGAAACAGAACCTGGTGGTAGGCAGTCGAGTCACCCCATCCTGAATTCCCCTGGGTGTCTAGTTTTCAAAAATGTATATGTTTTCTAGGTTTCCCCAGGTGCCGGCAGAGCTAGGGTTCAAAAACAAAAGGTAGGCTCTTTGCCAAAAAAGGGCATGATTTCACTGCGAAATTGAGGTGCGACCATGTTGTGTTTTGCGCTGTTTCCTGTCGCAGGCACTAGGCAGACCCAGGCAAGTGAGGTACCATTTTTTTTTGGGAGACCTGGGGGAACGCTGGGTGGGTGGAAATGTGTTGATCCACGCAGATTCCAGAACTTTCCACCACAGAAATGTGAGGAAAATGCTTTTTTTGTCAATTTTTTAGCTTTGCAAGGGATTCTGGGTAACAGAACCAGGTGGGAGGCAGTCGAGTCACCCCATCCTGAATTTCCCTGGGTGTCTAGTTTTCAAAAATGTATAGGTTTGCTAGGTTTCCCTAGGTGCCGGCAGAGCAAGGGTTCAAAAACAAAAGGTAGGCTCTTTGCCAAAAAAGGGCACATTTTCACTGCGAAATTGCGGTGCGACCATGTTAGGTTTTGCGCTGTTTCCTGTCGCAGGCACTAGGCAGACCCAGGCAAGTGAGGTACCATTGTTTTTGGGAGACCCAGGGGAACTCTGGGTGGGTGGAAATTTGTTGATCCACGCAGATTTCCTGAACTTTCCACCACAGAAATGTGAGGAAAATGCTTTTTTTTGTCAATTTTTTAGCTTTGCAAGGGATTCTGGGTAACAGAACCTGGTGGTAGACAGTTGAGTCACCCCATCCTGAATTCCCCTGGGTATCTAGTTTTCAAAAATGTATAGGTTTGCTAGGTTACCCTAGTTGCCGGCAGAGCCAGGGTTCAAAAACAAAAGGTAGGCTCTTTGCCAAAAAAAGGCACGATTTCACTGCGAAATTGAGGTGCGACCACGTTGCGTTTTGCGCTGTTTCCTGTCCCAGGCACTAGGCAGACCCAGGCAAGTGAGGTACCATTTTTTTCGGGAGACCCAGGGGAACGCTGGGTGGGTGGAAATTTGTTGATCCACGCAGATTCCCTGAACTTTCCACCACAGAAACAGAACCTGATGGTAGGCAGTCAAGTCACCCAATCCTGAATTCCCCTGGATGTCTAGTTTTCAAAAATTTATAGGTTTGCTAGGTTTCCCTAGGTGCCAGCAGAGCTAGGGTTAAAAAAAAGGTAGGCTCTTTGCCAAAAAAGGGCATGATTTCACTGCGAAATTGAGGTGCGACCATGTTGCGTTTTGCGCTGTTTCCTGTCGCAGGCACTAGGCAGACCCAGGCAGGTGAGGTACCATTTTTTTTTTGGGAGACCTGCGGGAACGCTGGGTGGGTGGAAATTTGTTGATCCACGCAGATTCCAGAACGTTCCACATCAGAAATGTCAGGAAAATGCATTTTTTTGTCAATTTCTTAGCTTTGCAAGGGATTCTGGGTAACAGAACCTGGTGGTAGGCTGTCGAGTCACCCCATCCTGAAATCCCAGGGGTGTCTAGTTTTCAAAAATGTATAGGTTTGCTAGGTTTCCCTAGGTGCCGGCAGAGCTAGGGTTCAAAAACAAAAGGTAGGCTCTTTGCCAAAAAAGGGCATATTTTCACTGCAAAATTGCGGTGCGACCATGTTGCGTTTTGCGCTGTTTCCTGTCGCACGCACTAGGAAGACCCAGGAAAGTGAGGTACCATTTTTTTCGGGAGACCTGGGGAAACGCTGGGTGGGTGGAAATTTGTTGATCCACCCAGATTCCAGAACTTTCCACCACAGAAATGAGAGGAAAATGCTTTTTATTTGTCAATTTTTTAGCTTTGCAAGGGATTCTGGGTAACAGAACCTGGTGGGAGGCAGTCGAGTCACCCCATCCTGGATTTTCCTGGGTGTGTACTTTTCAAAAATGTATAGGTTTGCTAGGTTTCCCTAGGTGCCGGCAGAGCTAGGGTTCAAAAACGAAAGGTAGGCTCTTTGCCAGTAAAGGGCACATTTTCACAGAAAAATTGAGGTGCGACCATGTTGCGTTTTGCGCTGTTTCCTGTTGCAGGCACTAGGCAGAACCAGGCAAGTGTGGTACGATTTTTTTCGGGAGACCTGGGGAAACGCTGGGTGGGTAGAAATTTGTTGATCCACGCAGATTCCAGAACTTTCCACCACAGAAACAGAACCTGGTGGTAGGCAGTCGAGTCACCCCATCCTGAATTCCCCTGGGTGTCTAGTTTTCAAAAATGTATATGTTTTCTAGGTTTCCCCAGGTGCCGGCAGAGCTAGGGTTCAAAAACAAAAGGTAGGCTCTTTGCCAAAAAAGGGCATGATTTCACTGCGAAATTGAGGTGCGACCATGTTGTGTTTTGCGCTGTTTCCTGTCGCAGGCACTAGGCAGACCCAGGCAAGTGAGGTACCATTTTTTTTTGGGAGACCTGGGGGAACGCTGGGTGGGTGGAAATGTGTTGATCCACGCAGATTCCAGAACTTTCCACATCAGAAATGTAAGGAAAATGCATTTTTTTTGTCAATTTCTTAGCTTTGCAAGGGATTCTGGGTAACAGAGCCTGATGGTAGGCAGTCGAGTCACCCCATCCTGAATTCCCCTGGGTATCTAGTTTTCAAAAATGTATAGGTTTGCTAGGTTTCCCTAGGTGCCGGCAGAGCTAGGGTTCAAAAACAAAAGGTAGGCTCTTTGCCGAAAAAAGGCACGATTTCACTGCGAAATTGAGGTGCGACCATGTTGCATTTTGCACTGTTTCCTGTTGCAGGCACTAGGCAGAACCAGGCAAGTGTGGTATGATTTTTTTCGGGAGAACTGGGGAAACGCTGGGTGGGTGGAAATTTGTTGATCCACGCAGATTCCAAAACTTTCCACCACAGAAATGTGAGGAAAATGCGTTTTTATTGTCAATTTTTTAGCTTTGCAAGGGATTCTGGGTCACAGAACCTGGTGGTAGGCAGTTGAGTCACCCCATCCTGAATTCCCCTGGGTATCTAGTTTTCAAAAATGTATAGGTTTGCTAGGTTTCCCTAGGTGCCGGCAGAGCTAGGGTTCAAAAACAAAAGGTAGGCTCTTTGCCGAAAAAAGGCACGATTTCACTGCGAAATTGAGGTGCGACCATGTTGCGTTTTGCGCTGTTTCCTGTCGCAGGCACTAGGCAGACCCAGGCAAGTGAGGTACCATATTTTTCGGGAGACCCAGGGGGACGCTGGGGGGGTGGAAATTTGTTGATCCACGCAGATTCCAGAACTTTCCACCACGGAAACAGAACCTGGTGGTAGGCAGTCGAGTCACCACATCCTGAATTCCCCTGGGTGTCTAGTTTTCAAAAATTTATATGTTTGCTAGGTTTCCCCAGGTGCCGGCAGAGCTAGGGTTCAAAAACAAAAGGTAGGCTCTTTGCCAAAAAAGGGCATGATTTCACTGCAAAATTGAGGTGCGACCATGTTGCGTTTTGCGCTGTTTCCTGTCGCAGGCACTAGGCAGACCCAGGCAAGTGAGGTACCATTTTTTTTGGGAGACCTGGGGGAACGCTGGGTGGGTGGAAATGTGTTGATCCACGCAGATTCCAGAACTTTCCACATCAGAAATGTAAGGAAAATGCATTTTTTTTGTCAATTTCTTAGCTTTGCAAGGGATTCTGGGTAACAGAACCTGGTGGTAGGCAGTCGAGTCACCCCATCCTGAATTCCCAGGGGTGTCTAGTTTTCGAACCTGGTGAGAGGCAGTCGAGTCACCCCATCCTGGATTTTCCTGGGTGTGTACTTTTCAAAAATGTATAGGTTTGCTCGGTTTCCCTAGGTGCCGGCAGAGCTAGGGTTCAAAAACGAAAGGTAGGCTCTTTGCCAGTAAAGGGCACATTTTCACAGAAAAATTGAGGTGCGACCATGTTGCGTTTTGCGCTGTTTCCTGTTGCAGGCACTAGGCAGAACCAGGCAAGTGTGGTACGATTTTTTTCGGGAGACCTGGGGAAACGCTGGGTGGGTGGAAATTTGTTGATCCACGCAGATTCCAGAACTTTCCACCACATAAACAGAACCTGGTGGTAGGCAGTCGAGTCACCCCATCCTGAATTCCCCTGGGTGTCTAGTTTTCAAAAATGTATATGTTTTCTAGGTTTCCCCAGGTGCCGGCAGAGCTAGGGTTCAAAAACAAAAGGTAGGCTCTTTGCCAAAAAAGGGCATGATTTCACTGCGAAATTGAGGTGCGACCATGTTTTGTTTTGCGCTGTTTCCTGTCGCAGGCACTAGGCAGACCCAGGCAAGTGAGGTACCATTTTTTTTTGGGAGACCTGGGGGAACGCTGGGTGGGTGGAAATGTGTTGATCCACGCAGATTCCAGAACTTTCCACATCAGAAATGTAAGGAAAATGCATTTTTTTTGTCAATTTCTTAGCTTTGCAAGGGATTCTGGGTAACAGAGCCTGATGGTAGGCAGTCGAGTCACCCCATCCTGAATTCCCCTGGGTATCTAGTTTTCAAAAATGTATAGGTTTGCTAGGTTTCCCTAGGTGCCGGCAGAGCTAGGGTTCAAAAACAAAAGGTAGGCTCTTTGCCGAAAAAAGGCACGATTTCACTGCGAAATTGAGGTGCGACCATGTTGCATTTTGCACTGTTTCCTGTTGCAGGCACTAGGCAGAACCAGGCAAGTGTGGTATGATTTTTTTCGGGAGAACTGGGGAAACGCTGGGTGGGTGGAAATTTGTTGATCCACGCAGATTCCAAAACTTTCCACCACAGAAATGTGAGGAAAATGCGTTTTTATTGTCAATTTTTTTAGCTTTGCAAGGGATTCTGGGTCACAGAACCTGGTGGTAGGCAGTTGAGTCACCCCATCCTGAATTCCCCTGGGTATCTAGTTTTCAAAAATGTATAGGTTTGCTAGGTTTCCCTAGGTGCCGGCAGAGCTAGGGTTCAAAAACAAAAGGTAGGCTCTTTGCCGAAAAAAGGCACGATTTCACTGCGAAATTGAGGTGCGACCATGTTGCGTTTTGCGCTGTTTCCTGTTGCAGGCACTAGGCAGAACCAGGCAAGTGTGGTACGATTTTTTTCGGGAGACCTGGGGAAACGCTGGGTGGGTGGAAATTTGTTGATCCACGCAGATTCCAGAACTTTCCACCACAGAAACAGAACCTGGTGGTAGGCAGTCGAGTCACCCCATCCTGAATTCCCCTGGGTGTCTAGTTTTCAAAAATGTATATGTTTTCTAGGTTTCCCCAGGTGCCGGCAGAGCTAGGGTTCAAAAACAAAAGGTAGGCTCTTTGCCAAAAAAGGGCATGATTTCACTGCGAAATTGAGGTGCGACCATGTTGTGTTTTGCGCTGTTTCCTGTCGCAGGCACTAGGCAGACCCAGGCAAGTGAGGTACCATTTTTTTTTGGGAGACCTGGGGGAACGCTGGGTGGGTGGAAATGTGTTGATCCACGCAGATTCCAGAACTTTCCACATCAGAAATGTAAGGAAAATGCATTTTTTTTGTCAATTTCTTAGCTTTGCAAGGGATTCTGGGTAACAGAGCCTGATGGTAGGCAGTCGAGTCACCCCATCCTGAATTCCCCTGGGTATCTAGTTTTCAAAAATGTATAGGTTTGCTAGGTTTCCCTAGGTGCCGGCAGAGCTAGGGTTCAAAAACAAAAGGTAGGCTCTTTGCCGAAAAAAGGCACGATTTCACTGCGAAATTGAGGTGCGACCATGTTGCATTTTGCACTGTTTCCTGTTGCAGGCACTAGGCAGAACCAGGCAAGTGTGGTATGATTTTTTTCGGGAGAACTGGGGAAACGCTGGGTGGGTGGAAATTTGTTGATCCACGCAGATTCCAAAACTTTCCACCACAGAAATGTGAGGAAAATGCGTTTTTATTGTCAATTTTTTAGCTTTGCAAGGGATTCTGGGTCACAGAACCTGGTGGTAGGCAGTTGAGTCACCCCATCCTGAATTCCCCTGGGTATCTAGTTTTCAAAAATGTATAGGTTTGCTAGGTTTCCCTAGGTGCCGGCAGAGCTAGGGTTCAAAAACAAAAAGTAGGCTCTTTGCCGAAAAAAGGCACGATTTCACTGCGAAATTGAGGTGCGACCATGTTGCGTTTTGCGCTGTTTCCTGTCGCAGGCACTAGGCAGACCCAGGCAAGTGAGGTACCATATTTTTCGGGAGACCCAGGGGGACGCTGGGTGGGTGGAAATTTGTTGATCCACGCAGATTCCAGAACTTTCCACCACGGAAACAGAACCTGGTGGTAGGCAGTCGAGTCACCACATCCTGAATTCCCCTGGGTGTCTAGTTTTCAAAAATTTATATGTTTGCTAGGTTTCCCCAGGTGCCGGCAGAGCTAGGGTTCAAAAACAAAAGGTAGGCTCTTTGCCAAAAAAGGGCATGATTTCACTGCGAAATTGAGGTGCGACCATGTTGAGTTTTGCGCTGTTTCCTGTCGCAGGCACTAGGCAGACCCAGGCAAGTGAGGTACCATTTTTTTTGGGAGACCTGGGGGAACGCTGGGTGGGTGGAAATGTGTTGATCCACGCAGATTCCAGAACTTTCCACATCAGAAATGTAAGGAAAATGCATTTTTTTTGTAAATTTCTTAGCTTTGCAAGGGATTCTGGGTAACAGAACCTGGTGGTAGGCAGTCGAGTCACCCCATCCTGAATTCCCAGGGGTGTCTAGTTTTTAAAAATGTATAGGTTTGCTAGGTTTCCCTAGGTGCCGGCAGAGCAAGGGTTCAAAAACAAAAGGTAGGCTCTTTGCCAAAAAAGGGCATATTTTCACTGCGAAATTGCGGTGCGACCATGTTGCGTTTTGCTCTGTTTCCTGTCGCAGGCACTTGGCAGACCCAGGCAAGTGAGGTACCATTTTTTTCGGGAGACCTGGGGGAACGCTGGGTGGGTGGAAATGTGTTGATCCACGCAGATTCCAGAACTTTCCACCACAGAAATGTGAGGAAAATGCTTTTTTTTGTCACTTTTTTAGCTTTGCAAGGGATTCTGGGTAACAGAACCAGGTGGGAGGCAGTCGAGTCACCCCATCCTGAATTTCCCAGGGTGTCTAGTTTTCAAAAATGTATAGGTTTGCTAGGTTTCCCTAGGTGCCGGCAGAGCAAGGGTTCAAAAACAAAAGGTAGGCTCTTTGCCAAAAAAGGGCATATTTTCACTGCGAAATTGCAGTGCGAACATGTTGCGTTTTGCTCTGTTTCCTGTCGCAGGCACTTGGCAGACCCAGGCAAGTGAGGTACCATTTTTTTCGGGAGACCTGGGGGAACGCTGGGTGGGTAGAAATTTGTTGATCCACCCAGATTCCAGAACTGTCCACCACAGAAATGAGAGGAAAATGCTTTTTATTTGTCAATTTTTTCGCTTTGCAAGGGATTCTGGGTAACAGAACCTGGTGGTAGGCAGTCGAGTCACCCCATCCTGAATTCCCAGGGGTGTCTAGTTTTCAAAAATGTATAGGTTTGCTAGGTTTCCCTAGGTGCCCGCAGAGCTAGAGTTCAAAAACAAAAGGTAGGCTCTTTGCCAAAAAAGGGCACATTTTCACTGCGAAATTGCGGTGCGACCATGTTGGGTTTTGCGCTGTTTCCTGTCGCAGGCACTAGGCAGACCCAGGCAAGTGAGGTACCATTTTTTTCGGGAGACCTGGGGGAACGCTGGGTGGGTAGAAATTTGTTGATCCACCAAGATTCCAGAACTGTCCACCACAGAAATGAGAGGAAAATGCTTTTTATTTGTCAATTTTTTCGCTTTGCAAGGGATTCTGGGTAACAGAGCCTGATGGTAGGCAGTCGAGTCACCCCATCCTGAATTCCCCTGGGTATCTAGTTTTCAAAAATGTATAGGTTTGCTAGGTTTCCCTAGGTGCCGGCAGAGCTAGGGTTCAAAAACAAAAGGTAGGCTCTTTGCCGAAAAAAGGCACGATTTCACAGCGAAATTGAGGTGCGAACATGTTGCGTTTTGCGCTGTTTCCTGTTGCAGGCACTAGGCAGACCCAGGCAAGTGAGGTACCATTTTTTTCGGGAGACCCAGGGGAACGCTGGGTGGGTGGAAATTTGTTGATCCACGCAGATTCCCTGAACTTTCCACCACAGAAACAGAACCTGATGGTAGGCAGTCAAGTCACCCAATCCTGAATTCCCCTGGATGTCTAGTTTTCAAAAATGTATAGGTTTGCTAGGTTTCCCTAGGTGCCGGCAGAGCTAGGGTTAAAAAAAAAGGTAGGCTCTTTGCCAAAAAAGGGCATGATTTCACTGCGAAATTGAGGTGCGACCATGTTGCGTTTTGCGCTGTTTCCTGTCGCAGGCACTAGGCAGACCCAGGCAGGTGAGGTACCATTTTTTTGGGGGGGAGACCTGCGGGAACGCTGGGTGGGTGGAAATTTGTTGATCCACGCAGATTCCAGAACGTTCCACATCAGAAATGTCAGGAAAATGCATTTTTTTGTCAATTTCTTAGCTTTGCAAGGGATTCTGGGTAACAGAACCTGGTGGTAGGCTGTCGAGTCACCCCATCCTGAAATCCCAGGGGTGTCTAGTTTTCAAAAATGTATAGGTTTGCTAGGTTTCCCTAGGTGCCGGCAGAGCTAGGGTTCAAAAACAAAAGGTAGGCTCTTTGCCAAAAAAGGGCATATTTTCACTGCAAAATTGCGGTGCGACCATGTTGCGTTTTGCGCTGTTTCCTGTCGCACGCACTAGGAAGACCCAGGAAAGTGAGGTACCATTTTTTTCCTGAGACCTGGGGAAATGCTGGGTGGGTGGAAATTTGTGGATCCACCCAGATTCCAGAACTTTCCACCACAGAAATGAGAGGAAAATGCTTTTTATTTGTCAATTTTTTAGCTTTGCAAGGGATTCTGGGTAACAGAACCTGGTGGGAGGCAGTCGAGTCACCCCATCCTGGATTTTCCTGGGTGTGTACTTTTCAAAAATGTATAGGTTTGCTAGGTTTCCCTAGGTGCCGGCAGAGCTAGGGTTCAAAAACGAAAGGTAGGCTCTTTGCCAGTAAAGGGCACATTTTCACAGAAAAATTGAGGTGCGACCATGTTGCGTTTTGCGCTGTTTCCTGTTGCAGGCACTAGGCAGAACCAGGCAAGTGTGGTACGATTTTTTTCGGGAGACCTGGGGAAACGCTGGGTGGGTGGAAATTTGTTGATCCACGCAGATTCCAGAACTTTCCACCACAGAAACAGAACCTGGTGGTAGGCAGTCGAGTCACCCCATCCTGAATTCCCCTGGGTGTCTAGTTTTCAAAAATGTATATGTTTTCTAGGTTTCCCCAGGTGCCGGCAGAGCTAGGGTTCAAAAACAAAAGGTAGGCTCTTTGCCAAAAAAGGGCATGATTTCACTGCGAAATTGAGGTGCGACCATGTTGTGTTTTGCGCTGTTTCCTGTCGCAGGCACTAGGCAGACCCAGGCAAGTGAGGTACCATTTTTTTTTGGGAGACCTGGGGGAACGCTGGGTGGGTGGAAATGTGTTGATCCACGCAGATTCCAGAACTTTCCACATCAGAAATGTAAGGAAAATGCATTTTTTTTGTCAATTTCTTAGCTTTGCAAGGGATTCTGGGTAACAGAGCCTGATGGTAGGCAGTCGAGTCACCCCATCCTGAATTCCCCTGGGTATCTAGTTTTCAAAAATGTATAAGTTTGCTAGGTTTCCCTAGGTGCCGGCAGAGCTAGGGTTCAAAAACAAAAGGTAGGCTCTTTGCCGAAAAAAGGCACGATTTCACTGTGAAATTGAGGTGCGACCATGTTGCATTTTGCACTGTTTCCTGTTGCAGGCACTAGGCAGAACCAGGCAAGTGTGGTATGATTTTTTTCGGGAGAACTGGGGAAACGCTGGGTGGGTGGAAATTTGTTGATCCACGCAGATTCCAAAACTTTCCACCACAGAAATGTGAGGAAAATGCGTTTTTATTGTCAATTTTTTAGCTTTGCAAGGGATTCTGGGTCACAGAACCTGGTGGTAGGCAGTTGAGTCACCCCATCCTGAATTCCCCTGGGTATCTAGTTTTCAAAAATGTATAGGTTTGCTAGGTTTCCCTAGGTGCCGGCAGAGCTAGGGTTCAAAAACAAAAGGTAGGCTCTTTGCCGAAAAAAGGCACGATTTCACTGCGAAATTGAGGTGCGACCATGTTGCGTTTTGCGCTGTTTCCTGTCGCAGGCACTAGGAAGACCCAGGCAAGTGAGGTACCATATTTTTCGGGAGACCCAGGGGGACGCTGGGTGGGTGGAAATTTGTTGATCCACGCAGATTCCAGAACTTTCCACCACGGAAACAGAACCTGGTGGTAGGCAGTCGAGTCACCCCATCCTGAATTCCCCTGGGTGTCTAGTTTTCAAAAATTTATATGTTTGCTAGGTTTCCCCAGGTGCCGGCAGAGCTAGGGTTCAAAAACAAAAGGTAGGCTCTTTGCCAAAAAAGGGCATGATTTCACTGCGAAATTGAGGTGCGACCATGTTGCGTTTTGCGCTGTTTCCTGTCGCAGGCACTAGGCAGACCCAGGCAAGTGAGGTACCATTTTTTTTGGGAGACCTGGGGGAACGCTGGGTGGGTGGAAATGTGTTGATCCACGCAGATTCCAGAACTTTCCACATCAGAAATGTAAGGAAAATGCATTTTTTTTGTAAATTTCTTAGCTTTGCAAGGGATTCTGGGTAACAGAACCTGGTGGTAGGCAGTCGAGTCACCCCATCCTGAATTCCCAGGGGTGTCTAGTTTTCGAACCTGGTGGGAGGCAGTCGAGTCACCCCATCCTGGATTTTCCTGGGTGTGTACTTTTCAAAAATGTATAGGTTTGCTAGGTTTCCCTAGGTGCCGGCAGAGCTAGGGTTCAAAAACGAAAGGTAGGCTCTTTGCCAGTAAAGGGCACATTTTCACAGAAAAATTGAGGTGCGACCATGTTGCGTTTTGCGCTGTTTCCTGTTGCAGGCACTAGGCAGAACCAGGCAAGTGTGGTACGATTTTTTTCGGGAGACCTGGGGAAACGCTGGGTGGGTGGAAATTTGTTGATCCACGCAGATTCCAGAACTTTCCACCACATAAACAGAACCTGGTGGTAGGCAGTCGAGTCACCCCATCCTGAATTCCCCTGGGTGTCTAGTTTTCAAAAATGTAAATGTTTTCTAGGTTTCCCCAGGTGCCGGCAGAGCTAGGGTTCAAAAACAAAAGGTAGGCTCTTTGCCAAAAAAGGGCATGATTTCACTGCGAAATTGAGGTGCGACCATGTTTTGTTTTGCGCTGTTTCCTGTCGCAGGCACTAGGCAGACCCAGGCAAGTGAGGTACCATTTTTTTTTGGGAGACCTGGGGGAACGCTGGGTGGGTGGAAATGTGTTGATCCACGCAGATTCCAGAACTTTCCACATCAGAAATGTAAGGAAAATGCATTTTTTTTGTCAATTTCTTAGCTTTGCAAGGGATTCTGGGTAACAGAGCCTGATGGTAGGCAGTCGAGTCACCCCATCCAGAATTCCCCTGGGTATCTAGTTTTCAAAAATGTATAGGTTTGCTAGGTTTCCCTAGGTGCCGGCAGAGCTAGGGTTCAAAAACAAAAGGTAGGCTCTTTGCCGAAAAAAGGCACGATTTCACTGCGAAATTGAGGTGCGACCATGTTGCATTTTGCACTGTTTCCTGTTGCAGGCACTAGGCAGAACCAGGCAAGTGTGGTATGATTTTTTTCGGGAGAACTGGGGAAACGCTGGGTGGGTGGAAATTTGTTGATCCACGCAGATTCCAAAACTTTCCACCACAGAAATGTGAGGAAAATGCGTTTTTATTGTCAATTGTTTTAGCTTTGCAAGGGATTCTGGGTCACAGAACCTGGTGGTAGGCAGTTGAGTCACCCCATCCTGAATTCCCCTGGGTATCTAGTTTTCAAAAATGTATAGGTTTGCTAGGTTTCCCTAGGTGCCGGCAGAGCTAGGGTTCAAAAACAAAAGGTAGGCTCTTTGCCGAAAAAAGGCACGATTTCACTGCGAAATTGAGGTGCGACCATGTTGCGTTTTGCGCTGTTTCCTGTCGCTGGCACTAGGCAGACCCAGGCAAGTGAGGTACCATATTTTTCGGGAGACCCAGGGGGACGCTGGGTGGGTGGAAATTTGTTGATCCACGCAGATTCCAGAACTTTCCACCACGGAAACAGAACCTGGTGGCAGGCAGTCGAGTCACCCCATCCTGAATTCCCCTGGGTGTCTAGTTTTCAAAAATGTATATGTTTGCTAGGTTTCCCCAGGTGCCGGCAGAGCTAGGGTTCAAAAACAAAAGGTAGGCTCTTTGCCAAAAAAGGGCATGATTTCACTGCGAAATTGAGGTGCGACCATGTTGCGTTTTGCGCTGTTTCCTGTCGCAGGCACTAGGCAGACCCAGGCAAGTGAGGTACCATTTTTTTTGGGAGACCTGGGGGAACGCTGGGTGGGTGGAAATGTGTTGATCCACGCAGATTCCAGAACTTTCCACATCAGAAATGTAAGGAAAATGCATTTTTTTTGTAAATTTCTTAGCTTTGCAAGGGATTCTGGGTAACAGAACCTGGTGGTAGGCAGTAGAGTCACCCCATCCTGAATTCCCAGGGGTGTCTAGTTTTCAAAAATGTATAGGTTTCCTAGGTTTCCCTAGGTGCCGGCAGAGCAAGGGTTCAAAAACAAAAGGTAGGCTCGTTGCCAAAAAAGGGCATATTTTCACTGCGAAATTGCGGTGCGACCATGTTGCGTTTTGCTCTGTTTCCTGTCGCAGGCACTTGGCAGACCCAGGCAAGTGAGGTACCATTTTTTTCGGGAGACCTGGGGGAACGCTGGGTGGGTGGAAATGTGTTGATCCACGCAGATTCCAGAACTTTCCACCACAGAAATGTGAGGAAAATGCTTTTTTTTGTCAATTTTTTAGCTTTGCAAGGGATTCTGCGTAACAGAACCAGATGGGAGGCAGTCGAGTCACCCCATCCTGAATTTCCCTGGGTGTCTAGTTTTCAAAAATGTATAGGTTTGCTAGGTTTCCCTAGGTGCCGGCAGAGCAAGGGTTCAAAAACAAAAGGTAGGCTCTTTGCCAAAAAAGGGCATATTTTCACTGCGAAATTGCAGTGCGACCATGTTGCGTTTTGCTCTGTTTCCTGTCGCAGGCACTTGGCAGACCCAGGCAAGTGAGGTACCATTTTTTTCGGGAGACCTGGGGGAACGCTGGGTGGGTAGAAATGTGTTGATCCACCCAGATTCCAGAACTGTCCACCACAGAAATGAGAGGAAAATGCTTTTTATTTGTCAATTTTTTCGCTTTGCAAGGGATTCTGGGTAACAGAACCTGGTGGTAGGCAGTCGAGTCACCCCATCCTGAATTCCCAGGGGTGTCTAGTTTTAAAAAATTTATAGGTTTGCTAGGTTTCCCTAGGTGCCCGCAGAGCTAGGGTTCAAAAACAAAAGGTAGGCTCTTTGCCAAAAAAGGGCACATTTTCACTGCGAAATTGCGGTGCGACCATGTTGGGTTTTGCGCTGTTTCCTGTCGCAGGCACTAGGCAGACCCAGGCAAGTGAGGTACCATTTTTTTCGGGAGACCTGGGGGAACGCTGGGTGGGTAGAAATTTGTTGATCCACCCAGATTCCAGAACTGTCCACCACAGAAATGAGAGGAAAATGCTTTTTATTTGTCAATTTTTTCGCTTTGCAAGGGATTCTGGGTAACAGAGCCTGATGGTAGGCAGTCGAGTCACCCCATCCTGAATTCCCCTGGGTATCTAGTTTTCAAAAATGTATAGGTTTGCTAGGTTTCCCTAGGTGCCGGCAGAGCTAGGGTTCAAAAACAAAAGGTAGGCTCTTTGCCGAAAAAAGGCACGATTTCACTGCGAAATTGAGGTGCGACCATGTTGCGTTTTGCGCTGTTTCCTGTTGCAGGCACTAGGCAGAACCAGGCAAGTGTGGTACAATTTTTTTCGGGAGAACTGGGGAAACGCTGGGTGGGTGGAAATTTGTTGATCCACGCAGATTCCAAAACTTTCCACCACAGAAATGTGAGGAAAATGCGTTTTTATTGTCAATTTTTTAGCTTTGCAAGGGATTCTGGGTCACAGAACCTGGAGGTAGGCAGTTGAGTCACCCCATCCTGAATTCCCCTGGGTATCTAGTTTTCAAAAATGTATAGGTTTGCTAGGTTTCCCTAGGTGCCGGCAGAGCTAGGGTTCAAAAACAAAAGGTAGGCTCTTTGCCGAAAAGAGGCACGATTTCACTGCGAAATTGAGGTGCGACCATGTTGCGTTTTGCGCTGTTTCCTGTCGCAGGCACTAGGCAGACCCAGGCAAGTGAGGTACCATATTTTTCGGGAGACCCAGGGGGACGCTGGGTGGGTGGAAATTTGTTGATCCACGCAGATTCCAGAACTTTCCACCACGGAAACAGAACCTGGTGGTAGGCAGTCGAGTCACCCCATCCTGAATTCCCCTGGGTGTCTAGTTTTCAAAAATGTATATGTCTGCTAGGTTTCCCCAGGTGCCGGCAGAGCTAGGGTTCAAAAACAAAAGGTAGGCTCTTTGCCAAAAAAGGGCATGATTTCACTGCGAAATTGAGGTGCGACCATGTTGCGTTTTGCGCTGTTTCCTGTCACAGGCACTAGGCAGACCCAGGCAAGTGAGGTACCATTTTTTTTGGGAGACCTGGGGGAACGCTGGGTGGGTGGAAATGTGTTGATCCACGCAGATTCCAGAACTTTCCACATCAGAAATGTAAGGAAAATGCATTTTTTTTGTCAATTTCTTAGCTTTGCAAGGGATTCTGGGTAACAGAACCTGGTGGTAGGCAGTCGAGTCACCCCATCCTGAATTTCCAGGGGTGTCTAGTTTTCAAAAATGTATAGGTTTGCTAGGTTTCCCTAGGTGCCGGCAGAGCAAGGGTTCAAAAACAAAAGGTAGGCTCTTTGCCAAAAAAGGGCATATTTTCACTGCGAAATTGCGGTGCGACCATGTTGCGTTTTGCTCTGTTTCCTGTCGCAGGCACTTGGCAGACCCAGGCAAGTGAGGTACCATTTTTTTCGGGAGACCTGGGGGAACGCTGGGTGGGTGGAAATGTGTTGATCCACGCAGATTCCAGAACTTTCCACCACAGAAATGTGAGGAAAATGCTTTTTTTTGTCAATTTTTTAGCTTTGCAAGGGATTCTGGGTAACAGAACCAGGTGGGAGGCAGTCGAGTCACCCCATCCAGAATTTCCCTGGGTGTCTAGTTTTCAAAAATGTATAGGTTTGCTAGGTTTCCCTAGGTGCCGGCAGAGCAAGGGTTCAAAAACAAAAGGTAGGCTCTTTGCCAAAAAAGGGCATATTTTCACTGCGAAATTGCAGTGCGACCATGTTGCGTTTTGCTCTGTTTCCTGTCGCAGGCACTTGGCAGACCCAGGCAAGTGAGGTACCATTTTTTTCGGGAGACCTGGGGGAACGCTGGGTGGGTAGAAATTTGTTGATCCACCCAGATTCCAGAACTGTGCACCACAGAAATGAGAGGAAAATGCTTTTTATTTGTCAATTTTTTCGCTTTGCAAGGGATTCTGGGTAACAGAACCTGGTGGTAGGCAGTCGAGTCACCCCATCCTGAATTCCCAGGCGTGTCTAGTTTTCAAAAATGTATAGGTTTGCTAGGTTTCCCTAGGTGCCCGCAGAGCTAGGGTTCAAAAACAAAAGGTAGGCTCTTTGCCAAAAAAGGGCACATTTTCACTGCGAAATTGCGGTGCGACCATGTTGGGTTTTGCGCTGTTTCCTGTCGCAGGCACTAGGCAGACCCAGGCAAGTGAGGTACCATTTTTTTCGGGAGACCTGGGGGAACGCTGGGTGGGTAGAAATTTGTTGATCCACCTAGATTCCAGAACTGTCCACCACAGAAATGAGAGGAAAATGCTTTTTATTTGTCAATTTTTTCGCTTTGCAAGGGATTCTGGGTAACAGAGCCTGATGGTAGGCAGTCGAGTCACCCCATCCTGAATTCCCCTGGGTATCTAGTTTTCAAAAATGTATAGGTTTGCTAGGTTTCCCTAGGTGCCGGCAGAGCTAGGGTTCAAAAACAAAAGGTAGGCTCTTTGCCGAAAAAAGGCACGATTTCACTGCGAAATTGAGGTGCGACCATGTTGCGTTTTGCGCTGTTTCCTGTTGCAGGCACTAGGCAGAACCAGGCAAGTGTGGTACGATTTTTTTCGGGAGAACTGGGGAAACGCTGGGTGGGTGGAAATTTGTTGATCCACGCAGATTCCAAAACTTTCCACCACAGAAATGTGAGGAAAATGCGTTTTTATTGTTAATTTTTTAGCTTTGCAAGGGATTCTGGGTCACAGAACCTGGAGGTAGGCAGTTGAGTCACCCCATCCTGCATTCCCCTGGGTATCTAGTTTTCAAAAATGTATAGGTTTGCTAGGTTTCCCTAGGTGCCGGCAGAGCTAGGGTTCAAAAACAAAAGGTAGGCTCTTTGCCGAAAAAAGGCACGATTTCACAGCGAAATTGAGGTGCGACCATGTTGCGTTTTGCGCTGTTTCCTGTTGCAGGCACTAGGCAGACCCAGGCAAGTGAGGTACCATTTTTTTCGGGAGACCCAGGGGAACGCTGGGTGGGTGGAAATTTGTTGATCCACGCAGATTCCCTGAACTTTCCACCACAGAAACAGAACCTGATGGTAGGCAGTCAAGTCACCCAATCCTGAATTCCCCTGGATGTCTAGTTTTCAAAAATGTATAGGTTTGCTAGGTTTCCCTAGGTGCCGGCAGAGCTAGGGTTAAAAAAAAAGGTAGGCTCTTTGCCAAAAAAGGGCATGATTTCACTGCGAAATTGAGGTGCGACCATGTTGCGTTTTGCGCTGTTTCCTGTCGCAGGCACTAGGCAGACCCAGGCAGGTGAGGTACCATTTTTTTTTTGGGGAGACCTGCGGGAACGCTGGGTGGGTGGAAATTTGTTGATCCACGCAGATTCCAGAACGTTCCACATCAGAAATGTCAGGAAAATGCATTTTTTTGTCAATTTCTTAGCTTTGCAAGGGATTCTGGGTAACAGAACCTGGTGGTAGGCTGTCGAGTCACCCCATCCTGAAATCCCAGGGGTGTCTAGTTTTCAAAAATGTATAGGTTTGCTAGGTTTCCCTAGGTGCCGGCAGAGCTAGGGTTCAAAAACAAAAGGTAGGCTCTTTGCCAAAAAAGGGCATATTTTCACTGCAAAATTGCGGTGCGACCATGTTGCGTTTTGCGCTGTTTCCTGTCGCACGCACTAGGAAGACCCAGGAAAGTGAGGTACCATTTTTTTCCTGAGACCTGGGGAAACGCTGGGTGGGTGGAAATTTGTTGATCCACCCAGATTCCAGAACTTTCCACCACAGAAATGAGAGAAAAATGCTTTTTATTTGTCAATTTTTTAGCTTTGCAAGGGATTCTGGGTAACAGAACCTGGTGGGAGGCAGTCGAGTCACCCCATCCTGGATTTTCCTGGGTGTGTACTTTTCAAAAATGTATAGGTTTGCTAGGTTTCCCTAGGTGCCGGCAGAGCTAGGGTTCAAAAACGAAAGGTAGGCTCTTTGCCAGTAAAGGGCACATTTTCACAGAAAAATTGAGGTGCGACCATGTTGCGTTTTGCGCTGTTTCCTGTTGCAGGCACTAGGCAGAACCAGGCAAGTGTGGTACGATTTTTTTCGGGAGACCTGGGGAAACGCTGGGTGGGTGGAAATTTGTTGATCCACGCAGATTCCAGAACTTTCCACCACAGAAACAGAACCTGGTGGTAGGCAGTCGAGTCACCCCATCCTGAATTCCCCTGGGTGTCTAGTTTTCAAAAATGTATATGTTTTCTAGGTTTCCCCAGGTGCCGGCAGAGCTAGGGTTCAAAAACAAAAGGTAGGCTCTTTGCCAAAAAAGGGCATGATTTCACTGCGAAATTGAGGTGCGACCATGTTGTGTTTTGCGCTGTTTCCTGTCGCAGGCACTAGGCAGACCCAGGCAAGTGAGGTACCATTTTTTTTTGGGAGACCTGGGGGAACGCTGGGTGGGTGGAAATGTGTTGATCCACGCAGATTCCAGAACTTTCCACATCAGAAATGTAAGGAAAATGCATTTTTTTTGTCAATTTCTTAGCTTTGCAAGGGATTCTGGGTAACAGAGCCTGATGGTAGGCAGTCGAGTCACCCCATCCTGAATTCCCCTGGGTATCTAGTTTTCAAAAATGTATAAGTTTGCTAGGTTTCCCTAGGTGCCGGCAGAGCTAGGGTTCAAAAACAAAAGGTAGGCTCTTTGCCGAAAAAAGGCACGATTTCACTGCGAAATTGAGGTGCGACCATGTTGCATTTTGCACTGTTTCCTGTTGCAGGCACTAGGCAGAACCAGGCAAGTGTGGTATGATTTTTTTCGGGAGAACTGGGGAAACGCTGGGTGGGTGGAAATTTGTTGATCCACGCAGATTCCAAAACTTTCCACCACAGAAATGTGAGGAAAATGCGTTTTTATTGTCAATTTTTTAGCTTTGCAAGGGATTCTGGGTCACAGAACCTGGTGGTAGGCAGTTGAGTCACCCCATCCTGAATTCCCCTGGGTATCTAGTTTTCAAAAATGTATAGGTTTGCTAGGTTTCCCTAGGTGCCGGCAGAGCTAGGGTTCAAAAACAAAAGGTAGGCTCTTTGCCGAAAAAAGGCACGATTTCACTGCGAAATTGAGGTGCGACCATGTTGCGTTTTGCGCTGTTTCCTGTCGCAGGCACTAGGAAGACCCAGGCAAGTGAGGTACCATATTTTTCGGGAGACCCAGGGGGACGCTGGGTGGGTGGAAATTTGTTGATCCACGCAGATTCCAGAACTTTCCACCACGGAAACAGAACCTGGTGGTAGGCAGTCGAGTCACCCCATCCTGAATTCCCCTGGGTGTCTAGTTTTCAAAAATTTATATGTTTGCTAGGTTTCCCCAGGTGCCGGCAGAGCTAGGGTTCAAAAACAAAAGGTAGGCTCTTTGCCAAAAAAGGGCATGATTTCACTGCGAAATTGAGGTGCGACCATGTTGCGTTTTGCGCTGTTTCCTGTCGCAGGCACTAGGCAGACCCAGGCAAGTGAGGTACCATTTTTTTTGGGAGACCTGGGGGAACGCTGGGTGGGTGGAAATGTGTTGATCCACGCAGATTCCAGAACTTTCCACATCAGAAATGTAAGGAAAATGCATTTTTTTTGTCAATTTCTTAGCTTTGCAAGGGATTCTGGGTAACAGAACCTGGTGGTAGGCAGTCGAGTCACCCCATCCTGAATTCCCAGGGGTGTCTAGTTTTCGAACCTGGTGGGAGGCAGTCGAGTCACCCCATCCTGGATTTTCCTGGGTGTGTACTTTTCAAAAATGTATAGGTTTGCTAGGTTTCCCTAGGTGCCGGCAGAGCTAGGGTTCAAAAACGAAAGGTAGGCTCTTTGCCAGTAAAGGGCACATTTTCACAGAAAAATTGAGGTGCGACCATGTTGCGTTTTGCGCTGTTTCCTGTTGCAGGCACTAGGCAGAACCAGGCAAGTGTGGTACGATTTTTTTCGGGAGACCTGGGGAAACGCTGGGTGGGTGGAAATTTGTTGATCCACGCAGATTCCAGAACTTTCCACCACATAAACAGAACCTGGTGGTAGGCAGTCGAGTCACCCCATCCTGAATTCCCCTGGGTGTCTAGTTTTCAAAAATGTATATGTTTTCTAGGTTTCCCCAGGTGCCGGCAGAGCTAGGGTTCAAAAACAAAAGGTAGGCTCTTTGCCAAAAAAGGGCATGATTTCACTGCGAAATTGAGGTGCGACCATGTTTTGTTTTGCGCTGTTTCCTGTCGCAGGCACTAGGCAGACCCAGGCAAGTGAGGTACCATTTTTTTTTGGGAGACCTGGGGGAACGCTGGGTGGGTGGAAATGTGTTGATCCACGCAGATTCCAGAACTTTCCACATCAGAAATGTAAGGAAAATGCATTTTTTTTGTCAATTTCTTAGCTTTGCAAGGGATTCTGGGTAACAGAGCCTGATGGTAGGCAGTCGAGTCACCCCATCCAGAATTCCCCTGGGTATCTAGTTTTCAAAAATGTATAGGTTTGCTAGGTTTCCCTAGGTGCCGGCAGAGCTAGGGTTCAAAAACAAAAGGTAGGCTCTTTGCCGAAAAAAGGCACGATTTCACTGCGAAATTGAGGTGCGACCATGTTGCATTTTGCACTGTTTCCTGTTGCAGGCACTAGGCAGAACCAGGCAAGTGTGGTATGATTTTTTTCGGGAGAACTGGGGAAACGCTGGGTGGGTGGAAATTTGTTGATCCACGCAGATTCCAAAACTTTCCACCACAGAAATGTGAGGAAAATGCGTTTTTATTGTCAATTGTTTTAGCTTTGCAAGGGATTCTGGGTCACAGAACCTGGTGGTAGGCAGTTGAGTCACCCCATCCTGAATTCCCCTGGGTATCTAGTTTTCAAAAATGTATAGGTTTGCTAGGTTTCCCTAGGTGCCGGCAGAGCTAGGGTTCAAAAACAAAAGGTAGGCTCTTTGCCGAAAAAAGGCACGATTTCACTGCGAAATTGAGGTGCGACCATGTTGCGTTTTGCGCTGTTTCCTGTCGCTGGCACTAGGCAGACCCAGGCAAGTGAGGTACCATATTTTTCGGGAGACCCAGGGGGACGCTGGGTGGGTGGAAATTTGTTGATCCACGCAGATTCCAGAACTTTCCACCACGGAAACAGAACCTGGTGGCAGGCAGTCGAGTCACCCCATCCTGAATTCCCCTGGGTGTCTAGTTTTCAAAAATGTATATGTTTGCTAGGTTTCCCCAGGTGCCGGCAGAGCTAGGGTTCAAAAACAAAAGGTAGGCTCTTTGCCAAAAAAGGGCATGATTTCACTGCGAAATTGAGGTGCGACCATGTTGCGTTTTGCGCTGTTTCCTGTCGCAGGCACTAGGCAGACCCAGGCAAGTGAGGTACCATTTTTTTTGGGAGACCTGGGGGAACGCTGGGTGGGTGGAAATGTGTTGATCCACGCAGATTCCAGAACTTTCCACATCAGAAATGTAAGGAAAATGCATTTTTTTTGTAAATTTCTTAGCTTTGCAAGGGATTCTGGGTAACAGAACCTGGTGGTAGGCAGTAGAGTCACCCCATCCTGAATTCCCAGGGGTGTCTAGTTTTCAAAAATGTATAGGTTTCCTAGGTTTCCCTAGGTGCCGGCAGAGCAAGGGTTCAAAAACAAAAGGTAGGCTCGTTGCCAAAAAAGGGCATATTTTCACTGCGAAATTGCGGTGCGACCATGTTGCGTTTTGCTCTGTTTCCTGTCGCAGGCACTTGGCAGACCCAGGCAAGTGAGGTACCATTTTTTTCGGGAGACCTGGGGGAACGCTGGGTGGGTGGAAATGTGTTGATCCACGCAGATTCCAGAACTTTCCACCACAGAAATGTGAGGAAAATGCTTTTTTTTGTCAATTTTTTAGCTTTGCAAGGGATTCTGGGTAACAGAACCAGATGGGAGGCAGTCGAGTCACCCCATCCTGAATTTCCCTGGGTGTCTAGTTTTCAAAAATTTATAGGTTTGCTAGGTTTCCCTAGGTGCCGGCAGAGCAAGGGTTCAAAAACAAAAGGTAGGCTCTTTGCCAAAAAAGGGCATATTTTCACTGCGAAATTGCAGTGCGACCATGTTGCGTTTTGCTCTGTTTCCTGTCGCAGGCACTTGGCAGACCCAGGCAAGTGAGGTACCATTTTTTTCGGGAGACCTGGGGGAACGCTGGGTGGGTAGAAATGTGTTGATCCACCCAGATTCCAGAACTGTCCACCACAGAAATGAGAGGAAAATGCTTTTTATTTGTCAATTTTTTCGCTTTGCAAGGGATTCTGGGTAACAGAACCTGGTGGTAGGCAGTCGAGTCACCCCATCCTGAATTCCCAGGGGTGTCTAGTTTTAAAAAATTTATAGGTTTGCTAGGTTTCCCTAGGTGCCCGCAGAGCTAGGGTTCAAAAACAAAAGGTAGGCTCTTTGCCAAAAAAGGGCACATTTTCACTGCGAAATTGCGGTGCGACCATGTTGGGTTTTGCGCTGTTTCCTGTCGCAGGCACTAGGCAGACCCAGGCAAGTGAGGTACCATTTTTTTCGGGAGACCTGGGGGAACGCTGGGTGGGTAGAAATTTGTTGATCCACCCAGATTCCAGAACTGTCCACCACAGAAATGAGAGGAAAATGCTTTTTATTTGTCAATTTGTTCGCTTTGCAAGGGATTCTGGGTAACAGAGCCTGATGGTAGGCAGTCGAGTCACCCCATCCTGAATTCCCCTGGGTATCTAGTTTTCAAAAATGTATAGGTTTGCTAGGTTTCCCTAGGTGCCGGCAGAGCTAGGGTTCAAAAACAAAAGGTAGGCTCTTTGCCGAAAAAAGGCACGATTTCACTGCGAAATTGAGGTGCGACCATGTTGCGTTTTGCGCTGTTTCCTGTTGCAGGCACTAGGCAGAACCAGGCAAGTGTGGTACAATTTTTTTCGGGAGAACTGGGGAAACGCTGGGTGGGTGGAAATTTGTTGATCCACGCAGATTCCAAAACTTTCCACCACAGAAATGTGAGGAAAATGCGTTTTTATTGTCAATTTTTTAGCTTTGCAAGGGATTCTGGGTCACAGAACCTGGAGGTAGGCAGTTGAGTCACCCCATCCTGAATTCCCCTGGGTATCTAGTTTTCAAAAATGTATAGGTTTGCTAGGTTTCCCTAGGTGCCGGCAGAGCTAGGGTTCAAAAACAAAAGGTAGGCTCTTTGCCGAAAAGAGGCACGATTTCACTGCGAAATTGAGGTGCGACCATGTTGCGTTTTGCGCTGTTTCCTGTCGCAGGCACTAGGCAGACCCAGGCAAGTGAGGTACCATATTTTTCGGGAGACCCAGGGGGACGCTGGGTGGGTGGAAATTTGTTGATCCACGCAGATTCCAGAACTTTCCACCACGGAAACAGAACCTGGTGGTAGGCAGTCGAGTCACCCCATCCTGAATTCCCCTGGGTGTCTAGTTTTCAAAAATGTATATGTTTGCTAGGTTTCCCCAGGTGCCGGCAGAGCTAGGGTTCAAAAACAAAAGGTAGGCTCTTTGCCAAAAAAGGGCATGATTTCACTGCGAAATTGAGGTGCGACCATGTTGCGTTTTGCGCTGTTTCCTGTCGCAGGCACTAGGCAGACCCAGGCAAGTGAGGTACCATTTTTTTTGGGAGACCTGGGGGAACGCTGGGTGGGTGGAAATGTGTTGATCCACGCAGATTCCAGAACTTTCCACATCAGAAATGTAAGGAAAATGCATTTTTTTTGTCAATTTCTTAGCTTTGCAAGGGATTCTGGGTAACAGAACCTGGTGGTAGGCAGTCGAGTCACCCCATCCTGAATTCCCAGGGGTGTCTAGTTTTCAAAAATGTATAGGTTTGCTAGGTTTCCCTAGGTGCCGGCAGAGCAAGGGTTCAAAAACAAAAGGTAGGCTCTTTGCCAAAAAAGGGCATATTTTCACTGCGAAATTGCGGTGCGACCATGTTGCGTTTTGCTCTGTTTCCTGTCGCAGGCACTTGGCAGACCCAGGCAAGTGAGGTACCATTTTTTTCGGGAGACCTGGGGGAACGCTGGGTGGGTGGAAATGTGTTGATCCACGCAGATTCCAGAACTTTCCACCACAGAAATGTGAGGAAAATGCTTTTTTTTGTCAATTTTTTAGCTTTGCAAGGGATTCTGGGTAACAGAACCAGGTGGGAGGCAGTCGAGTCACCCCATCCAGAATTTCCCTGGGTGTCTAGTTTTCAAAAATGTATAGGTTTGCTAGGTTTCCCTAGGTGCCGGCAGAGCAAGGGTTCAAAAACAAAAGGTAGGCTCTTTGCCAAAAAAGGGCATATTTTCACTGCGAAATTGCAGTGCGACCATGTTGCGTTTTGCTCTGTTTCCTGTCGCAGGCACTTGGCAGACCCAGGCAAGTGAGGTACCATTTTTTTTGGGAGGCCTGGGGGAACGCTGGGTGGGTAGAAATTTGTTGATCCACCCAGATTCCAGAACTGTGCACCACAGAAATGAGAGGAAAATGCTTTTTATTTGTCAATTTTTTCGCTTTGCAAGGGATTCTGGGTAACAGAACCTGGTGGTAGGCAGTCGAGTCACCCCATCCTGAATTCCCAGGCGTGTCTAGTTTTAAAAAATGTATAGGTTTGCTAGGTTTCCCTAGGTGCCCGCAGAGCTAGGGTTCAAAAACAAAAGGTAGGCTCTTTGCCAAAAAAGGGCACATTTTCACTGCAAAATTGCGGTGCGACCATGTTGGGTTTTGCGCTGTTTCCTGTCGCAGGCACTAGGCAGACCCAGGCAAGTGAGGTACCATTTTTTTCGGGAGACCTGGGGGAACGCTGGGTGGGTAGAAATTTGTTGATCCACCTAGATTCCAGAACTGTCCACCACAGAAATGAGAGGAAAATGCTTTTTATTTGTCAATTTTTTCGCTTTGCAAGGGATTCTGGGTAACAGAGCCTGATGGTAGGCAGTCGAGTCACCCCATCCTGAATTCCCCTGGGTATCTAGTTTTCAAAAATGTATAGGTTTGCTAGGTTTCCCTAGGTGCCGGCAGAGCTAGGGTTCAAAAACAAAAGGTAGGCTCTTTGCCGAAAAAAGGCACGATTTCACTGCGAAATTGAGGTGCGACCATGTTGCGTTTTGCGCTGTTTCCTGTTGCAGGCACTAGGCAGAACCAGGCAAGTGTGGTACGATTTTTTTCGGGAGAACTGGGGAAACGCTGGGTGGGTGGAAATTTGTTGATCCACGCAGATTCCAAAACTTTCCACCACAGAAATGTGAGGAAAATGCGTTTTTATTGTCAATTTTTTAGCTTTGCAAGGGATTCTGGGTCACAGAACCTGGAGGTAGGCAGTTGAGTCACCCCATCCTGCATTCCCCTGGGTATCTAGTTTTCAAAAATGTATAGGTTTGCTAGGTTTCCCTAGGTGCCGGCAGAGCTAGGGTTCAAAAACAAAAGGTAGGCTCTTTGCCGAAAAAAGGCACGATTTCACTGCGAAATTGAGGTGCGACCATGTTGCTTTTTGCGCTGTTTCCTGTCGCAGGCACTAGGCAGACCCAGGCAAGTGAGGTACCATATTTTTCGGGAGACCCAGGGGGACGCTGGGTGGGTAGAAATTTGTTGATCCACGCAGATTCCAGAACTTTCTACCACAGAAACAGAACCTGGTGGTAGGCAGTCGAGTCACCCCATCCTGAATTCCCCTGGGTGTCTAGTTTTCAAAAATGTATATGTTTGCTAGGTTTCCCCAGGTGCCGGCAGAGCTAGGGTTCAAAAACAAAAGGTAGGCTCTTTGCCAAAAAAGGGCATGATTTCACAGCGAAATTGAGGTGCGACCATGTTGCGTTTTGCGCTGTTTCCTGTCGCAGGCACTAGGCAGACCCAGGCAAGTGAGGTACCATTTTTTTTGGGAGACCTGGGGGAACGCTGGGTGGGTGGAAATGTGTTGATCCACGCAGATTCCAGAACTTTCCACATCAGAAATGTAAGGAAAATGCATTTGTTTTGTCAATTTCTTAGCTTTGCAAGGGATTCTGGGTAACAGAACCTGGTGGTAGGCAGTCGAGTCACCCCATCCTGAATTCCCAGGGGTGTCTAGTTTTCAAAAATGTATAGGTTTGCTAGGTTTCCCTAGGTGCCCGCAGAGCTAGGGTTCAAAAACAAAAGGTAGGCTCTTTGCCAAAAAAGGGCACATTTTCACTGCGAAATTGAGGTGCGACCATGTTGCGTTTTGCGCTGTTTCCTGTCGCAGGCACTAGGCAGACCCAGGCAAGTGAGGTACCATTTATTTCGGGAGACCTGGCGGAATGCTGGGTGGGTGGAAATGTGTTGATCCACCCAGATTCCAGAACTGTCCACCACAGAAATGAGAGGAAAATGCTTTTTATTTGTCAATTTTTTCGCTTTGCAAGGGATTCTGGGTAACAGAACCTGGTGGTAGGTAGCCGAGTCACCCCATCCTGAATTCCCAGGGGTGTCTAGTTTTCAAAAATGTATAGGTTTGCTAGGTTTCCCTAGGTGCCCGCAGAGCTAGGGTTCAAAAACAAAAGGTAGGCTCTTTGCCAAAAAAGGGCACATTTTCACTGCGAAATTGCGGTGCGACCATGTTGGGTTTTGCGCTGTTTCCTGTCGCAAGCACTAGGCAGACCCAGGCAAGTGAGGTACCATTGTTTTTGGGAGACCCAGGGGAACGCTGGGTGGGTGGAAATTTGTTGATCTACGCAGATTTCCTGAACTTTCCACCACAGAAATGTGAGGAAAATGCTTTTTTTTGTCAATTTTTTAGCTTTGCAAGGGATTCTGGGTAACAGAACCTGGTGGTAGACAGTTGAGTCACCCCATCCTGAATTCCCCTGGGTATCTAGTTTTCAAAAATGTATAGGTTTGCTAGGTTACCCTAGGTGCCGGCAGAGCCAGGGTTCAAAAACAAAAGGTAGGCTCTTTGCCAAAAAAAGGCACGATTTCACTGCGAAATTGAGGTGCGACCACGTTGCGTTTTGCGCTGTTTCCTGTCCCAGGCACTAGGCAGACCCAGGTAAGTGAGGTACCATTTTTTTCGGGAGACCCAGGGGAACGTTGGGTGGGTGGAAATTTGTTGATCCACGCAGATTCCCTGAACTTTCCACCACAGAAACAGAACCTGGTGGTAGGCAGTCAAGTCACCCAATCCTGAATTCCCCTGGATGTCTAGTTTTCAAAAATGTATAGGTTTGCTAGGTTTCCCTAGGTGCCAGCAGAGCTAGGGTTAAAAAAAAAAGGTAGGCTCTTTTCCAAAAAAGGGCATGATTTCACTGCGAAATTGAGGTGCGACCATGTTGCGTTTTGCGCTGTTTCCTGTCGCAGGCACTAGGCAGACCCAGGCAGGTGAGGTACCATTTTTTTTTTGGGAGACCTGGGGGAACGCTGGGTGGGTGGAAATTTGTTGATCCACGCAGATTCCAGAACGTTCCACATCAGAAATGTCAGGAAAATGCATTTTTTTGTCAATTTCTTAGCTTTGCAAGGGATTCTGGGTAACAGAACCTGGTGGTAGGCAGTCGAGTCACCCCATCCTGAAATCCCAGGGGTGTCTAGTTTTCAAAAATGTATAGGTTTGCTAGGTTTCCCTAGGTGCCGGCAGAGCTAGGGTTCAAAAACAAAAGGTAGGCTCTTTGCCAAAAAAGGGCATATTTTCACTGCAAAATTGCGGTGCGACCATGTTGCGTTTTGCGCTGTTTCCTGTCGCACGCACTAGGAAGACCCAGGAAAGTGAGGTACCATTTTTTTCGGGAGACCTGGGGAAACGCTGGGTGGGTGGAAATTTGTTGATCCACCCAGATTCCAGAACTTTCCACCACAGAAATGAGAGGAAAATGCTTTTTATTTGTCAATTTTTTAGCTTTGCAAGGGATTCTGGGTAACAGAACCTGGTGGGAGGCAGTCGAGTCACCCCATCCTGGATTTTCCTGGGTGTGTACTTTTCAAAAATGTATAGGTTTGCTAGGTTTCCCTAGGTGCCGGCAGAGCTAGGGTTCAAAAACGAAAGGTAGGCTCTTTGCCAGTAAAGGGCACGTTTTCACAGAAAAATTGAGGTGCGACCATGTTGCGTTTTGCGCTGTTTCCTGTTGCAGGCACTAGGCAGAACCAGGCAAGTGTGGTACGATTTTTTTCGGGAGACCTGGGGAAACGCTGGGTGGGTGGAAATTTGTTGATCCACGCAGATTCCAGAACTTTCCACCACAGAAACAGAACCTGGTGGTAGGCAGTCGAGTCACCCCATCCTGAATTCCCCTGGGTGTCTAGTTTTCAAAAATGTATATGTTTTCTAGGTTTCCCCAGGTGCCGGCAGAGCTAGGGTTCAAAAACAAAAGGTAGGCTCTTTGCCAAAAAAGGGCATGATTTCACTGCGAAATTGAGGTGCGACCATGTTGTGTTTTGCGCTGTTTCCTGTCGCAGGCACTAGGCAGACCCAGGCAAGTGAGGTACCATTTTTTTTTGGGAGACCTGGGGGAACGCTGGGTGGGTGGAAATGTGTTGATCCACGCAGATTCCAGAACTTTCCACATCAGAAATGTAAGGAAAATGCATTTTTTTGTCAATTTCTTAGCTTTGCAAGGGATTCTGGGTAACAGAGCCTGATGGTAGGCAGTCGAGTCACCCCATCCTGAATTCCCAGGGGTGTCTAGTTTTAAAAAATGTATAGGTTTGCTAGGTTTCCCTAGGTGCCCGCAGAGCTAGGGTTCAAAAACAAAAGGTAGGCTCTTTGCCAAAAAAGGGCACATTTTCACTGCGAAATTGCGGTGCGACCATGTTGCGTTTTGCACTGTTTCCTGTCGCAGGCACTAGGCATACCCAGGCAAGTGAGGTACCATTTATTTCGGGAGACCTGGGGGAACGCTGGGTGGGTGGAAATGTGTTGATCCACGCAGATTCCAGAACTTTCCACCACAGAAATGTGAGGAAAATGCTTTTTTTGTCAATTTTTTTAGCTTTGCAAGGGATTCTGGGTAACAGAACCAGGTGGGAGGCAGTCGAGTCACCCCATCCTGAATTTCCCTGGGTGTCTAGTTTCAAAAAATGTATAGGTTTGCTAGGTTTCCCTAGGTGCCGGCAGAGCTAGGGTTCAAAAACAAAAGGTAGGCTCTTTGCCAAAAAAGGGCATATTTTCACTGCTAAATTGCGGTGCGACCATGTTGCGTTTTGCGCTGTTTCCTGTCGCAGGCACTAGGCAGACCCAGGCAAGTGAGGTACCATTTTTTTCGGGAGACCTGGGGGAACGCTGGGTGGGTAGAAATTTGTTGATCCACCCAGATTCCAGAACTGTCCACCACAGAAATGAGAGGAAAATGCTTTTTATTTGTCAATTTTTTCGCTTTGCAAGGGATTCTGGGTAACAGAACCTGGTGGGAGGCAGTCGAGTCACCCCATCCTGAATTCTCCTGGGTGTCTAGTTTCAAAAAATGTATAGGTTTGCTAGGTTTCCCTAGGTGCCGGCAGAGCTAGGGTTCAAAAACAAAAGGTAGGCTCTTTGCCAAAAAAGGGCATGATTTCACTGCGAAATTGAGGTGCGACCACGTTGCGTTTTGCGCTGTTTCCTGTCCCAGGCACTAGGCAGACCCAGGTAAGTGAGGTACCATTTTTTTCGGGAGACCCAGGGGAACGTTGGGTGGGTGGAAATTTGTTGATCCACGCAGATTCCCTGAACTTTCCACCACAGAAACAGAACCTGGTGGTAGGCAGTCAAGTCACCCAATCCTGAATTCCCCTGGATGTCTAGTTTTCAAAAATGTATAGGTTTGCTAGGTTTCCCTAGGTGCCAGCAGAGCTAGGGTTAAAAAAAAAAGGTAGGCTCTTTTCCAAAAAAGGGCATGATTTCACTGCGAAATTGAGGTGCGACCATGTTGCGTTTTGCGCTGTTTCCTGTCGCAGGCACTAGGCAGACCCAGGCAGGTGAGGTACCATTTTTTTTTTGGGAGACCTGGGGGAACGCTGGGTGGGTGGAAATTTGTTGATCCACGCAGATTCCAGAACGTTCCACATCAGAAATGTCAGGAAAATGCATTTTTTGTCAATTTCTTAGCTTTGCAAGGGATTCTGGGTAACAGAACCTGGTGGTAGGCAGTCGAGTCACCCCATCCTGAAATCCCAGGGGTGTCTAGTTTTCAAAAATGTATAGGTTTGCTAGGTTTCCCTAGGTGCCGGCAGAGCTAGGGTTCAAAAACAAAAGGTAGGCTCTTTGCCAAAAAAGGGCACATTTTCACTGCAAAATTGCATTGCGACCATGTTGCGTTTTGCGCTGTTTCCTGTCGCACGCACTAGGAAGACCCAGGAAAGTGAGGTACCATTTTTTTCGGGAGACCTGGGGAAACGCTGGGTGGGTGGAAATTTGTTGATCCACCCAGATTCCAGAACTTTCCACCACAGAAATGAGAGGAAAATGCTTTTTATTTGTCAATTTTTTAGCTTTGCAAGGGATTCTGGGTAACAGAACCTGGTGGGAGGCAGTCGAGTCACCCCATCCTGGATTTTCCTGGGTGTGTACTTTTCAAAAATGTATAGGTTTGCTAGGTTTCCCTAGGTGCCGGCAGAGCTAGGGTTCAAAAACGAAAGGTAGGCTCTTTGCCAGTAAAGGGCACGTTTTCACAGAAAAATTGAGGTGCGACCATGTTGCGTTTTGCGCTGTTTCCTGTTGCAGGCACTAGGCAGAACCAGGCAAGTGTGGTACGATTTTTTTCGGGAGACCTGGGGAAACGCTGGGTGGGTGGAAATTTGTTGATCCACGCAGATTCCAGAACTTTCCACCACAGAAACAGAACCTGGTGGTAGGCAGTCGAGTCACCCCATCCTGAATTCCCCTGGGTGTCTAGTTTTCAAAAATGTATATGTTTTCTAGGTTTCCCCAGGTGCCGGCAGAGCTAGGGTTCAAAAACAAAAGGTAGGCTCTTTGCCAAAAAAGGGCATGATTTCACTGCGAAATTGAGGTGCGACCATGTTGTGTTTTGCGCTGTTTCCTGTCGCAGGCACTAGGCAGACCCAGGCAAGTGAGGTACCATTTTTTTTTGGGAGACCTGGGGGAACGCTGGGTGGGTGGAAATGTGTTGATCCACGCAGATTCCAGAACTTTCCACATCAGAAATGTAAGGAAAATGCATTTTTTTTGTCAATTTCTTAGCTTTGCAAGGGATTCTGGGTAACAGAGCCTGATGGTAGGCAGTCGAGTCACCCTATCCTGAATTCCCAGGGGTGTCTAGTTTTAAAAAATGTATAGGTTTGCAAGGTTTCCCTAGGTGCCCGCAGAGCTAGGGTTCAAAAACAAAAGGTAGGCTCTTTGCCAAAAAAGGGCATGATTTCACTGCGAAATTGAGGTGCGACCACGTTGCGTTTTGCGCTGTTTCCTGTCCCAGGCACTAGGCAGACCCAGGTAAGTGAGGTACCATTTTTTTCGGGAGACCCAGGGGAACGTTGGGTGGGTGGAAATTTGTTGATCCACGCAGATTCCCTGAACTTTCCACCACAGAAACAGAACCTGGTGGTAGGCAGTCAAGTCACCCAATCCTGAATTCCCCTGGATGTCTAGTTTTCAAAAATGTATAGGTTTGCTAGGTTTCCCTAGGTGCCAGCAGAGCTAGGGTTAAAAAAAAAAGGTAGGCTCTTTTCCAAAAAAGGGCATGATTTCACTGCGAAATTGAGGTGCGACCATGTTGCGTTTTGCGCTGTTTCCTGTCGCAGGCACTAGGCAGACCCAGGCAGGTGAGGTACCATTTTTTTTTTGGGAGACCTGGGGGAACGCTGGGTGGGTGGAAATTTGTTGATCCACGCAGATTCCAGAACGTTCCACATCAGAAATGTCAGGAAAATGCATTTTTTTGTCAATTTCTTAGCTTTGCAAGGGATTCTGGGTAACAGAACCTGGTGGTAGGCAGTCGAGTCACCCCATCCTGAAATCCCAGGGGTGTCTAGTTTTCAAAAATGTATAGGTTTGCTAGGTTTCCCTAGGTGCCGGCAGAGCTAGGGTTCAAAAACAAAAGGTAGGCTCTTTGCCAAAAAAGGGCATATTTTCACTGCAAAATTGCGGTGCGACCATGTTGCGTTTTGCGCTGTTTCCTGTCGCACGCACTAGGAAGACCCAGGAAAGTGAGGTACCATTTTTTTCGGGAGACCTGGGGAAACGCTGGGTGGGTGGAAATTTGTTGATCCACCCAGATTCCAGAACTTTCCACCACAGAAATGAGAGGAAAATGCTTTTTATTTGTCAATTTTTTAGCTTTGCAAGGGATTCTGGGTAACAGAACCTGGTGGGAGGCAGTCGAGTCACCCCATCCTGGATTTTCCTGGGTGTGTACTTTTCAAAAATGTATAGGTTTGCTAGGTTTCCCTAGGTGCCGGCAGAGCTAGGGTTCAAAAACGAAAGGTAGGCTCTTTGCCAGTAAAGGGCACGTTTTCACAGAAAAATTGAGGTGCGACCATGTTGCGTTTTGCGCTGTTTCCTGTTGCAGGCACTAGGCAGAACCAGGCAAGTGTGGTACGATTTTTTTCGGGAGACCTGGGGAAACGCTGGGTGGGTGGAAATTTGTTGATCCACGCAGATTCCAGAACTTTCCACCACAGAAACAGAACCTGGTGGTAGGCAGTCGAGTCACCCCATCCTGAATTCCCCTGGGTGTCTAGTTTTCAAAAATGTATATGTTTTCTAGGTTTCCCCAGGTGCCGGCAGAGCTAGGGTTCAAAAACAAAAGGTAGGCTCTTTGCCAAAAAAGGGCATGATTTCACTGCGAAATTGAGGTGCGACCATGTTGTGTTTTGCGCTGTTTCCTGTCGCAGGCACTAGGCAGACCCAGGCAAGTGAGGTACCATTTTTTTTTGGGAGACCTGGGGGAACGCTGGGTGGGTGGAAATGTGTTGATCCACGCAGATTCCAGAACTTTCCACATCAGAAATGTAAGGAAAATGCATTTTTTTGTCAATTTCTTAGCTTTGCAAGGGATTCTGGGTAACAGAGCCTGATGGTAGGCAGTCGAGTCACCCCATCCTGAATTCCCAGGGGTGTCTAGTTTTAAAAAATGTATAGGTTTGCTAGGTTTCCCTAGGTGCCCGCAGAGCTAGGGTTCAAAAACAAAAGGTAGGCTCTTTGCCAAAAAAGGGCACATTTTCACTGCGAAATTGCGGTGCGACCATGTTGCGTTTTGCACTGTTTCCTGTCGCAGGCACTAGGCATACCCAGGCAAGTGAGGTACCATTTATTTCGGGAGACCTGGGGGAACGCTGGGTGGGTGGAAATGTGTTGATCCACGCAGATTCCAGAACTTTCCACCACAGAAATGTGAGGAAAATGCTTTTTTTGTCAATTTTTTTAGCTTTGCAAGGGATTCTGGGTAACAGAACCAGGTGGGAGGCAGTCGAGTCACCCCATCCTGAATTTCCCTGGGTGTCTAGTTTCAAAAAATGTATAGGTTTGCTAGGTTTCCCTAGGTGCCGGCAGAGCTAGGGTTCAAAAACAAAAGGTAGGCTCTTTGCCAAAAAAGGGCATATTTTCACTGCTAAATTGCGGTGCGACCATGTTGCGTTTTGCGCTGTTTCCTGTCGCAGGCACTAGGCAGACCCAGGCAAGTGAGGTACCATTTTTTTCGGGAGACCTGGGGGAACGCTGGGTGGGTAGAAATTTGTTGATCCACCCAGATTCCAGAACTGTCCACCACAGAAATGAGAGGAAAATGCTTTTTATTTGTCAATTTTTTCGCTTTGCAAGGGATTCTGGGTAACAGAACCTGGTGGGAGGCAGTCGAGTCACCCCATCCTGAATTCTCCTGGGTGTCTAGTTTCAAAAAATGTATAGGTTTGCTAGGTTTCCCTAGGTGCCGGCAGAGCTAGGGTTCAAAAACAAAAGGTAGGCTCTTTGCCAAAAAAGGGCATGATTTCACTGCGAAATTGAGGTGCGACCACGTTGCGTTTTGCGCTGTTTCCTGTCCCAGGCACTAGGCAGACCCAGGTAAGTGAGGTACCATTTTTTTCGGGAGACCCAGGGGAACGTTGGGTGGGTGGAAATTTGTTGATCCACGCAGATTCCCTGAACTTTCCACCACAGAAACAGAACCTGGTGGTAGGCAGTCAAGTCACCCAATCCTGAATTCCCCTGGATGTCTAGTTTTCAAAAATGTATAGGTTTGCTAGGTTTCCCTAGGTGCCAGCAGAGCTAGGGTTAAAAAAAAAAGGTAGGCTCTTTTCCAAAAAAGGGCATGATTTCACTGCGAAATTGAGGTGCGACCATGTTGCGTTTTGCGCTGTTTCCTGTCGCAGGCACTAGGCAGACCCAGGCAGGTGAGGTACCATTTTTTTTTTGGGAGACCTGGGGGAACGCTGGGTGGGTGGAAATTTGTTGATCCACGCAGATTCCAGAACGTTCCACATCAGAAATGTCAGGAAAATGCATTTTTTGTCAATTTCTTAGCTTTGCAAGGGATTCTGGGTAACAGAACCTGGTGGTAGGCAGTCGAGTCACCCCATCCTGAAATCCCAGGGGTGTCTAGTTTTCAAAAATGTATAGGTTTGCTAGGTTTCCCTAGGTGCCGGCAGAGCTAGGGTTCAAAAACAAAAGGTAGGCTCTTTGCCAAAAAAGGGCACATTTTCACTGCAAAATTGCATTGCGACCATGTTGCGTTTTGCGCTGTTTCCTGTCGCACGCACTAGGAAGACCCAGGAAAGTGAGGTACCATTTTTTTCGGGAGACCTGGGGAAACGCTGGGTGGGTGGAAATTTGTTGATCCACCCAGATTCCAGAACTTTCCACCACAGAAATGAGAGGAAAATGCTTTTTATTTGTCAATTTTTTAGCTTTGCAAGGGATTCTGGGTAACAGAACCTGGTGGGAGGCAGTCGAGTCACCCCATCCTGGATTTTCCTGGGTGTGTACTTTTCAAAAATGTATAGGTTTGCTAGGTTTCCCTAGGTGCCGGCAGAGCTAGGGTTCAAAAACGAAAGGTAGGCTCTTTGCCAGTAAAGGGCACGTTTTCACAGAAAAATTGAGGTGCGACCATGTTGCGTTTTGCGCTGTTTCCTGTTGCAGGCACTAGGCAGAACCAGGCAAGTGTGGTACGATTTTTTTCGGGAGACCTGGGGAAACGCTGGGTGGGTGGAAATTTGTTGATCCACGCAGATTCCAGAACTTTCCACCACAGAAACAGAACCTGGTGGTAGGCAGTCGAGTCACCCCATCCTGAATTCCCCTGGGTGTCTAGTTTTCAAAAATGTATATGTTTTCTAGGTTTCCCCAGGTGCCGGCAGAGCTAGGGTTCAAAAACAAAAGGTAGGCTCTTTGCCAAAAAAGGGCATGATTTCACTGCGAAATTGAGGTGCGACCATGTTGTGTTTTGCGCTGTTTCCTGTCGCAGGCACTAGGCAGACCCAGGCAAGTGAGGTACCATTTTTTTTTGGGAGACCTGGGGGAACGCTGGGTGGGTGGAAATGTGTTGATCCACGCAGATTCCAGAACTTTCCACATCAGAAATGTAAGGAAAATGCATTTTTTTTGTCAATTTCTTAGCTTTGCAAGGGATTCTGGGTAACAGAGCCTGATGGTAGGCAGTCGAGTCACCCTATCCTGAATTCCCAGGGGTGTCTAGTTTTAAAAAATGTATAGGTTTGCAAGGTTTCCCTAGGTGCCCGCAGAGCTAGGGTTCAAAAACAAAAGGTAGGCTCTTTGCCAAAAAAGGGCATGATTTCACTGCGAAATTGAGGTGCGACCACGTTGCGTTTTGCGCTGTTTCCTGTCCCAGGCACTAGGCAGACCCAGGTAAGTGAGGTACCATTTTTTTCGGGAGACCCAGGGGAACGTTGGGTGGGTGGAAATTTGTTGATCCACGCAGATTCCCTGAACTTTCCACCACAGAAACAGAACCTGGTGGTAGGCAGTCAAGTCACCCAATCCTGAATTCCCCTGGATGTCTAGTTTTCAAAAATGTATAGGTTTGCTAGGTTTCCCTAGGTGCCAGCAGAGCTAGGGTTAAAAAAAAAAGGTAGGCTCTTTTCCAAAAAAGGGCATGATTTCACTGCGAAATTGAGGTGCGACCATGTTGCGTTTTGCGCTGTTTCCTGTCGCAGGCACTAGGCAGACCCAGGCAGGTGAGGTACCATTTTTTTTTTGGGAGACCTGGGGGAACGCTGGGTGGGTGGAAATTTGTTGATCCACGCAGATTCCAGAACGTTCCACATCAGAAATGTCAGGAAAATGCATTTTTTGTCAATTTCTTAGCTTTGCAAGGGATTCTGGGTAACAGAACCTGGTGGTAGGCAGTCGAGTCACCCCATCCTGAAATCCCAGGGGTGTCTAGTTTTCAAAAATGTATAGGTTTGCTAGGTTTCCCTAGGTGCTGGCAGAGCTAGGGTTCAAAAACAAAAGGTAGGCTCTTTGCCAAAAAAGGGCACATTTTCACTGCAAAATTGCATTGCGACCATATTGCGTTTTGCGCTGTTTCCTGTCGCACGCACTAGGAAGACCCAGGAAACTGAGGTACCATTTTTTTCGGGAGACCTGGGGAAACGCTGGGTGGGTGGAAATTTGTTGATCCACACAGATTCCAGAACTTTCCACCACAGAAATGAGAGGAAAATGCTTTTTATTTGTCAATTTTTTAGCTTTGCAAGGGATTCTGGGTAACAGAACCTGGTGGGAGGCAGTCGAGTCACCCCATCCTGGATTTTCCTGGGTGTGTACTTTTCAAAAATGTATAGGTTTGCTAGGTTTCCCTAGGTGCCGGCAGAGCTAGGGTTCAAAAACGAAAGGTAGGCTCTTTGCCAGTAAAGGGCACGTTTTCACAGAAAAATTGAGGTGCGACCATGTTGCGTTTTGAGCTGTTTCCTGTTGCAGGCACTAGGCAGAACCAGGCAAGTGTGGTACGATTTTTTTCGGGAGACCTGGGGAAACGCTGGGTGGGTGGAAATTTGTTGATCCACGCAGATTCCAGAACTTTCCACCACAGAAACAGAACCTGGTGGTAGGCAGTCGAGTCACCCCATCCTGAATTCCCCTGGGTGTCTAGTTTTCAAAAATGTATATGTTTTCTAGGTTTCCCCAGGTGCCGGCAGAGCTAGGGTTCAAAAACAAAAGGTAGGCTCTTTGCCAAAAAAGGGCATGATTTCACTGCGAAATTGAGGTGCGACCATGTTGTGTTTTGCGCTGTTTCCTGTCGCAGGCACTAGGCAGACCCAGGCAAGTGAGGTACCATTTTTTTTTGGGAGACCTGGGGGAACGCTGGGTGGGTGGAAATGTGTTGATCCACGCAGATTCCAGAACTTTCCACATCAGAAATGTAAGGAAAATGCATTTTTTTTGTCAATTTCTTAGCTTTGCAAGGGATTCTGGGTAACAGAGCCTGATGGTAGGCAGTCGAGTCACCCTATCCTGAATTCCCAGGGGTGTCTAGTTTTAAAAAATGTATAGGTTTGCAAGGTTTCCCTAGGTGCCCGCAGAGCTAGGGTTCAAAAACAAAAGGTAGGCTCTTTGCCAAAAAAGGGCACATTTTCACTGCGAAATTGCGGTGCGACCATGTTGCGTTTTGCACTGTTTCCTGTCGCAGGCACTAGGCAGACCCAGGCAAGTGAGGTACCATTTATTTCGGGAGACCTGGGGGAACGCTGGGTGGGTGGAAATGTGTTGATCCACGCAGATTCCAGAACTTTCCACCACAGAAATGTGAGGAAAATGCTTTTTTTGTCAATTTTTTTAGCTTTGCAAGGGATTCTGGGTAACAGAACCAGGTGGGAGGCAGTCGAGTCACCCATCCTGAATTTCCCTGGGTGTCTAGTTTCAAAAAATGTATAGGTTTGCTAGGTTTCCCTAGGTGCCGGCAGAGCTAGGGTTCAAAAACAAAAGGTAGGCTCTTTGCCAAAAAAGGGCATATTTTCACTGCTAAATTGCGGTGCGACCATGTTGCGTTTTGCGCTGTTTCCTGTCGCAGGCACTAGGCAGACCCAGGCAAGTGAGGTACCTTTTTTTCGGGAGACCTGGGGGAACGCTGGGTGGGTAGAAATTTGTTGATCCACCCAGATTCCAGAACTGTCCACCACAGAAATGAGAGGAAAATGCTTTTTATTTGTCAATTTTTTCGCTTTGCAAGGGATTCTGGGTAACAGAACCTGGTGGGAGGCAGTCGAGTCACCCCATCCTGAATTCTCCTGGGTGTGTACCTTTCAAAAATGTTTAGGTTTGCTAGGTTTCCCTAGGTGCCGGCAGAGCTAGGGTTCAAAAACGAAAGGTAGGCTCTTTGCCAGTAAAGGGCACGTTTTCACTGAAAAATTGAGGTGCGACCATGTTGCGTTTTGCGCTGTTTCCTGTTGCAGGCACTAGGCAGAACCAGGCAAGTGTGGTACGATTTTTTTCGGGAGACCTGGGGAAATGCTGGGTGGGTGGAAATTTGTTGATCCACGCAGATTCCAAAACTTTCCACCACAGAAATGTGAGGAAAATGCGTTTTTATTGTCAATTTTTTAGCTTTGCAAGGGATTCTGGGTCACAGAACCTAGTGGTAGGCAGTTGAGTCAGCCCATCCTGAATACCCCTGGGTATCTAGTTTTCAAAAATGTATAGGTTTGCTAGGTTTCCCTAGGTGCCGGCAGAGCTAGGGTTCAAAAACAAAAGGTAGGCTCTTTGCCGAAAAAAGGCACGATTTCACTGCGAAATTGAGGTGTGACCACGTTGCGTTTTGCGCTGTTTCCTGTCGCAGGCAATAGGCAGACCCAGGCAAGTGAGGTACCATTTTTTTCGGGAGACCCAGGGGAACGCTGGGTGGGTAGAAATTTGTTGATCCACGCAGATTCCAGAACTTTCCACCACAGAAACCGAACCTGGTGGTAGGCAGTCAAGTCACCCAATCCTGAATTCCCCTGGGTGTCTAGTTTTCAAAAATGTATAGGTTTGCTAGGTTTCCCTAGGTGCCGACAGAGCTAGGGTTCGAAAACAAAAGGTAGGCTCTTTGCCAAAAATGGGCACGATTTCACTGCGAAATTGAGGTGCGACCATGTTGCGTTTTGCGTTGTTTCCTGTCGCAGGCACTAGGCAGACCCAGGCAAGTGAAGTACCATTTTTTTTTTTGGGGAGACCTGGGGGAACGCTGGGTGGGTGGAAATTTGTTGATCCACGCCGATCCAGAACTTTCCACCACAGAAATGTCAGGAAAATGCATTTTTTGTCAAATTCTTAGCTTTGCAAGGGATTCTGGGTAACAGAACCTGGTGGTAGGCAGTCGAGTACCCCATCCTGAATTCCCAGGGGTGTCTAGTTTTCAGAAATGTATAGGTTTGCTAGGTTTCCCTAGGTGCCCGCAGAGCTAGGGTTCAAAAACAAAAGGTAGGCTCTTTGCCAAAAAAGGGCACATTTTCACTGCGAAATTGTGGTGCGACCATGTTGTGTTTTGCGCTGTTTCCTGTCGCAGGCACTAGGCAGACCCAGGCAAGTGAGGTACCATTTGCTTCGGGAGACCTGGGGGAACGCTGGGTGGGTGGAAATGTGTTAATCCACGCAGATTCCAGAACTTTCCACCACAGAAATGTGAGGAAAATGCTTTTTTGGTCAACTTTTTAGCTTTGCAAGGGAGTCTGGGTAACAGAACCTGGTGGAAGGCAGTCGAGTCACCCCATCCTGAATTCCCCTGGGTGTCTAGTTTTCAAAAATGTATATGTTTGCTAGGTTTCCCTAGGTGCCCGCAGAGCTAGGGTTCAAAAACAAAAGGTAGGCTCTTTGCCAAAAAAGGGCACATTTTCACAGCGAAATTGCGGTGCGACCATGTTGCGTTTTGCGCTGTTTCCTGTCGCAGGCACTAGGCAGACCCAGGCAAGTGAGGTACCATTTGCTTCGGGAGACCTGGGGGAACGCTCGGTGGGTGGAAATGTGTTGATCCACGCAGATTCCAGAACTTTCCACCACAGAAATGTGAGGAAAATGCTTTTTTTGGTCAACTTTTTAGCTTTGCAAGGGATTCTGGGTAACAGAACCTGGTGGAAGGCAGTCGAGTCACCCCATCCTGAATTCCCCTGGGTGTCTAGTTTTCAAAAATGTATATGTTTGCTAGGTTTCCCTAGGTGCCGGCAGAGCTAGGGTTCAAAAACAAAAGGTAGGCTCTTTGCCAAAAAAGGGCAAGATTTCACTGCGAAATTGAGGTGCGACCATGTTGCATTTTGCGCTGTTTCCTGTCGCAGGCACTAGGCAGACCCAGGCAAGTGAGATACCATTTTTTTTCGGGAGACCTGGGGGAACGCTGGGTGGATGGAAATTTGTTGATCCACGCAGATTCCAGAACTTTTCCCCACAGAAATGACAGGAAAATGCTTTTTTTTGTCAATTTTTTAGCTTTGTAAGGGATTCTGGGTAACAGAACCAGGTGGGAGGCAGTCGAGTCACCCCATCCTGAATTTCCCTGGGTGTCTAGTTTTCAAAAATGTATAGGTTTGCTAGGTTTCCCTAGGTGCCGGCAGAGCTAGGGTTCAAAAACAAAAGGTAGGCTCTTTGCCAAAAAAGGGCATATTTTCACTGCGAAATTGCGGTGCGACCATGTTGCGTTTTGCGCTGTTTCCTGTCGCAGGCACTAGGCAGACCCAGGCAAGTGAGGTACCATTTTTTTTGAGAGACCTGGGGAAACGCTGGGTGGGTGGAAATTTGTTGATCCACCCAGATTCCAGAACTGTCCACCACAGAAATGAGAGGAAAATGTTTTTTATTTGTCAATTTTTTCGCTTTGCAAGGGATTCTGGGTAACAGAACCTGGTAGGAGGCAGTCGAGTCACCCCATCCTGAATTCTCCCGGGTGTGTACCTTTCAAAAATATTTAGGTTTGCTAGGTTTCCCTAGGTGCCGTCAGAGCTAGGGTTCAAAAAACGAAAGGTAGGCTCTTTGCCAGTAAAGGGCACGTTTTCACTGAAAAATTGAGGTGCGACCATGTTGCGTTTTGCGCTGTTTCCTGTTGTAGGCACTAGGCAGAACCAGGCAAGTGTGGTACGATTTTTTTCGGGACACCTGGGGAAACGCTGGGTGGGTGGAAATTTGTTGATCCACGCAGATTCCAGAACTTTCCACCACAGAAATGTGAGGAAAATGTGTTTTTTTTGTCAATTTTTTAGCTTTGCAAGGGATTCTGGGTAACAGAACCTGGTGGTATGCAGTTGAGTCACCCAATCCTGAATTCCCCTGGGTGTCTAGTTTTCAAAAATGTATAGGTTTGCTAGGTTTCCCTAGGTGTCGACAGAGCTAGGGTTCAGAAACAAAAGGTAGGCTCTTTGCCAAAAATGGGCACGATTTCACTGCGAAATTGAGGTGCGACCATGTTGCGTTTTGCGCTGTTTCCTGTCGCAGGCACTAGGCAGACCCAGGCAAGTGAGGTACCATTTTTTTTGGGGAGTACTGGAGGAACGCTGGGTGGGTGGAAATTTGTTGATCCACGCAGATTCCAGAACTTTCCACCACAGAAATGTCAGGAAAATGCATTTTATTTGTCAATTTCTAAGCTTTGCAAGGGATTCTGGGTAACAGAACCTGGTGGTAGGCAGTCGAGTCACCCCATCCTGAATTCCCAGGGGTGTCTAGTTTTCAAAAATGTATAGGTTTGCTAGGTTTCCCTAGGTGCCCGCAGAGCTAGTGTTCAAAAACAAAAGGTAGGCTCTTTGCCAAAAAGGGCACATTTTCACTGCGAAATTGCGGTGCGACCATGTTGCGTTTTGCGCTGTTTCCTGTCGCAGGCACTAGGCAGACCCAGGCAAGTGAGGTACCATTTTTTTTTGGGAGACCTGGGGGAACGCTGGGTGGGTAGAAATGTGTTGATCCACGCAGATTCCAGAACTTTCCACCACAGAAATGTGAGGAAAATGCTTTTTTTGGTCAACTTTTTAGCTTTGCAAGGGATTCTGGGTAACAGAACCTGGTGGAAGGCAGTCGAGTCACCCCATCCTGAATTCCCCTGGGTGTCTAGTTTTCAAAAATGTATATGTTTGCTAGGTTTCCCTAGGTGCCGGCAGAGCTAGGGTTCAAAAACAAAAGGTAGGCTCTTTGCCAAAAAAGGGCAAGATTTCACTGCGAAATTGAGGTGCGACCATGTTGCATTTTGCGCTGTTTCCTGTCGCAGGCACTAGGCAGACCCAGGCAAGTGAGATACCATTTTTTTTCGGGAGACCTGGGGGAACGCTGGGTGGATGGAAATTTGTTGATCCACGCAGATTCCAGAACTTTCCCCCACAGAAATGACAGGAAAATACTTTTTTTGTCAATTGTTTTTGCTTTGCAAGGGATTCTGGGTAACAGAAACAGGTGGGAGGCAGTCGAGTCACCCCATCCTGAATTTCCCTGGGTGTCTAGTTTTCAAAAATGTATAGGTTTGCTAGGTTTCCCTAGGTGCCGGCAGAGCTAGGGTTCAAAAACAAAAGGTAGACTCTTTGCCAAAAAAGGGCATATTTTCACTGCGAAATTGCGGGGCGACCATGTTGCGTTTTGCGCTGTTTCCTGTCGCAGGCACTAGGCAGACCCAGGCAAGTGAGGTACCATTTTTTTTGGGAGACCTGGGGGAACGCTGGGTGGGTGGAAATTTGTTGATCCACCCAGATTCCAGAACTGTCCACCACAGAAATGAGAGGAAAATGCTTTTTATTTGTCAATTTTTTCGCTTTGCAAGGGATTCTGGGTAACAGAACCTGGTGGGAGGCAGTCGAGTCACCCCATCCTGAATTCTCCTGGGTGTGTACCTTTCAAAAATGTTTAGGTTTGCTAGGTTTCCCTAGGTGCCGGCAGAGCTAGGGTTCAAAAACGAAAGGTAGGCTCTTTGCCAGTAAAGGGCACGTTTTCACTCAAAAATTGAGGTGCGACCATGTTGCGTTTTGCGCTGTTTCCTGTTGCAGGCACTAGGCAGAACCAGGCAAGTGTGGTACAATTTTTTTCGGGAGACCTGGGGAAACGCTGGGTGGGTGGAAATTTGTTGATCCACGCAGATTCCAGAACTTTCCACCACAGAAATGTGAGGAAAATGCTTTTTTTTTGTCAATATTGTAGCTTTGCAAGGGATTCTGGGTAACAGAACCTGGTGGTAGGCAGTTGAGTCACCCCATCCTGAATTCCCCGGGGTATCTAGTTTTAAAAAATGTATAGGTTTGCTAGGTTTCCCTAGGTGCCGGCAGAGCTAGGGTTCCAAAACAAAAGGTAGGCTCTTTGCCAAAAAAAGGCACGATTTCACTGCGAAATTGAGGTGCGACCACGTTGCGTTTTGCGCTGTTTCCTGTCGCAGGCACTAAGCAGACCCAGGCAAGTGAGGTACCATTTTTTTCGGGAGACCCAGGGGAACGCTGGGTGGGTAGAAATTTGTTGATCCACGCAGATTCCAGAACTTTCCACCACAGAAACAGAACCTGGTGGTAGGCAGTCAAGTCACCCAATCCTGAATTCCCCTGGGTGTCTAGTTTTCAAAAATGTATAGGTTTGCTAGGTTTCCTCAGGTGCCGACAGAGCTAGGGTTCAAAAACAAAAGGTAGGCTCTTTGCCAAAAAAGGGTACGATTTCACTGCGAAATTGAGGTGCGACCATGTTGCGTTTTGCGCTGTTTCCTGTCGCAGGCACTAGGCAGACCCAGGCAAGTGAGGTACCATTTTTTTGGGGGGAGACCTGGGGGAACGCTGGGTGGGTGGAAATTTGTTGATCCACCCAGATTTCAGAACTTTCCACCACAGAAATGTCAGGAAAATGCATTTTGTTTGTCAATTTCTTAGCTTTGCAAGGGATTCTGGGTAACAGCACCTGGTGGTAGGCAGTCGAGTCACCCCATCCTGAATTCCCAGGGGTGTCTAGTTTTCAAAAATGTATAGGTTTGCTACGTTTCCCTAGGTGCCGGCAGAGCTAGGGTTCAAAAACAAAATGTAGGCTCTATGCCAAAAAAGGGCACATTTCACTGCGAAATTGCGGTGCGACCATGTTGCGTTTTGCGCTGTTTCCTGTCGCAGGCACTAGGCAGACCCAGGCAAGTGAGGTACCATTTTTTTTCGGGAGACCTGGGGGAACGCTGGGTGGATGGAAATTTGTTGATCCACGCAGATTCCAGAACTTTCCCCCACAGAAATGACAGGAAAATGCATTTTTTTGTCAACTTTTTAGCTTTGCAAGGGATTCTGGGAAACAGAACCTGGTGGGAGGCAGTCGAGTCACCCCATCCTGAATTCCCCTGGGTGTCTAGTTTTCAAAAATGTATAGGTTTGCTAGGTTTCCCCAGGTGCCGGCAGAGCTATGGTTCAAAAACAAAAGGTAGGCTCTTTGCCAAAAAAGGGCACTATTTCACTGCGAAATTGAGGTGCGAGTGCGACCATGTTGTGTTTTGCGCTGTTTCCTGTCGCAGGCACTAGGCAGACCCAGGCAAGTGAGGTACCATTTTTTTTTGGGAGACCTGGGGGAACGCTGGGTGGGTGGAAATGTGTTGATCCACGCAGATTCCAGAACTTTCCACATCAGAAATGTAAGGAAAATGCATTTTTTTTGTCAATTTCTTAGCTTTGCAAGGGATTCTGGGTAACAGAGCCTGGTGGTAGGCAGTCGAGTCACCCCATCCTGAATTCCCAGGGGTGTCTAGTTTTCGAACCTGGTGGGAGGCAGTCGAGTCACCCCATCCTGGATTTTCCTGGGTGTGTACTTTTCAAAAATGTATAGGTTTGCTAGGTTTCCCTAGGTGCCGGCAGAGCTAGGGTTCAAAAACAAAAGGTAGGCTCTTTGCCAAAAAAGGGCATGATTTCACTGCGAAATTGAGGTGCGACCATGTTGTGTTTTGCGCTGTTTCCTGTCGCAGGCACTAGGCAGACCCAGGCAAGTGAGGTACCATTTTTTTTTGGGAGACCTGGGGGAACGCTGGGTGGGTGGAAATGTGTTGATCCACGCAGATTCCAGAACTTTCAACATCAGAAATGTAAGGAAAATGCATTTTTTTTGTCAATTTCTTAGCTTTGCAAGGGATTCTGGGTAACAGAGCCTGATGGTAGGCAGTCGAGTCACCCTATCCTGAATTCCCAGGGGTGTCTAGTTTTAAAAAATGTATAGGTTTGCAAGGTTTCCCTAGGTGCCCGCAGAGCTAGGGTTCAAAAACAAAAGGTAGGCTCTTTGCCAAAAAAGGGCACATTTTCACTGCGAAATTGCGGTGCGACCATGTTGCGTTTTGCACTGTTTCCTGTCGCAGGCACTAGGCAGACCCAGGCAAGTGAGGTACCATTTATTTCGGGAGACCTGGGGGAACGCTGGGTGGGTGGAAATGTGTTGATCCACGCAGATTCCAGAACTTTCCACCACAGAAATGTGAGGAAAATGCTTTTTTTGTCAATTTTTTTAGCTTTGCAAGGGATTCTGGGTAACAGAACCAGGTGGGAGGCAGTCGAGTCACCCATCCTGAATTTCCCTGGGTGTCTAGTTTCAAAAAATGTATAGGTTTGCTAGGTTTCCCTAGGTGCCGGCAGAGCTAGGGTTCAAAAACAAAAGGTAGGCTCTTTGCCAAAAAAGGGCATATTTTCACTGCTAAATTGCGGTGCGACCATGTTGCGTTTTGCGCTGTTTCCTGTCGCAGGCACTAGGCAGACCCAGGCAAGTGAGGTACCTTTTTTTCGGGAGACCTGGGGGAACGCTGGGTGGGTAGAAATTTGTTGATCCACCCAGATTCCAGAACTGTCCACCACAGAAATGAGAGGAAAATGCTTTTTATTTGTCAATTTTTTCGCTTTGCAAGGGATTCTGGGTAACAGAACCTGGTGGGAGGCAGTCGAGTCACCCCATCCTGAATTCTCCTGGGTGTGTACCTTTCAAAAATGTTTAGGTTTGCTAGGTTTCCCTAGGTGCCGGCAGAGCTAGGGTTCAAAAACGAAAGGTAGGCTCTTTGCCAGTAAAGGGCACGTTTTCACTGAAAAATTGAGGTGCGACCATGTTGCGTTTTGCGCTGTTTCCTGTTGCAGGCACTAGGCAGAACCAGGCAAGTGTGGTACGATTTTTTTCGGGAGACCTGGGGAAATGCTGGGTGGGTGGAAATTTGTTGATCCACGCAGATTCCAAAACTTTCCACCACAGAAATGTGAGGAAAATGCGTTTTTATTGTCAATTTTTTAGCTTTGCAAGGGATTCTGGGTCACAGAACCTAGTGGTAGGCAGTTGAGTCAGCCCATCCTGAATACCCCTGGGTATCTAGTTTTCAAAAATGTATAGGTTTGCTAGGTTTCCCTAGGTGCCGGCAGAGCTAGGGTTCAAAAACAAAAGGTAGGCTCTTTGCCGAAAAAAGGCACGATTTCACTGCGAAATTGAGGTGTGACCACGTTGCGTTTTGCGCTGTTTCCTGTCGCAGGCAATAGGCAGACCCAGGCAAGTGAGGTACCATTTTTTTCGGGAGACCCAGGGGAACGCTGGGTGGGTAGAAATTTGTTGATCCACGCAGATTCCAGAACTTTCCACCACAGAAACCGAACCTGGTGGTAGGCAGTCAAGTCACCCAATCCTGAATTCCCCTGGGTGTCTAGTTTTCAAAAATGTATAGGTTTGCTAGGTTTCCCTAGGTGCCGACAGAGCTAGGGTTCGAAAACAAAAGGTAGGCTCTTTGCCAAAAATGGGCACGATTTCACTGCGAAATTGAGGTGCGACCATGTTGCGTTTTGCGTTGTTTCCTGTCGCAGGCACTAGGCAGACCCAGGCAAGTGAAGTACCATTTTTTTTTTTGGGGAGACCTGGGGGAACGCTGGGTGGGTGGAAATTTGTTGATCCACGCCGATCCAGAACTTTCCACCACAGAAATGTCAGGAAAATGCATTTTTTGTCAAATTCTTAGCTTTGCAAGGGATTCTGGGTAACAGAACCTGGTGGTAGGCAGTCGAGTACCCCATCCTGAATTCCCAGGGGTGTCTAGTTTTCAGAAATGTATAGGTTTGCTAGGTTTCCCTAGGTGCCCGCAGAGCTAGGGTTCAAAAACAAAAGGTAGGCTCTTTGCCAAAAAAGGGCACATTTTCACTGCGAAATTGTGGTGCGACCATGTTGTGTTTTGCGCTGTTTCCTGTCGCAGGCACTAGGCAGACCCAGGCAAGTGAGGTACCATTTGCTTCGGGAGACCTGGGGGAACGCTGGGTGGGTGGAAATGTGTTAATCCACGCAGATTCCAGAACTTTCCACCACAGAAATGTGAGGAAAATGCTTTTTTGGTCAACTTTTTAGCTTTGCAAGGGAGTCTGGGTAACAGAACCTGGTGGAAGGCAGTCGAGTCACCCCATCCTGAATTCCCCTGGGTGTCTAGTTTTCAAAAATGTATATGTTTGCTAGGTTTCCCTAGGTGCCCGCAGAGCTAGGGTTCAAAAACAAAAGGTAGGCTCTTTGCCAAAAAAGGGCACATTTTCACAGCGAAATTGCGGTGCGACCATGTTGCGTTTTGCGCTGTTTCCTGTCGCAGGCACTAGGCAGACCCAGGCAAGTGAGGTACCATTTGCTTCGGGAGACCTGGGGGAACGCTCGGTGGGTGGAAATGTGTTGATCCACGCAGATTCCAGAACTTTCCACCACAGAAATGTGAGGAAAATGCTTTTTTTGGTCAACTTTTTAGCTTTGCAAGGGATTCTGGGTAACAGAACCTGGTGGAAGGCAGTCGAGTCACCCCATCCTGAATTCCCCTGGGTGTCTAGTTTTCAAAAATGTATATGTTTGCTAGGTTTCCCTAGGTGCCGGCAGAGCTAGGGTTCAAAAACAAAAGGTAGGCTCTTTGCCAAAAAAGGGCAAGATTTCACTGCGAAATTGAGGTGCGACCATGTTGCATTTTGCGCTGTTTCCTGTCGCAGGCACTAGGCAGACCCAGGCAAGTGAGATACCATTTTTTTTCGGGAGACCTGGGGGAACGCTGGGTGGATGGAAATTTGTTGATCCACGCAGATTCCAGAACTTTTCCCCACAGAAATGACAGGAAAATGCTTTTTTTTGTCAATTTTTTAGCTTTGTAAGGGATTCTGGGTAACAGAACCAGGTGGGAGGCAGTCGAGTCACCCCATCCTGAATTTCCCTGGGTGTCTAGTTTTCAAAAATGTATAGGTTTGCTAGGTTTCCCTAGGTGCCGGCAGAGCTAGGGTTCAAAAACAAAAGGTAGGCTCTTTGCCAAAAAAGGGCATATTTTCACTGCGAAATTGCGGTGCGACCATGTTGCGTTTTGCGCTGTTTCCTGTCGCAGGCACTAGGCAGACCCAGGCAAGTGAGGTACCATTTTTTTTGAGAGACCTGGGGAAACGCTGGGTGGGTGGAAATTTGTTGATCCACCCAGATTCCAGAACTGTCCACCACAGAAATGAGAGGAAAATGTTTTTTATTTGTCAATTTTTTCGCTTTGCAAGGGATTCTGGGTAACAGAACCTGGTAGGAGGCAGTCGAGTCACCCCATCCTGAATTCTCCCGGGTGTGTACCTTTCAAAAATATTTAGGTTTGCTAGGTTTCCCTAGGTGCCGTCAGAGCTAGGGTTCAAAAAACGAAAGGTAGGCTCTTTGCCAGTAAAGGGCACGTTTTCACTGAAAAATTGAGGTGCGTCCATGTTGCGTTTTGCGCTGTTTCCTGTTGTAGGCACTAGGCAGAACCAGGCAAGTGTGGTACGATTTTTTTCGGGACACCTGGGGAAACGCTGGGTGGGTGGAAATTTGTTGATCCACGCAGATTCCAGAACTTTCCACCACAGAAATGTGAGGAAAATGTGTTTTTTTTGTCAATTTTTTAGCTTTGCAAGGGATTCTGGGTAACAGAACCTGGTGGTATGCAGTTGAGTCACCCAATCCTGAATTCCCCTGGGTGTCTAGTTTTCAAAAATGTATAGGTTTGCTAGGTTTCCCTAGGTGTCGACAGAGCTAGGGTTCAGAAACAAAAGGTAGGCTCTTTGCCAAAAATGGGCACGATTTCACTGCGAAATTGAGGTGCGACCATGTTGCGTTTTGCGCTGTTTCCTGTCGCAGGCACTAGGCAGACCCAGGCAAGTGAGGTACCATTTTTTTTGGGGAGTACTGGAGGAACGCTGGGTGGGTGGAAATTTGTTGATCCACGCAGATTCCAGAACTTTTCACCACAGAAATGTCAGGAAAATGCATTTTATTTGTCAATTTCTAAGCTTTGCAAGGGATTCTGGGTAACAGAACCTGGTGGTAGGCAGTCGAGTCACCCCATCCTGAATTCCCAGGGGTGTCTAGTTTTCAAAAATGTATAGGTTTGCTAGGTTTCCCTAGGTGCCCGCAGAGCTAGTGTTCAAAAACAAAAGGTAGGCTCTTTGCCAAAAAGGGCACATTTTCACTGCGAAATTGCGGTGCGACCATGTTGCGTTTTGCGCTGTTTCCTGTCGCAGGCACTAGGCAGACCCAGGCAAGTGAGGTACCATTTTTTTTTGGGAGACCTGGGGGAACGCTGGGTGGGTAGAAATGTGTTGATCCACGCAGATTCCAGAACTTTCCACCACAGAAATGTGAGGAAAATGCTTTTTTTGGTCAACTTTTTAGCTTTGCAAGGGATTCTGGGTAACAGAACCTGGTGGAAGGCAGTCGAGTCACCCCATCCTGAATTCCCCTGGGTGTCTAGTTTTCAAAAATGTATATGTTTGCTAGGTTTCCCTAGGTGCCGGCAGAGCTAGGGTTCAAAAACAAAAGGTAGGCTCTTTGCCAAAAAAGGGCAAGATTTCACTGCGAAATTGAGGTGCGACCATGTTGCATTTTGCGCTGTTTCCTGTCGCAGGCACTAGGCAGACCCAGGCAAGTGAGATACCATTTTTTTTCGGGAGACCTGGGGGAACGCTGGGTGGATGGAAATTTGTTGATCCACGCAGATTCCAGAACTTTCCCCCACAGAAATGACAGGAAAATACTTTTTTTGTCAATTGTTTTTGCTTTGCAAGGGATTCTGGGTAACAGAAACAGGTGGGAGGCAGTCGAGTCACCCCATCCTGAATTTCCCTGGGTGTCTAGTTTTCAAAAATGTATAGGTTTGCTAGGTTTCCCTAGGTGCCGGCAGAGCTAGGGTTCAAAAACAAAAGGTAGACTCTTTGCCAAAAAAGGGCATATTTTCACTGCGAAATTGCGGGGCGACCATGTTGCGTTTTGCGCTGTTTCCTGTCGCAGGCACTAGGCAGACCCAGGCAAGTGAGGTACCATTTTTTTTGGGAGACCTGGGGGAACGCTGGGTGGGTGGAAATTTGTTGATCCACCCAGATTCCAGAACTGTCCACCACAGAAATGAGAGGAAAATGCTTTTTATTTGTCAATTTTTTCGCTTTGCAAGGGATTCTGGGTAACAGAACCTGGTGGGAGGCAGTCGAGTCACCCCATCCTGAATTCTCCTGGGTGTGTACCTTTCAAAAATGTTTAGGTTTGCTAGGTTTCCCTAGGTGCCGGCAGAGCTAGGGTTCAAAAACGAAAGGTAGGCTCTTTGCCAGTAAAGGGCACGTTTTCACTCAAAAATTGAGGTGCGACCATGTTGCGTTTTGCGCTGTTTCCTGTTGCAGGCACTAGGCAGAACCAGGCAAGTGTGGTACAATTTTTTTCGGGAGACCTGGGGAAACGCTGGGTGGGTGGAAATTTGTTGATCCACGCAGATTCCAGAACTTTCCACCACAGAAATGTGAGGAAAATGCTTTTTTTTTGTCAATATTGTAGCTTTGCAAGGGATTCTGGGTAACAGAACCTGGTGGTAGGCAGTTGAGTCACCCCATCCTGAATTCCCCGGGGTATCTAGTTTTAAAAAATGTATAGGTTTGCTAGGTTTCCCTAGGTGCCGGCAGAGCTAGGGTTCCAAAACAAAAGGTAGGCTCTTTGCCAAAAAAAGGCACGATTTCACTGCGAAATTGAGGTGCGACCACGTTGCGTTTTGCGCTGTTTCCTGTCGCAGGCACTAAGCAGACCCAGGCAAGTGAGGTACCATTTTTTTCGGGAGACCCAGGGGAACGCTGGGTGGGTAGAAATTTGTTGATCCACGCAGATTCCAGAACTTTCCACCACAGAAACAGAACCTGGTGGTAGGCAGTCAAGTCACCCAATCCTGAATTCCCCTGGGTGTCTAGTTTTCAAAAATGTATAGGTTTGCTAGGTTTCCTCAGGTGCCGACAGAGCTAGGGTTCAAAAACAAAAGGTAGGCTCTTTGCCAAAAAAGGGTACGATTTCACTGCGAAATTGAGGTGCGACCATGTTGCGTTTTGCGCTGTTTCCTGTCGCAGGCACTAGGCAGACCCAGGCAAGTGAGGTACCATTTTTTTGGGGGGAGACCTGGGGGAACGCTGGGTGGGTGGAAATTTGTTGATCCACCCAGATTTCAGAACTTTCCACCACAGAAATGTCAGGAAAATGCATTTTGTTTGTCAATTTCTTAGCTTTGCAAGGGATTCTGGGTAACAGCACCTGGTGGTAGGCAGTCGAGTCACCCCATCCTGAATTCCCAGGGGTGTCTAGTTTTCAAAAATGTATAGGTTTGCTACGTTTCCCTAGGTGCCGGCAGAGCTAGGGTTCAAAAACAAAATGTAGGCTCTATGCCAAAAAAGGGCACATTTCACTGCGAAATTGCGGTGCGACCATGTTGCGTTTTGCGCTGTTTCCTGTCGCAGGCACTAGGCAGACCCAGGCAAGTGAGGTACCATTTTTTTTCGGGAGACCTGGGGGAACGCTGGGTGGATGGAAATTTGTTGATCCACGCAGATTCCAGAACTTTCCCCCACAGAAATGACAGGAAAATGCATTTTTTTGTCAACTTTTTAGCTTTGCAAGGGATTCTGGGAAACAGAACCTGGTGGGAGGCAGTCGAGTCACCCCATCCTGAATTCCCCTGGGTGTCTAGTTTTCAAAAATGTATAGGTTTGCTAGGTTTCCCCAGGTGCCGGCAGAGCTATGGTTCAAAAACAAAAGGTAGGCTCTTTGCCAAAAAAGGGCACTATTTCACTGCGAAATTGAGGTGCGAGTGCGACCATGTTGTGTTTTGCGCTGTTTCCTGTCGCAGGCACTAGGCAGACCCAGGCAAGTGAGGTACCATTTTTTTTTGGGAGACCTGGGGGAACGCTGGGTGGGTGGAAATGTGTTGATCCACGCAGATTCCAGAACTTTCCACATCAGAAATGTAAGGAAAATGCATTTTTTTTGTCAATTTCTTAGCTTTGCAAGGGATTCTGGGTAACAGAGCCTGGTGGTAGGCAGTCGAGTCACCCCATCCTGAATTCCCAGGGGTGTCTATTTTTCAAAAATGTATAGGTTTGCTAGGTTTCCCTAGGTGCCCGCAGAGCTAGGGTTCAAAAACAAAAGGTAGGCTCTTTGCCAAAAAAGGGCACATTTTCACTGCGAAATTGCGGTGCGACCATGTTGCGTTTTGCGCTGTTTCCTGTCGCAGGCACTAGGCAGACCCAGGCAAGTGAGGTACCATTTTTTTTTGGGAGACCTGGGGGAACGCTGGGTGGGTGGAAATGTGTTGATCCACGCAGATTCCAGAACTTTCCACCACAGAAATGTGAGGAAAATGCTTTTTTTTGTCAATTTTTTTAGCTTTGCAAGGGATTCTGGGTAACAGAACCAGGTGGGAGGCAGTCGAGTCACTCCATCCTGAATTTCCCTGGGTGTCTAGTTTTAAAAAATGTATAGGTTTGCTAGGTTTCCCTAGGTGCCGGCAGAGTTAGGGTTCAAAAACAAAAGGTAAGCTCTTTGCCAAAAAAGGGCATATTTTCACTGCGAAATTGCGGTGCGACCATGTTGCGTTTTGCGCTGTTTCCTGTCGCAGGCACTAGGCAGACCCAGGCAAGTGAGGTACCATTTTTTTCGGGAGACCTGGGGGAACGCTGGGTGGGTAGAAATTTGTTGATCCACCCAGATTCCAGAACTGTCCACCACAGAAATGAGAGGAAAATGCTTTTTATTTGTCAATTTTTTCGCTTTGCAAGGGATTCTGGGTAACAGAACCTGGTGGGAGGCAGTCGAGTCACCCCATCCTGAATACTCCTGGGTGTGTACCTTTCAAAAATGTTTAGGTTTGCTAGGTTTCCCTAGGTGCCGGCAGAGCTAGGGTTCAAAAACGAAAGGTAGGCTCTTTGCCAGTAAAGGGCACGTTTTCACTGAAAAATTGAGGTGCGACCATGTTGTGTTTTGCGCTGTTTCCTGTTGCAGGCACTAGGCAGAACCAGGCAAGTGTGGTACGATTTTTTTCGGGAGACCTGGGGAAATGCTGGGTGGGTGGAAATTTGTTGATCCACGCAGATTCCAAAACTTTCCACCACAGAAATGTGAGGAAAATGCGTTTTTATTGTCAAAATTTTAGATTTGCAAGGGATTCTGGGTCACAGAACCTGGTGGTAGGCAGTTGAGTCACCCTATCCTGAATTCCCCTGGGTATCTAGTTTTCTAAAATGTATAGGTTTGCTAGGTTTCCCTAGGTGCCCGCAGAGCTAGGGTTCAAAAACAAAAGGTAGGCTCTTTGCCAAAAAAAGGCACGATTTCACTGCGAAATTGAGGTGCGACCACGTTGCGTTTTGCGCTGTTTCCTGTCGCAGGCAATAGGCAGACCCAGGCAAGTGAGGTACCATTTTTTTCGGGAGACCCAGGGGAACGCTGGGTGGGTAGAAATTTGTTGATCCACGCAGATTCCAGAACTTTCCACCACAGAAACAGAACCTGGTGGTAGGCAGTCAAGTCACCCAATCCTGAATTCCCCTGGGTGTCTAGTTTTCAAAAATGTATAGGTTTGCTAGGTTTCCCTAGGTGCTGACAAAGCTAGGGTTCGAAAACAAAAGGTAGGCTCATTGCCAAAAATGGGCACGATTTCACTGCGAAATTGAGGTTCGACCATGTTGCGTTTTGCGTTGTTTCCTTTCGCAGGCACTAGGCAGACCCAGGCAAGTGAAGTACCATTTTTTGGGGGGGGAGACCTGGGGGAACGCTGAGTGGGTGGAAATTTGTTGATCCACGCAGATTCCAGAACTTTCCACCACAGAAATGTCAGGAAAATGCATTTTGTTTGTCAATTTCATAGCTTTGCAAGGGATTCTGGGTAACAGCACCTGGTGGTAGGCAGTCAAGTCACCCCATCCTGAATTCCCAGGGGTGTCTAGTTTTCAAAAATGTATAGGTTTGCTAGGTTTCCCTAGGTGCCGGCAGAGCTAGGGTTCAAAAACAAAAGGTAGACTCTATGCCAAAAAAGGGCACATTTTCACTGCGAAATTGCGGTGCGACCATGTTGCTTTTTGCGCTGTTTCCTGTCGCAGGCACTAGGCAGACCCAGGCAAGTGAGGTACCAATTTTTTTTTTGGGAGACCTGGGGGAACGCTGGGTGGATGGAAATTTGTTGATCCACGCAGATTCCAGAACTTTCCCCCACAGAAATGACAGGAAAATGCGTTTTTTTGTCAACTTTTTAGCTTTGCAAGGGATTCTGGGTAACAGAACCTGGTGGGAGGCAGTCGAGTCACCCCATCCTGAATTCCCCTGGGTGTCTAGTTTTCAAAAATGTATAGGTTTGCTAGGTTTCCCCAAGTGCCGGCAGAGCTATGGTTCAAAAACAAAAGGTAGGCTCTTTGCCAAAAAAGGGCACTATTTCACTGCGAAATTGAGGTGCGACCATGTTGCATTTTGCGCTGTTTTCTGTCGCAGGCACTAGGCAGACCCAGGCAAGTGAGGTACCATTTTTTTCGGGAGACCTGGGGGAACGCTGGGTGGACAGAAATGTGTTGATCCATGCAGATTCCAGAACTTTCCACCACAGAAATGACAGGAAAATGCTTTTTTTTGTCAATTCCTTAGCTTTGCAAGGGATTCTGGGTAACAGAACCTGGTGGTAGGCAGTCAAGTCACCCAATCCTGAATTGCCCTGGGTGTCTAGTTTTCAAAAATGTATAGGTTTGCTAGGTTTCCCTAGGTGCCGGCAGAGCTAGGGTTCAAAAACAAAAGGTAGGCTCTTTGCCAAAAAAGGGCATATTTTCACTGCGAAATTGTGGTGCGACCATGTTGCGTTTTGCGCTGTTTCCTGTCGCAGGCACTAGGCAGACCGAGGCAAGTGAGGTACCATTATTTTCGGGAGACCTGGGGGAACGCTGGGTGGGTGGAAATTTGTTGATCCACACTGATTCCAGATCTTTCCACCACAGAAATGTGAGAAAAATGCTTTTTTTTGTCAATTTTTTAGCTTTGCAAGGGATTCTGGGTAACAGAACCTGGTGGGAGGCAGTCGAGTCACCCCATCCTGAATTCCCCTGGGTGTGTACTTTTCAAAAATGTATAGGTTTGCTAGGTTTCCCTAGGTGCCGGCAGAGCTAGGGTGTAAAAACTACAGCTAGGCACTTTGCCATTAAAAGGGTACATTTTTAACTGCAAAATTGAGGTGTTACCACGTTGCGTTTTGCGCTTTTTCCTGTCGCAGGCACTAGGCAGAACCAGGCAAGTGTGGTACCATTTTTTTCGGGAGACCTGGGGAAACGCTGGGTGGGTGGAAATTTGTTGATCCACGCAGATTCCAGAACTTTCCACCACAGAAATGTAAGGAAAATGCGTTTTTTTGTCAATTGTTTTTGCTTTGCAAGGGATTCTGGGTAACAGAACCAGGTGGGAGGCAGTCGAGTCACCCCATCCTGAATTTCCCTGGGTGTCTAGTTTTCAAAAATGTATAGGTTTGCTAGGTTTCCCTAGGTGCCGGCAGAGCTAGGGTTCAAAAACAAAAGGTAGGCTCTTTGCCAAAAAAGGGCATATTTTCACTGCGAAATTGCGGTGCGACCATGTTGCGTTTTGCGCTGTTTCCTGTCGCTGGCACTAGGCAGACCCAGGCAAGTGAGGTACCATTTTTTTTGGGAGACCTGGGGGAACGCTGGGTGGGTGGAAATTTGTTGATCCACCCAGATTCCAGAACTGTCCACCACAGAAATGAGAGGAAAATGCTTTTTATTTGTCAATTTTTTCGCTTTGCAAGGGATTCTGGGTAACAGAACCTGGTGGGAGGCAGTCGAGTCACCCCATCCTGAATTCTCCTGGGTGTGTACCTTTCAAAAATGTTTAGGTTTGCTAGGTTTCCCTAGGTGCCGGCAGAGCTAGGGTTCAAAAACGAAAGGTAGGCTCTTTGCCAGTAAAGGGCACGTTTTCACTCAAAAATTGAGGTGCGACCATGTTGCGTTTTGCGCTGTTTCCTGTTGCAGGCACTAGGCAGAACCAGGCAAGTGTGGTACGATTTTTTTCGGGAGACCTGGGGAAACGCTGGGTGGGTGGAAATTTGTTGATCCACGCAGATTCCAGAACTTTCCACCACAGAAATGTTAGGAAAATGCTTTTTTTTTGTCAATATTGTAGCTTTGCAAGGGAGTCTGGGTAACAGAACCTGGTGGTAGGCAGTTGAGTCACCCCATCCTGAATTCCCCGGGGTATCTAGTTTTAAAAAATGTATAGGTTTGCTAGGTTTCCCTAGGTGCCGGCAGAGCTAGGGTTCCAAAACAAAAGGTAGGCTCTTTGCCAAAAAAAGGCACGATTTCACTGCGAAATTGAGGTGCAACCACGTTGCGTTTTGCGCTGTTTCCTGTCGCAGGCACTAGGCAGACCCAGGCAAGTGAGGTACCATTTTTTTCGGGAGACCCAGGGGAACGCTGGGTGGGTAGAAATTTGTTGATCCACGCAGATTCCAGAACTTTCCACCACAGAAACAGAACCTGGTGGTAGGCAGTCAAGTCACCCAATCCTGAATTCCCCTGGGTGTCTAGTTTTCAAAAATGTATAGGTTTGCTAGGTTTCCCTAGGTGCCGACAGAGCTAGGGTTCAAAAACAAAAGGTAGGCTCTTTGCCAAAAAAGGGCACGATTTCACTGCGAAATTGAGGTGCGACCATGTTGCGTTTTGCGCTGTTTCCTGTCGCAGGCACTAGGCAGACCCAGGCAAGTGAGGTACCATTTTTTTGGGGGGGGAGACCTGGGGGAACGCTGGGTGGGTGGAAATTTGTTGATCCACCCAGATTTCAGAACTTTCCACCACAGAAATGTCAGGAAAATGCATTTTGTTTGTCAATTTCTTAGCTTTGCAAGGGATTCTGGGTAACAGCACCTGGTGGTAGGCAGTCGAGTCACCCCATCCTGAATTCCCAGGGGTGTCTAGTTTTCAAAAATGTATAGGTTTGCTACGTTTCCCTAGGTGCCGGCAGAGCTAGGGTTCAAAAACAAAAGGTAGGCTCTTTGCCAAAAAAGGGCATATTTTCACTGCGAAATTGCGGTGCGACCATGTTGCGTTTTGCGCTGTTTCCTGTCGCTGGCACTAGGCAGACCCAGGCAAGTGAGGTACCATTTTTTTTGGGAGACCTGGGGGAACGCTGGGTGGGTGGAAATTTGTTGATCCACCCAGATTCCAGAACTGTCCACCACAGAAATGAGAGGAAAATGCTTTTTATTTGTCAATTTTTTCGCTTTGCAAGGGATTCTGGGTAACAGAACCTGGTGGGAGGCAGTCGAGTCACCCCATCCTGAATTCTCCTGGGTGTGTACCTTTCAAAAATGTTTAGGTTTGCTAGGTTTCCCTAGGTGCCGGCAGAGCTAGGGTTCAAAAACGAAAGGTAGGCTCTTTGCCAGTAAAGGGCACGTTTTCACTCAAAAATTGAGGTGCGACCATGTTGCGTTTTGCGCTGTTTCCTGTTGCAGGCACTAGGCAGAACCAGGCAAGTGTGGTACGATTTTTTTCGGGAGACCTGGGGAAACGCTGGGTGGGTGGAAATTTGTTGATCCACGCAGATTCCAGAACTTTCCACCACAGAAATGTTAGGAAAATGCTTTTTTTTGTCAATATTGTAGCTTTGCAAGGGATTCTGGGTAACAGAACCTGGTGGTAGGCAGTTGAGTCACCCCATCCTGAATTCCCCGGGGTATCTAGTTTTAAAAAATGTATAGGTTTGCTAGGTTTCCCTAGGTGCCGGCAGAGCTAGGGTTCCAAAACAAAAGGTAGGCTCTTTGCCAAAAAAAGGCACGATTTCACTGCGAAATTGAGGTGCAACCACGTTGCGTTTTGCGCTGTTTCCTGTCGCAGGCACTAGGCAGACCCAGGCAAGTGAGGTACCATTTTTTTCGGGAGACCCAGGGGAACGCTGGGTGGGTAGAAATTTGTTGATCCACGCAGATTCCAGAACTTTCCACCACAGAAACAGAACCTGGTGGTAGGCAGTCAAGTCACCCAATCCTGAATTCCCCTGGGTGTCTAGTTTTCAAAAATGTATAGGTTTGCTAGGTTTCCCTAGGTGCCGACAGAGCTAGGGTTCAAAAACAAAAGGTAGGCTCTTTGCCAAAAAAGGGCACGATTTCACTGCGAAATTGAGGTGCGACCATGTTGCGTTTTGCGCTGTTTCCTGTCGCAGGCACTAGGCAGACCCAGGCAAGTGAGGTACCATTTTTTTGGGGGGGGAGACCTGGGGGAACGCTGGGTGGGTGGAAATTTGTTGATCCACCCAGATTTCAGAACTTTCCACCACAGAAATGTCAGGAAAATGCATTTTGTTTGTCAATTTCTTAGCTTTGCAAGGGATTCTGGGTAACAGCACCTGGTGGTAGGCAGTCGAGTCACCCCATCCTGAATTCCCAGGGGTGTCTAGTTTTCAAAAATGTATAGGTTTGCTACGTTTCCCTAGGTGCCGGCAGAGCTAGGGTTCAAAAACAAAATGTAGGCTCTATGCCAAAAAAGGGCACATTTCACTGCGAAATTGCGGTGCGACCATGTTGCGTTTTGCGCTGTTTCCTGTCGCAGGCACTAGGCAGACCCAGGCAAGTGAGGTACCATTTTTTTTCGGGAGACCTGGGGGAACGCTGGGTGGATGGAAATTTGTTGATCCACGCAGATTCCAGAACTTTCCCCCACAGAAATGACAGGAAAATGCGTTTTTTGTCAACTTTTTAGCTTTGCAAGGGATTCTGGGTAACAGAACCTGGTGGGAGGCAGTCGAGTCACCCCATCCTGAATTCCCCTGGGTGTCTAGTTTTCAAAAATGTATAGGTTTGCTAGGTTTCCCCAGGTGCCGGCAGAGCTATGGTTCAAAAACAAAAGGTAGGCTCTTTGCCAAAAAAGGGCACTATTTCACTGCGAAATTGAGGTGCAACCATGTTGTGTTTTGCGCTGTTTCCTGTCGCAGGCACTAGGCAGACCCAGGCAAGTGAGGTACCATTTTTTTTGGGGAGACCTGGGGGAACGCTGGGTGGGTGGAAATGTGTTGATCCACGCAGATTCCAGAACTTTCCACATCAGAAATGTAAGGAAAATGCATTTTGTTTGTCAATTTCTTAGCTTTGCAAGGGATTCTGGGTAACAAAGCCTGGTGGTAGGCAGTCGAGTCACCCCATCCTGAATTCCCAGGGGTGTCTAGTTTTCAAAAATGTATAGGTTTGCTAGGTTTCCCTAGGTTCCCGCAGAGCTAGGGTTCAAAAACAAAAGGTAGGCTCTTTGCCAAAAAAGGGCACATTTTCACTGCGAAATTGCGGTGCGACCATGTTGCGTTTTGCGCTGTTTCCTGTTGCAGGCACTAGGCAGACCCAGGCAAGTGAGGTACCATTTATTTCGGGAGACCTGGGGGAACGCTGGGTCGGTGGAAATGTGTTGATCCACGCAGATTCCAGAACTTTCCACCACAGAAATGTGAGGAAAATGTTTTTTTTTTTCAATTTTTTTTAGCTTTGCAAGGGATTCTGGGTAACAGAGCCTGGTGGTAGGCAGTCGAGTCACCACATCCTGAATTTCCCAGGGTGTCTACTTTTCAAAAATGTTTAGGTTTGCTAGGTTTCCCTAGGTGCCGGCAGAGCTAGGGTTCAAAAACAAAAGGTAAACTCTTTGCCAAAAAAGGGCATATTTTCACTGCAAAATTGCGGTGCGACCATGTTGCGTTTTGCGCTGTTTCCTGTCGCAGGCACTAGGCAGACCCAGGCAAGTGAGGTACCATTTTTTTCGCGAGACCTGGGGGAACGCTGGGTGGGTAGAAATTTGTTGATCCACCCAGATTCCAGAACTGTCCACCACAGAAATGAGAGGAAAATGCTTTTTATTTGTCAATTTTTTCGCTTTGCAAGGGATTCTGGGTAACAGAACCTGGTGGGAGGCAGTCGAGTCACCCCATCCTGAATACTCCTGGGTGTGTACCTTTCAAAAATGTTTAGGTTTGCTAGGTTTCCCTAGGTGCCGGCAGAGCTAGGGTTCAAAAACGAAAGGTAGGCTCTTTGCCAGTAAAGGGCACGTTTTCACTGAAAAATTGAGGTGCGACCATGTTGCGTTTTGCGCTGTTTCCTGTTGCAGGCACTAGGCAGAACCAGGCAAGTGTGGTACGATTTTTTTCGGGAGACCTGGGGAAACGCTGGGTGGGTGGAAATTTGTTGATCCACGCAGATTCCAAAACTTTCCACCACAGAAATGTGAGGAAAATGCTTTTTTATTGTCAAAATTTTAGATTTGCAGGGATTCTGGGTCACAGAACCTGGTGGTAGGCAGTTGAGTCACCCTATCCTGAATTCCCCTGGGTATCTAGTTTTCAAAAATGTATAGGTTTGCTAGGTTTCCCTAGGTGCCGGCAGAACTAGGGTTCAAAAACAAAAGGTAGGCTCTTTGCCAAAAAAAGGCACGATTTCACTGCAAAATTGAGGTGCGACCACGTTGCGTTTTGCGCTGTTTCCTGTCGCAGGCAATAGGCAGACCCAGGCAAGTGAGGTACCATTTTTTTCGGGAGACCCAGGGGAACGCTGGGTGGGTAGAAATTTGTTGATCCACGCAGATTCCAGAACTTTCCACCACAGAAACAGAACCTGGTGGTAGGCAGTCAAGTCACCCAATCCTGAATTCCCCTGGGTGTCTAGTTTTCAAAAATGTATAGGTTTGCTAGGTTTCCCTAGGTGCCGACAGAGCTAGGGTTCGAAAACAAAAGGTAGGCTCTTTGCCAAAAATGGGCACGATTTCACTGCGAAATTGAGGTGCGACCATGTTGCGTTTTGCGTTGTTTCCTTTCGCAGGCACTAGGCAGACCCAGGCAAGTGAAGTACCATTTTTTTTTTGGGGAGACTTGGGGGAACGCTGGGTGGGTGGAAATTTGTTGATCCACGCAGATTCCAGAACTTTCCACCACAGAAATGTCAGGAAAATGCATTTTGTTTGTCAATTTCTTAGCTTTGCAAGGGATTCTGGGTAACAGCACCTGGTGGTAGGCAGTCAAGTCACCCCATCCTGAATTCCCAGGGGTGTCTAGTTTTCAAAAATGTATAGGTTTGCTAGGTTTCCCTAGGTGCCGGCAGAGCTAGGGTTCAAAAACAAAAGGTAGACTCTATGCCAAAAAAGGGCACATTTTCACTGCGAAATTGCGGTGCGACCATGTTGCTTTTTGCGCTGTTTCCTGTCGCAGGCACTAGGCAGACCCAGGCAAGTGAGGTACCATTTTTTTTTTGGGAGACCTGGGGGAACGCTGGGTGGATGGAAATTTGTTGATCCACGCAGATTCCAGAACTTTCCCCCACAGAAATGACAGGAAAATGCATTTTTTGTCAACTTTTTAGCTTTGCAAGGGATTCTGGGTAACAGAACCTGGTGGGAGGCAGTCGAGTCACCCCATCCTGAATTCCCCTGGGTGTCTAGGTTTCAAAAATGTATAGGTTTGCTAGGTTTCCCCAAGTGCCGGCAGAGCTATGGTTCAAAAACAAAAGGTAGGCTCTTTGCCAAAAAAGGGCACTATTTCACTGCGAAATTGAGGTGCGACCATGTTGCATTTTGCGCTGTTTTCTGTCGCAGGCACTAGGCAGACCCAGGCAAGTGAGGTACCATTTTTTTCGGGAGACCTGGGGGAACGCTGGGTGGACAGAAATTTGTTGATCCATGCAGATTCCAGAACTTTCCACCACAGAAATGACAGGAAAATGCTTTTTTTTTGTCAATTCCTTAGCTTTGCAAGGGATTCTGGGTAACAGAACCTGGTGGTAGGCAGTCAAGTCACCCAATCCTGAATTCCCCTGGGTATCTAGTTTTTAAAAATGTATAGGTTTGCTAGGTTTCCCTAGGTGCCGGCAGAGCTAGGGTTCAAAAACAAAAGGTAGGCTCTTTGCCAAAAAAGGGCATATTTTCACTGCAAAATTGTGGTGCGACCATGTTGCGTTTTGCGCTGTTTCCTGTCGCAGGCACTAGGCAGACCCAGGCAAGTGAGGTACCATTATTTTCGGGAGACCTGGGGGAACGCTGGGTGGGTGGAAATTTGTTGATCCACACTGATTCCAGATCTTTCCACCACAGAAATGTGAGAAAAATGCTTTTGTTTGTCAATGTTTTAGCTTTGCAAGGGATTCTGGGTAACAGAACCTGGTGGGAGGCAGTCGAGTCACCCCATCCTGAATTCCCCTGGGTGTGTACTTTTCAAAAATGTATAGGTTTGCTAGGTTTCCCTAGGTGCCGGCAGAGCTAGGGTGTAAAAACTACAGCTAGGCACTTTGCCATTAAAAGGGTACATTTTTAACTGCAAAATTGAGGTGTTACCACGTTGCGTTTTGCGCTTTTTCCTGTCACAGGCACTAGGCAGAACCAGGCAAGTGTGGTACCATTTTTTTCGGGAGACCTGGGGAAACGCTGGGTGGGTGGAAATTTGTTGATCCACGCAGATTCCAGAACTTTCCACCACAGAAATGTAAGGAAAATGCATTTTTTGTCAATTTCTTAGCTTTGCAAGGGATTCTGGGTAACAGAGCCTGGTGGTAGGCAGTCGAGTCACCACATCCTGAATTTCCCAGGGTGTCTACTTTTCAAAAATGTTTAGGTTTGCTAGGTTTCCCTAGGTGCAGGCAGAGCTAGGGTTCAAAAACGAAAGTAGGCTCTTTGCCAAAAAAGGGCACATTTTCACTGCGCAATTGCGGTGCAACCACGTTGCGTTTTGCGCTGTTTCCTGTCGCAGGCACTAGGCAGACCCAGGCAAGTGAGGTACCATTTTTTTTGGTAGACCTGGGGGAACGCTGGGTGGGTGGAAATTTGTTTATCCACGCAGATTCCAGAACTTTACACCACAGAAATGTGAGGAAAATGCGTTTTTTTGTCAACTTGTTAGCTTTGCAAGGGATTCTGGGTAACAGAACCTGGTGGGAGGCAGTCGAATCACCCCATTCTGAATTCCCCTGGGTGTGTAGTTTTCAAAAATGTATAGGTTTGCATGGTTTCCCTAGGTGCCGGCAGAGCTAGGGTGTGAAAACTACAGCTAGGCACTTTGCCATAAAAGGGTACATTTTTAACTGCAAAATTGAGGTGTGACCACGTTGCATTTTGCGCCGTTTCCTGTCGCAGTCACAAGGCCGACCCACACAAGTGAGGTACCGTTTTTATCGGGAGACTTAGGGTAATTCCGATTTGTAAATCAACTGTTATTACCTATTGAGTTTTCATGCATTTCTCCCTTCCCAATGAAAGACATTGTGTAAAAAAAAATATTTTTGAAAAATGATCAATAATTCTCATGCTAGTATGAGTATTCCTAATTTTGAAAATGTGCAAATATATACTGTTTCTAAACTCTATAATTTGTACCCAATTCAGAAATACATAGGTGTCTTTCATACCGATTTTTCCATGTATACATTTTCCAAGAATAAGTGCTCTATACCCAGTGAATAACAAAATACCATTGCAAGTTGCTGCTCAGTTTTTGGCCTGGGTTCGTCAGGTTCTTGGTGAAACTACAAGTCCTATATATCCCCACAACCAAGAAGGTCAAACAGATGTAACGGTATATTGCTTTCCAAGAGCTGTCAAAATTACAAGAAGTTATAGGTGAAAACGTTGAGACAAAAGGCTGTTTTTTTCAACAAATTTTCAATTATTCCAATATTTAACTGTTAGTTTCTATAAAGAAACCTTCATAGATTTAGACAAATGACCCCTTTCTGAATTCAGAATTTTGTCTACTTTTCGAAAATGTATATCTTTCCAGGATCCATTATTGCTTTCAAACTCATTTCTACCATTAACTGGAAGGAGGTTGAAAGCTCTAAAAATAGCAAAAATAGGCTATGTCCCAGAAAAATGCCAAAACTGTGTGAAAAATGTTGGTTCTCTGACAAAAGACTGTCATTACCTAAAAGCTGAGCAAATGGAGATTTCAGCCCCATGAACCCTTTTTTGATAACATTTGCAGGGAAAAACCCAGAGTTTTTCATTTGCAGCCTGTTTTTCCCATTTTTCTGAAAAAAACAAAAATTTCACTGTATTTTGCTTAATTTCTGGGACCCCTCCAAGGGAATACACAAACCCTGGGAACCTTTAGAATCCACATGATGTTGGAAGAAAAGGACACAAATTTGGCGTGGATACCGTATGTGTTAAAAAAGTTACAGGGGCCTAAGCGCGCACTACCCCAAATCGCCAAAAAAAGGCTTAGCACAGGAGGGGAAAAGGCCTAGCAGCGAAGGGGTTAACCCAGACCTCCCTGCCGTCGCCGCATTGCTCGACGCCACCAAGGCGTTTGACACGCTAGAATGGCCTTTCCTCTGCTATGTCCTCTTGCGGATGGGCTTTAGTGCGCGCTGCCTAAGGAACATCAAACTACTTTATACGGACCCACTCGCCCGACTTCGGATTAATGGTCAGATCACGGACCCTTTCCCCATCCTACGTGGTACGCGACAGGGTTGCCCCCTGTCGCCCATGTTGTTCGCCATAGACATGGAGCCGCTCGTCTTCGTCAGCACCACACCCACAGGGGCATCGGCTTCTCGTCCCGTTCCCTTCTGGTCTCAATGTACGCAGACGATGTGACCCTCTACATCCGACGTCCTCAAGAGAATCTTAGCCCGATCTTGCGCGAGGTTATTCGGTTCGGCGGTCTATCAGGGGTACAAATTAATTGGAGTAAATCCATACTTTTCCCATTGATGGAAGCCACGCTCTCCTTTGCGCCAGACCATCCCTTTGAGTGGGCGACTGGTCCAACCCACTACCTCGGTATCTGGCTCAGTAGTGACATGGATGAGCTATGGCGGTCTAACTTTGGCCGAGCGGTGGATTGGCTAGAGTCTAAGATTCCTCAGTGGACTCGGCTGCCCCTATCGCTTTCTGGCCGCATTGCCATTGCCAAGATGGTGGTCCTGCCCAAGTTTCTTTATTTGTTTTCCAATGTTCCTATTGCCCTAACCGCTTACTTCTTCCGCAAGTTGCGTTCACTTATGGTGTCTTTAATTTGGGCGGGTCATCAGCCCAGGGTCGCCTACGACATCCTGACTCTGCCAATGTCTGCCGGCGGTCTGGGTGCGCCAGACCTTCGCCTTTATGCCCTATGTGCCCAGGCTAGCTTCTTACACTTCTGGCTGCATCCTAGCCCCTACCAGCCTCACGTGGCGGTGGAGGCTGACGTCACCGCTCCCTGGCCCCTCACCACGGCACTATTCGCCCTGGCAGTGCGTCCCCGCGTGGAGGTCAATACGGTAGAAACGTTACGGTGGGCATGGTCATCTCTGCGTAAGCTGGCTGGTCTCACTCTTTTTTCAGCGGGCAGTATGCCCATTGCCAACCACCCGGATTTCCCTCCACTTCAGTCCTCTTGCATGTCCCGGCACGCGGCGTCCGGGGGCCTCAGGACTGTGGCCGACCTCTACCCCAACGGTTCCTTTTATGCACTCAGACCGGCGCCTACTCTAACGGACACGCTTCTTTATCACCAGCTGCGAGCGACCTGCCGGACACTACATTCCACCTTTCCTCAGCCTCTCCCTACTTTTCCCGCTCTAGATCTACTGTATACTTCCACCTCCCCACGCAAGCTCATCACCAGGCTGTACGCCTCTGCTTTAGCGTCTTCGTCTGCTTCCACTTCGCGGGCTCGCGCGGCCTGGAGTGCAGACCTGGGTCTTGACATCTCGGACGCGGACTGGCTCTACTGCTGTAACCAAACCACCAAACTTTCCCCGAATTATCGGCTCCGTTTAATTCATTTCAAGTTTCTGCATAGATTTTACCGCACTCCTGCACACCTTCATCACCTAGGCCTTCCCCGGATGACTCCTGTGTTTGGTGCTCCGCTCCGGCAGGTGATTTCGCTCACTTGGCGTGGCTCCGTCCCCGGGTGCAGACATTCTGACGCGCTGTCTGTGCCGCGGTCTCCGACATGGTCGGAACTGTCATTTCCCCGGATCCCCTTCTCTGTCTCCTTGGCTTCGTCAAGCCCTGTTCTGACGTGACGCGCCGGCTGATCTCGATGCTTATGGTGCTCGCCAAGCATCGTGTGGCCATGTGCTGGGGCCGCCGGCCAGCTCCGGCAGTCTCTGCCGGGTTGGAGGATGCATCCCGTTGCCAACTACTGCTCTCTGAATTCTGGGACCTGACGGTCACGCCCTGTTGACATCTGGGGCCCACTGGTCGCCTATCTGCAGTCCCGCGCCCACCCTGGGGGATCGGGGTCCTCGGCCCTTGGGGCCTTGGACCGCGGTTCTTCTCCAGAGAGCTGTCCCCACCCTGTCCCATTACCCACCTAGATGACCTCGAGCATCGCAGCACAACCTCCACGCGCCTCTGCCGCTGCTTCTCCCACGCTCCCTGCCAGTCCTGGTACCTGCGGCGACCGCTGGCGCTGTTGGCTAGTGGTCCCCCCAGCTCTGCGCCACCCGCACCATCCCCTGTCCTCCCTCCCCCCCCTCCCCAACCTCCTCGATCTCTCCTGGCCTCCAGTCCTGTCCTCTTCACGGACCCGTAACCAGAGGTGTATTATCAACTTGCTGTCATGACCCTGCCGTCTGATACTCCGAACCATGGACAATTTCTTGTGTCTTGATACTACACTGCCCTGAAGTTTGCACTACTGTACTGTGCTAGGTGCGGATGATCCCTGCTTTGCTAGTACTGCTGTATTGCACGTTTTGTTAATAAAAAATATAAAAAAATAAAATTAAAAATTAAAAAAAATGTAGAACACTCATGCAGTGTTGGCATTAAGCAGATTACAGATTTGTTGTCTGCAATTTTCATGTATATTTTCTCAGGAACTAAATTTCATTTCGAAACAATTTAGAAAGTAATCGAGTCTGCAAAGCTTGTTTGCCGTGTTCAGTCAGTAGTCCAATGTCTTATATCTTGGAGAATAGTTCCATAATCACCATCATTTGCTTGTCGCATATTTTTAATGAATTCTTTGATTTCAAAATTTGACCAAATGTTCACGTTTTCAACACTACCCAGAGACTTTCTGGTGTCTTCATGTGCAAGTGTTTTAAATACTGGTTGTCCTTTTACAGGAGTCAGTTGCAGTAGATCTCCAAAAAACTATGACATGTTTTCCTCCAAATAACAAGTCGTACTCTGTTTTACGAATTTGCTTCCTTCTTAAATGCACAAAAGCAAGCATTAAGTTTGATACCATGCTTACCTCATCAACAATAAGAAGTTTAATTTTCTTCAAGACTCTTGAAACTTCCAAACAAGCTTCTCCAGATAGCTTGTGGTATTCCAATCTGTTTTCATGCTCTACTGGTAGCATTAGTAAATGATGTAAAGTAATTCCTTTAATGTTGTGTGCTGCCAACCCAGTTGGAGCAGTGCCAACACAAGACAAATGTGAGTCTGTTGTTTTCTGTAGACCTAAATTAAAACACTTTTTCCTGTTCCAGCTTTCCCCACTCACCGGAATTTGGATAGGTTGAAATGACATACATGAGCACTCTTTTTTTTCATGAAGTAATCCATGGTCAATCTGCTGTCTCACTTGCTCATATATTTGTTTTCGCTCAACAATTAGTTGTTCTTCCAAGTTTGCTAAGTTTGTTACATCTTCTTGAGCTTGATGCATTGCTGTTTCCACCTCATTCATGGTGATTGCTGTTTCATTTTCAACAATTGGTTGTCCTAGTGGATCTTGACTCAGCACAGCAGAACTTTGTCTTGAGACTGTCTCTAACAATCCCAGCTGCAATTGTAGCTTCTTGATCAATTTCATCATTCAACATTTTCACATAATTTGCAAAAGCACTGCATTGTATGCTACCTTTACAAGCAATAAAGGCATCTTCATAGCTCTGGAAATCTCCAAGTAATTCCAGTTCTGAACGCCATGGTTTGAATAGTTGCAAAAGTGCTAAATAGTAAAATTCCCTTTTATCAGCAGTGTCGCAACCCAGCTTTCTGTGATTAATCAAATTTCCTTTAGTTTGTTTCACCAAACATTCTTCAAAACCAATGACTCTATATTTACCATAATTGATGTTCTCTGTAGTATTCCGTTTAAAAGTTTAGTTTTGCAGCACTTCATAGAGACATATTTTCTCAAGATGACTTCTGTTTGGGCTATATGTGTCCAACATCATCGTTTTCAAAATATCTGTACTTTCTGGATCTTTTTCTGCTAAATATTCAATTCCTTGTGCAGATTTCAGTACTCGATTTTACATTGCTGTAAGATCTCGACTCACATAAAGGATTCTTCTAGATTTGGAGTATAGACTTGCAGATGATAACCGATCTGAGCATTCATATGCTCCAATTTCTTGATGGGATAACATCTTCAAACTGAATCTGTATAATTTCTTACTTAGAGTCTGTCTCGTGAGAAATCTCTTCCCACATTTCTTTCGATTCTGTCTTTTCTGATTTTGTAATATAGGACGTTACATATCAAGCAACAGCAATAGAATTGTTTGCAACATATTGAATATCCATGTTAGCAATCCGCATGGACAAAATAACTGGGTTGTAGTCAGTTATGTATTTCGACTCTTCATTTCTTTTTAAGTTGTATGTATTTTTTGGAGACTTTCTTGTAATAGTATGTCACAAAGATGACATAAAACTGTTCACTCTTCCTTTGGATATTACAGGAAATGGAAATGCAAAACGACATTTGGTGTAGAACTTGTCCTTAGATTTATACTTTCGTCTACAGTATTTTCCACATTGGTAGCTTTGGAATCGTAACACTTGTGCTTTTTTTAAGTTGTTTTCTTCTGTGCTTTTGGGTACAGCACATGTTGCATATTGTTCAATAAAACTCAAAACAGTAACATCCGCATCTGTTGTAAATTTGGGAGCGTCCTTAATCCATAACAGCATATATATATGAGGAGCACCTCTTGCTTGATACTCTTTTCCCCAAAAGAAATCCACAACTTCTTCAAGAGGAGGATTTTTTTTATTGTAGATAAAAGACATCATAGCCTCAAATCTATGATTGAAATACCTGTATTCATTAACAGGATCCAAAGAGCACAATTCTCCAGGTGTCTTGTTTTCAATATTTTTTATATTGGAATTTGCCTCTCGAAGAAATTCTAGTAAACCATCCCAAGGGTATTTAGCACAGCTTAGGGTAAGGAACCATGTTGGAGTTCCTAAGTTCTGTAGCATACATTTCAGTTCTCCATGACGACGGTACCAATATTTATTAGTCCCACGCTGACATGCCATTAGATTAATGAGCTGAGATTCTAGATGATCATCTCTTTGGTGAACTTTATCCATAAAATCAGATACATTTTGCAGATGTACTCCTGTTTTTAAAATGTGATTAACAGCATATGAAAGTCCAGACAAGTCACTTTCAAACAAAAGACGAAATATATAAGAGATACATTGTCAAAATCTTGGATCTTCTGCATATAATCTTATTGTTCGATATTCAGATGCAGGAATCTGCACAGGACGTTCATCATATCGTCCTCCTTTTCCAGTTGGGAACAACTGTGGAGAACAACGAGCTTCCAAGCTCTCTTCCCATACACTCATGGGAGTTCCTTTTGCTTTTTTCATTTGGAACAAGTCAATAGTGTTCCCCGTCACTTCTTTTGAATGAAGTTGATGCACACTGTAATGTTCATAGATTTCTTCACATCTTAACATATCCACTTTTTCAATTTGCCACTTTACGTTTCAGTATCTTCTGCCAAAACTATTTCTTCTTCTCCCATATAAACATTCTTATAGTATGTATTGATCTTTATCAAATACAATGTTGCCTTTTGGACTTTCCTAACATCCACTAACTCCTGCCAGATTTTCTTATTCTTAGTCGGCACACCATTAACAAGAATAACTAGTGGTTCACTTTCTACATTCTCTACACCAATAGTTTTAATATTTTTCTTTAAATCTAAAGATAAATATATAACTCTTCCGTTTAATCTTCTTTGTGAATCTGAAGGAGGCAATTTACCTGTTTTAGGCTCCATACGAACAATAACCTGAAACGGGTGCACACATTGAATGAGAATAGACTCATAGGTGTTTAAATCTATCAATTCTGGAGGAATAGCAACCAACTCTAGATTATTATGAACAGCTCTAGCGGGCATTTTATTCTCTCCTAATTAGTTATAACAAGATTTACAAATAAGCTGATCAGAACCCAAATCAAAACAATTCTCTACCAACAAATACGTTGCAAATTCTTGCCACTTATTATTATTTTCTTTTTCACTTTTTAAATACAGATCAACACTCCTAGTCTGATTTTTGTATTGAGTTAGGCGACAACAAATACAAGAAAAATGTGGCCTTTTACCTGAAATCACCTTAAACTTTGTAATTTCATTTTCAAAATCTTTTGTACAACTACGTTCACCATTCTCTACAACATTTTCTTCTATTAATGTCTGAGTTTCTTCACTCTCTTCTTCAGGACCAAAGTAACAAAACTCAATATCATCACAAACCTTTTTCACATCTGATACTGACCCATGCAAAAAAGCACTGTTCAACTCATTTGAACCGCTCGAGCCTGCCCAGGCGAGGTCGCCCCACTTACGCCGCTCCTGCCTGCTGCTGCCAGCACGCTGCCTTGCTGACTGCTGCGCACTTCCTGCTATCACCTCCGTTTTGCGCCGCTGTTCGCCATCCACTGCGTGCCTGGTTTACCCTCTCAGTCGCCTGTTGTTTCCCCTTTTTTTCCTTCTGTATCCTGCTGTGTGCCTGTTGTCTCCCCTGTCCACCGCCTGTGCACTTACCATTGTTTCCCCTTTCCTTCTCTACCCCTCTCCCCCACTTCGGCTGCCCTCCCCCACCTGTGTGCCCCCTCTAGCCGCCGGACGACCCAGCCACCGCTGAGCCGCCCTCGGTCCTCCATTCCGCCACTGCCCTCTGGCGTCTACGCCCCCCCTCCTGCCCATTGGCCGCCCCGCTCCCGACACCCAACTGACCCGCCCTTCCGGCTCCTCACTTAAGGGGTCCAAACGCAGGGGTAAGGAGTGACCGCTCAAGCCTACCCAGGCGAGGTCGCCCCACTTACGCCGCTCCTGCCTGCTACTGCCAGCACGCTGCCCTGCTGACTGCTGCGCACTTCCTGCTATCACCTCCGTTTTGCGCCGCTGTTTGCCATCCACTGCGTGCCTGGTTTACCCTCTCAGTCGCCTGTTGCTTCCCCTTTTTTCTTTTTTTTTTTTTTTTCCTTCTGTATCTTGCTGTGTGCCTGTTGTCTTCCCTGTCCGCTGCCTGGGCACTTAGCATTGTTTCCCCTTTCCTTCTGTACCCCTCGCCCCCGCTTCGGCTGCCCTCCCCCACCTGTGTGCCCCCTCTAGCCGCCGGACGACCCAGCCGCCGCTGAGCCGCCCTCGGTCCTCCTTCCCGCCACTGCCCTCTGGCGTCTACGCCCCCCCTCCTGCCCATTGGCCGCCCCGCTCCCGCCACCCAGCTGACCCGCCCTCCCGGCTCCTCACTTAAGGGGTCCAAATGCAGGGGTAAGGAGTGACCGCTCGAGCCTGCCCAGGCGAGGTCGCCCCACTTACGACGCTCCTGCCTGCTACTGCCAGCACGCTGCCCTGCTGACTGCTGCGCACTTCCTGCTATCACCTCCGTTTTGCGCCGCTGTTTGCCATCCACTGCGTGCCTGGTTTACCCTCTCAGTCGCCTGTTGCTTCCCCTTTTTTTTCCTTCTGTATCTTGCTGTGTGCCTGTTGTCTCCCCTGTCCGCCGCCTGTGCACTTAGCATTGTTTCCACTTTCCTTCTGTACCCCTCTCCCCCGCTTTGGCTGCCCTCCCCCACCTGTGTGCCCCCTCTAGCCGCCGGACGACCCAGCCGCCGCTGAGCCGCTCTCGGTCCTCCTTCCCGCCACTGCCCTCTGGCGTCTACGCCCCCCCTCCTGCCCATTGGCCGCCCCGCTCCCGCCACCCAGCTGACCCGCCCTCCCGGCTCCTCACTTAAGGGGTCCAAACGCAGGGGTAAGGAGTGACCGCTCGAGCCTGCCCAGGCGAGGTCGCCCCACTTACGCCGCTCCTGCCTGCTGCTGCCAGCACGCTGCCCTGCTGACTGCTGCGCACTTCCTGCTATCACCTCCATTTTGCGCCGCTGTTTGCCATCCACTGCGTGCCTGGTTTACCCTCTCTGTCGCCTGTTGCTTCCCCTTTTTTTTTCCTTCTGTATCTTGCTGTGTGCCTGTTGTCTCCCCTGTCCGCCGCCTGTGCACTTAGCATTGTTTCCACTTTCCTTCTGTACCCCTCTCCCCCGCTTCGGCTGCCCTCCCCCACCTGTGTGCCCCCTCTAGCCGCCGGACGACCCAGCCGCCGCTGAGCCGCTCTCGGTCCTCCTTCCCGCCACTGCCCTCTGGCGTCTACGCCCCCCCTCCTGCCCATTGGCCGCCCCGCTCCCGCCACCCAGCTGACCCGCCCTCCCGGCTCCTCACTTAAGGGGTCCAAACGCAGGGGTAAGGAGTGACCGCTCGAGCCTGCCCAGGCGAGGTCGCCCCACTTACGCCGCTCCTGCCTGCTGCTGCCAGCACGCTGCCCTGCTGACTGCTGCGCACTTCCTGCTATCACCTCCATTTTGCGCCGCTGTTTGCCATCCACTGCGTGCCTGGTTTACCCTCTCTGTCGCCTGTTGTTTCCCCTTTTTTTCCTTCTGTATCCTGCTGTGTGCCTGTTGTCTCCCCTGTCCTCCGCCTGTGCACTTAGCATTGTTTCCCCTTTCCTTCTGTACCCCTCTCCCCCGCTTCGGCTGCCCTCCCCCACCTGTGTGCCCCCTCTAGCCGCCGGACGACCCAGCCGCCGCTGAGCCGCCCTCGGTCCTCCTTCCCGCCACTGCCCTCTGGCGTCTACGCCCCCCCTCCTGCCCATTGGCCGCCCCGCTCCCGCCACCCAGCTGACCCGCCCTCCCGGCTCCTCACTTATGACGCCCCCAGAGCGACCGCGCAGCGGACGCGCGCAGCGGGAGCACCGATTGAGCGCCGAAGGTGCGCCAAAGGTAAGCCCGTCTGCGCCCGTCCGTGCCTGGACCGCGCCCAGTGCCAGGGCCCCTGGCCCCCACCGACGGAAGCCGACCCGACGAATCTACGACGCCACCGAACTCAACGCACTCAACACCGGCAGGACCCCGGGTTGCTACCGAGCCACACCGAGACGCACCCATGGACCCTTCAGCTGCCACTCCTGCAAGTTCACCTGCAACCGGACCCACGCCACACCAACACCCACCAAGCCGAACGCCAGCAGCAACCACCTCAAGTGCATCCTGCTCAACACCCGCTCCATCCACAGACACGCCGTCGAGCTTTGGAACCTGCTCGACACCACAGCCCCAGACGTCGCCTTCCTCACGGAAACCTGGATGAACGCCTCCTCAGCGCCCTACATCGCCATCGCCATCCCGGAAGGCTACAAGATCATCCGGAGGGACCGCGTCAACCAGACCGGAGGAGGCATCGCCATCATCCACAGAAACACCATCCGCATCACGACCGACACCGACGATACCCCCGCACCCGCCGAACACCTGCACTTCCAGATCCACGTCAACCCCAAGACCACCCTCAGAGGAACCCTCTTCTACAGACCCCCGGGACCACGCACACAATTCAGCGAAGACATCGCCGACTTCATCAGCCCACACGCCCTCCTCTCCGCCGACTACATCCTCCTCGGGGACCTCAACTTCCACTTGGAGAACAACAACGACCGCAACACTACCACCCTGCTGGACAACCTCGCTAACCTCGGTCTCAAGCAGCTGTTGACCACCCCTACCCACTACGCCGGACACACACTCGACCCCGTCTTCTCCTCCAGCAAAGACATCACCTTCAGCCATGCCACCGGACTCCACTGGACGGACCACAGCTGCGTCCACTTCAGCTACAGAAAGAACACGATCCACCACCACCAGCAACAGGTTCCCCGCAGAAGCTGGAACAAGATCACTGCAGACCAGCTCGCTACTTCCCTGAGCAAGAACCCGCCCACCAGCACAACGAACCCCAGCCAAGCGGCCACCAACCTCACGAAATGGATCAGCGACTACGCAGATGACCTCGCCCCTCTGAAGACCCCGCCGAACAGACCCAGCAGCAAGAAAGCCCCATGGTTTAACGACGAACTCAGAGCTCCAAGAAGAACTGCAGAGCACTCGAGAAAACCTGGCGCAGAGACCCAACACCGGACAACATGACTGCCCTCAAGCTCGCCACCCGAAAACACCACCAACTGATCCACGCCACCAAAAAAACCGCATTCAAGGAACGACTGGACAACAACGCACACAACAGCAAGGAGCTCTTCAACATCGTAAAAGAGCTCTCCAACCCCAACGCCGGAAACAACGACATCAACCCCTCGCAGGACCTCTGCAACTCCCTCGCCTCCTACTTCCACAACAAGATCGCGGACATACACAACAGCTTCAGCACTCAACCGACGCAAGCCACGACTGAACCACCGCCCCCCACATCCACCCTCCGCGCCTGGACCCCGATCAGCACCGAAGACACCGTCCGCACGATGAACTCTATCCACTCCGGATCCCCGACAGACCCCTGCCCTCACCACGTCTTCAACAAGACCGACGCTGTAATCGCACCCCACCTGCGGGACATCATCAACACCTCCTTCGACACCGCCACCTTCCCGGAGAGCTGGAAGCACGCCGAACTCAGCGCTCTACTTAAGAAACCATCAGCCGACCCCACTGACCTCAAGAACTACCGCCCCATCTCGCTGCTCCCATTTCCGGCAAAAGTCATCGAGAAGACCGTCAACAAGCAACTGGCCGCCGTCCTCGAGACGAACGATTCCCTCGACCTCTCGCAGTCTGGCTTCCGGGCCAACCACAGCACCGAGACCGCCCTGATCGCAGCTACCGATGACATCCGAGCCCTGCTCGACAACGGGGAAACTGCGGCCCTCATCCTCCTGGACCTCTCCGCGGCCTTCGACACTGTCTGCCACCGTACCCTAGTACAGCGCCTGAGCAACGTCGGAATCCAGGAGAAGGCACTGGAGTGGATCATCTCCTTCCTCGCCGGAAGGACACAGAGAGTCCGCCTCCCCCGTTCAGATCAGAGGCCACCGAAGTCATCTGCGGCGTTCCTCAAGGCTCCTCGCTCAGCCCAACACTCTTCAACGTCTACATGAGCCCCCTCGCAGCCATCGCACGCCAGCACAACCTCAACATTATCTCCTACGCCGACGACACCCAGCTGATCCTCTCCCTCACCAACGACCCGCCACCGCCAGAGCCAACCTGCACGAAGGGATGACAGACGTAGCCAAATGGATGTCGAACAGCCGCCTGAAACTGAACTCGGACAAGACAGAAGTCCTCATCCTGGGATCATCACCCTCCGCCTGGGACGACTCCTGGTGGCACCCCGCCCTGGGCAGCGCACCCAAACCCACAGACCACGCACGCAACCTGGGCTTCATCCTGGACTCCTCCCTCTCCATGACCAGACAAGTCAACGCCGTCTCCTCGTCATGCTTCAACATCCTTCGCATGCTACGTAAGATCTTCCGATGGATCCCCACCGAGACCAGGAAGACAGTCACCCAGGCCCTTGTCACCAGCCGTCTAGACTACGGCAACTCCCTCTACGCCGGAACCACCGCCAACCTCCAGAAGAGACTCCAGCGGATCCAGAACACCTCAGCACGACTCATCCTGGACATCCCCCGCCGCAACCACATCTCCGGACACCTGAGAAACCTGCACTGGCTCCCGGTCAACAAGAGAATCACCTTCCGGCTCCTCACCCACGCACACAAAGCCCTACACAACCAAGGCCCAGGATACCTCAACAGCCGCCTCAACTTCTATGCTCCCAAACGCCAGCTTCGATCGACCAGCCACGCCCTCGCCGCCGTCCCCCGCATCCGAAGAGCCACCACAGGAGGAAGGTCCTTCTCCTACCTGGCAGCCAAAACTTGGAACTCCCTTCCGACCTACCTCCGCCTGACCCAGGACCACCTCGCCTTCAGGAAGCAGCTCAAGACCTGGCTGTTCGAGCAGTAGAGGACCCCCTCCCCCCAGCGCCTTTAGACCCTCCGGGTGAGTAGTGCGCTATATAAATGCTTTGATTAATTGATTGATTGATTTAACTTTAGTGCTGGACTTTGTGCATAGTACAATCTTCTCACTAACTTCCGCCTTTGAGTATGATGTACTGCCAACATCCTGAATTGGTGAAAAACAATTTGACATTCTTTCCTAGAAAGTCAAGCCAGAGAATGACCATGCAAACCAGTATGTTTTCTCACTCTGCAAGGGTCTAGTCCTTGCAACACCTTAATCTTTTGTTTAACACTTTTTTTACCATATGCTTGTAAGAAATTGAGTAATTTATCAATAGATTCTTGTCGTACACTCCAAATACTACTACAATCCCAAGTGTACACTGGGGCTTTAGGACGTCTGCCTTGAACTTCATCAGTCATCACTTCTTCTGCATTTCTAGGAACCATTTGCTCTTTCTCAATTGGACAACCATTTCTAACCTCATAAGCTCGACCACTGGTGTTAACTGCATGCAACAAATCATTGGTCTGAAAATAACTCCCTTCATTAAAAAAAGGCTCAGAACTTGAAGTGTGTTTCCAATGCCCTAAGAAAATATCACAAAAATTACTTCTGTTAATTACTCCTTTGCTTTTACTTACGGCCTTCATTAAATGGATTGGTTTATCTAGTGATCGAATTCTCTTTAATACTAAAATGAATAATTTCCTCTTTACTTCAACAGCCTTTTCAACTATGGTTTTGATATGCTTCTTCTTTTTATAAAATAGTGTTCTCTTTCTATATTTCTTTGTAACTTTCATCAAATTATGGACTACTCTGTCGTAAAATATTTTCTTGCGGATTTCTTTATATTGATTTTGCTCTTCTTTTACTAAAAGTTGTATCCTTTGTATGTACATTGTCTTTTTTCCTTTCCTATTCTTTACATTTTTTTTGTGCATGGAACATTTTAAGTGCTTTAAACATTTCCAGTTTTTTTCTTGATTTTTAATGAAATCCTTTGAGGTCTTACCAGAAATGTTTCTCTTTTTAGCCACAATATGTTGGTCTTCCAATGCTTGTAGTTGAGTTTTTTTCAAGTAAGTATCCTTTTTCTGACCTTTTCTTCTTTTTTCTTTCTCCGGCATGATAACTTTACTTTAATGATGATAAACAGTATCTGTAAAACATAATAATAAATAAGTATTTATTAATAACTTTATAAATTATACTTTTGTATTACTATACAAGCACATTTCATATAAATTCTGACTAAGAAATTGTAGGCCTGAAGCACAACTGTGAAGGTGGTAAGAGCACTACATACATAGTGCATAGCATTTTGAATAACTCCATCACACTAAAACCTGAAGCACTGTATGAGTACATCCATATTTACTAAATTATCACAATACTATAAGGAAAGACACTGAGTGAATTCATAATTGTTGCACTTTTACTTTAGTAAATAGATTACTACATGGTACATGAACAGTCACTATGGTTTTACAACAGTACAGATTTAGAATTTTGAGTAGTGCAGTATTGTGTGTCTAGTGTAAGGGGTCGTGCTGGGTAGTGTTCAAGGATAGTGCAGTGGTGTTTGGGTAGTGTAGGAGGTCGTGCTGGGGTAGATTTAAGGTTTAGGGTAGTACAATGGTGTTTGGGTAGTGTAGGGGGGCCATGCTGGGTACTGTTTTAGTACTTAGGGTAGTACAGTGGTGTTTATGTAGTGTAGGGGGTCGTACTAGGGATAGATTTTGAGTTTAGGGAAGTACATTGGTGTTTGTGTAGTATAGAGAGTCATGCTGTGGTAGTGTTTTAGGGTACAGCAGTAGTGCTTGGGTAGTGTAGGGGGTAGTGCTGAGAGTAGATTTACAGTTAAGGATAGTGCAGTGGAGTTTGTGTAGTGTAGGAAGTCGTGCTGGAGTAGATTTAAGGTGTAGGGTAGTGCCATGGTGTTTGGCGTAGTGTAGTGGGTCGTGCTAGTATAGTGTTTTAGAGTTTAGGGTAGTGCAGTGGTAAATGGGTAATGTAGGGGGTTGTGCTGGGGGTACATTTAGAGTTTAGGATAGTGCAGTAGTGTTTGTGTAGTGTAGGAGGTCGTACTAGAGTAGATTTAAGGTTTAGAGTACTGTTATGGTGTTGGGGTAGTGTAGGGGGTTGTGTTGGGGTTAGTATTTTATCATTTAGGTTAGTGCAGTGGTGAATGGGTAGTGTGGGGGATGGTGCTGGGGGTAGATTTAGGGATTAGGGTTGTGCAGTGGTGTTTATGTAGTGTAGGGGATCATGCTGAATTACTCGTTTAGGGTAGAACAGTGCTGTTTGGGTAGTGTAAGGGGTTGTGCTGGGGTAAGTTTAAGGTTTAGGGTAGTGCAACGGTATTTGGGTACTGTAGGGGGTTGTGCTAAGGTAGTGTTTTAAAGTTATAGGTAGTGCAGTAGTGTTTGTGTAGTGTAGAAGGTCATCCTGTGATAATGTTTTAGGGTAGTGCAGTAGTGTTTGAGTAGTGTCGGGTGTCATGCTGGGGTAGATTTAAGGTTTAGGGTAGTGCCTTGGTATTTCAGTAGTGTAGGGGGGCATGCTGGGGTAGTGTTTTAGGGTTTAGGGTAGTGCAGTGGTGCTTATGTAGTGTAGAGGGTCGTACTGGGAGTAGATTTAGAGTTTAGGGTAGTCCACTGGTATTTGTGTACTGTGGGGGGTCTTACTGAGGTACTCTTTTAGGGTAGTACAGTAGTGTTTGGGTAGTGTAAGGGGTCATGCTAGGGTAGGTTTAAGGTTTAGGGTAGTGCAATAGTATTTAAGTAGTGTAGGGGGTTGTGCTGGGGTAGTGTTTTAGGGTTTAGGGTAGTGCAGTGGTATTTTGGTAGTGGAGGGGGTTGTGCTGGGGTAGTGTTTTAGGGGTTAAGGGAGTGCATTGGTGTTTGGGTAGTGTAAAGGGTCATGTCGAAGGTAGTGTTACTGCAAGAGTACATGTACTTATATATCTGCAAACCCATCAACCAAACAAATTATTCTCACTCAATTTTCCAAAATGGACACTGACTCACAGTATGATTCTAGACAAATAACAGTATTTCTTATAAATGACAAGTATATAAATACTGACTGGGGAAATGTAGGCCTGAAACACAAGTGTGAAAGTGATTACGCTACTACTTGCATACTACATAGGAGTTTCAATCACTGCATGCCCTAAAGCCTGGCTCACTGCAACAGTACATGTACTTATATGTCTGCAAACACATCAACCAACCAAACCATTCTCTTTCAATTTTCTCAAATGGACAGTGATGCACACTTTGATTTTAGACAAATACCAGAATTTCTTATCAATGGAGTGTAGAGATACTGACTGGGAACATGTAGGCCTGAAACACAAGTGTGAAGATCGTTAGACTATTACTTGCATAGTGCATAGGAGTTTCAAGCAATGCATACCCTAAAGCGTGGCTCACTACAACAGTACATGTACTTATATATCTGTAAACAGATCAACCAACCAAATCATTCTCTGTCAATTTTCCCAAATGGACACTTACTCACAGACAAATAACTATTGTTATTTGTCACTAGACAAATAACAATAGTTCTTATAAATGCAGTAGTAGGGTAGTACAGTGGTGTTTGGGTAGTGTAAGGGGTCGTGCTGGGGTAGGTTTAAGGTTTAGTGTAGTGCAATGGTGTTTGTCTGGTGTAGGAGGTCATGCTGGGATAGTGTTCTAAGGTAGTACAGTGGTGTTTGGGTAGTGTAAGAGGCCTTGCTGTGGTAGATTTAAGGTTTAGGGTAGTGCAATGGTGTTTGGGTAGTGTATGGAGTCGTGCTGGGGTAGTTTTCTAGGGTAGTGCAGTGGTGTTTATGTAGTGTACGGGGTCATGCTAGGGATAGGGTTTTAGGATTTAGTGTAGTGCAATGGTGTTTGAGTAGTGTAGGAGGTCATGCTGGGGTAGTTTGTTAGGGTTTAGGGTAATACAGTGGTGAATGGGTAGTGTACATGGTCATGCTGCAGGTACATTAAAGGTTTAGGGTAATGCAATGGTGTTACTAAAGAAGGATGAACATGGGGGAAAAAAATAGGTTCAAAACAAATGACAGTTAAGGATATGACAGACAGAGTGGTAAAAGCATGTTTAAAGGAAGCAACTATATTCAATCCGTTCATTGAGTCATTTTGGTTGGCACGAGTCGAACGACTTTATCCAGAAGAGTTCACGTTGTAGTAATTTTTTTCGATTGTTAATGCCAGGTGTCATCGGGACAACCTCCAGTACAAGGAACCTTAACTGGCTGATTTTGTGTTGAGATGAGGTAAAGTGAGCAGCTAGGGGAGATTTCAAGGTCTAATTTCTTATTGTGCTTTTGTGCTCAGTGAGGCGAATTTTGATTTTTCTTTCGGTTTTCCCGACATAGGGTAAGCCACAAGGGCACTTTAGTAAGTACACCAAGTTCATGGAATCACATGTGGCGTTAGTTCTTAATTTGATCTGTTTGCCAGACAGAGGATGGTTGATGAAATTCCCTCTAATGATATTGTTGCAGTGACTGCAATTGTGACATGGTTTGGTGCCAGAAAACACGGTATTCAGTGGTTTGGGTTTGCGTTCCAACACATTTTTCAAATTGTTCGCTCTTTGGTATGCGAACAGTAGACTGGTGGCCAGAAATACTCGTCTTTCATTTTTAGTGATGTTGGTGCGGGGGGTTAAGAGATCATTTCTGTTCTTGAGCATAATGCGGTCTCGAGCAGCTTGCAAGCTGCTCGAGACCGCATTATGCTCAAGAACAGAAATGAAAGACCAGTATTTGTGTCCAGATACTCCTCTAGAAGTTCGGCAATTCAGAACATTATCTTAAGCAACTGGCAGATGATTCAATTTGAACCAGACCTCCGTGGCATATTTGACTGTATTCCACTGTTCGCATACCAAAGAGCGAACAATTTGAAAAATTTGTTGGAACGCAAACCCAAACCACTGGATACCGTGTTTTCTGGCACCAAACCATGTCACAATTGCAGTCACTGCAACAATATAATTAGAGGGAATTTCATCAACCATCCTCTGTCTGGCAAACAGATCAAATTAAGAACTAACGCCACATGTGATTCCATGAACTTCGTTTACCTACTAAAGTGCCCTTGTGGCTTACCCTATGTCGGGAAACCACCTTTCCATGTAATGAAGATTCTCTGAGCCTCAACAATCTTCAATGGTCTATTGCTTTTTAGGCATGCAGTGTAAGAATGATGTTATTACTAGTACCAAGCTGGACTGGTAATGTCACTAGGCCTAGGTGTATCATAATGCTGTGGATATTTGTATACAAATCTTCCAGAAATTTGGCCAAGATTGCCATCAGTCTACTTTGGTTTGCTAAATGTGATACTTAGCGAAGCTACTTAAGCACAGCTTTCATAAGACTATTCTAACAATGGATATAGAAGGAAGTTACTATTGGAAAGTGTGAACAGTGGGAAATTAGCCTTTCCAAGTCACTTTCTTGCTGCTGCACATGGTGTGGTATTAGGTATATGGCCATTGGCTGATTGCAGAGCCTTGTGTGGAACCTGTAGAAATGAGTAAGGCTGAGTGGAACTTGTGGAGCTTCACTCCTTGGAATTCCATGGAGTTACTGAAAAACTCCTCAGAATTCTGTAGAGTTCCGTGAGTGGACAGAGTTAGCGGATATCCTCCAAAAAAACTATGCAGAGAGGAGTAAGTGCAGTTCCAGGAAGTAAACACTCAAACACACACATCAGGTTAAAAGCCCCCAAGCACCATTTGCAGTCACTGAATCAGACAAAAAACTGGAATTATAATAGAAAGGGACCTGAGCACTGCGTAACTTAGAAGCCCAACCGGTGCCCATGCAGGACTGGGGCTTTGTAACTAGATTCCTGTGTATGCACGCAGCACACGACCTGCAAGACAGCCTATCACATGCGCGCGACCATCATCCTCGGGGGCCAGAGTGCGGCCTCTCACTCTGCAGACATCACGGTGCTAGGCCACCAACCATGCATTGCAGATCCGGTGGCGTTTGCTCATTTCTCTGTCTACGTGCTCCCAGAGCTTGTGTGGTGCTGCACCACAATATGAACACAATTACACAAATGGAGTTAGCAAAATTAAGGACATAGAAGATAGACTCTGCACCAGAGCACGTTGCAGAAACCCTAAGCATTTTTAGTAAGTGAGTCAGCTGCTACTCAGTACTACCAGCCCCCCCACATGTACTTCCTCGGCTGGCCCACGCCTGAAATGTATAGCTCACCCAGTCCCATTCCCTAGCTGCATCTGAAGTACTCTGCTGAGGTCAGGCTGGGGATTAAAGTTCAGAAGCATTTTACCAGTGGCCTAGCAGCGAAACCCTAATGAATAGCGATGCACTCTCATTACATGCCCAATAATTCAGTGAGATAATGCTGAGCACTAATTGATGGGAAACTGAGCCTGATCAAAAGCTGGTAAATTAAACTCACATCACTGCATGCTCTAGACAGCAAAGCATGGTCCACAGCAGATTTATACTGTCAGGTGTGAATCACACTAGCACACACATCCACTTACTTCGTGGTGGGCTTGGTGTCTGCATCCTCTGAATGTGCTTCCTCTACATCCGCCATGTCTGCCGCTGAGAATAGGAAAGAAATTCAACCCCTTGCAGTGCCACCTTGCAGTGGTGCAGTGCATGTTCTTATGCAAAGAAGCACTGGAATAACGTGTGCAACACACCCTTCATTAATGTTGGTATTTTTGGATGAACCCGGACACTTTTTGGTTTACGGATCATAAACCAGCCTTGCATCAATATTCAAATTGTAATTTTCAATCTGAAGTCTGCTCATTGTTGGAGAATAAACTCTGAAAACTCGTAGTGATAGTCCTAAATTACATTTTGGATGGAGATGGGGTACCCTCAGTGAGCGAAAGTTCCTTGTGTGATCTTGAGCACCGTGGAGCTGTGGTTTGGCTGCCCTTTTCCCTGTCACTCCTGTTTGTGGCAGGCCTTGATTTCCATTCCAAGGGTGGTATGTGTTTCTGTCAACAAACCATGCACCAGCCAGCCACAAAACACCCTGCCATCCCAGGGTGTTTTCTACATTAAGCAGAACAGCTAGGAAGGCTGAAGAGAGGTCCATTCTGTGCACACAGATGGAGGCACTGAAATGGCTGAGATACTGAGAGCAGGTCTCACACCAGAGGATTAACACGAGAACATCATACCACTTGTCTGAATGTGCTCAGAACTAGGGGTGGGCACCAGTAAAACTCCACCACATGGCAAGGCAGAGTTTTTGCTGAAATCCGCACTCTAAGCAGAGTTGCAAAAACTCAGCGCACTGCCCCAGCGTAGTAGATTTTGCCACCCACACCTAGGAATGAATTTGTCATTGCCATCCTATTTGATAACATCAGTTGAATATGGTATTCTACAAGAGCCAAAGTATACAAGGGGATCAAGTATCCAACTATGCAATTGGAGTTGTCTGTGATTGGGACTTCACTGTGAGCAACTATTTACAGGCCATATGTATCATGCATGCATGTGCTCATGCTAATATTGAAGTCAGTATAGTGGACCTTGTAGCTGGAGTCTTTGCACTTTATTAATGTTCTGTGGTAAAAGCTCTTGGTCCAGTGTGTTCTGGCACATGACATACACCTTTTTTTAAATTCCATTTCCGCATCATCCAAGGCAAGGGGAGGAGACAGGGCCAGCATCATTGGGGAAACAGATGGCTACAGTGTCTCCGGTCATGATGCAACAGAGACAGAGGGAGGCAGTGGCCTTGAGGGTGAGGGTTGCCACGAAGGATGCAGACTCAACATCATCATCTTCAGAGACAACCAGCAATGACCACTCTCTAGTGGTGACGGAACACACCAGAACAGTACCCACACCATCTGTGTCTACCCTTCCCATTTCACCCTCCCTGTTGCTCCCTACCCAGTTGGCTGGGCCCAGTCCCATAGGAGGGGGGACATATCCTCGATCCAGCCACCTCAGCCACTGCCCATGTCCCCCCTACTGCCCTAAGTGAGGAGGCACATAACCTCCTGAGACACATCTCTGTAGGCCAGACAGCACAGCTAAATGCCACCCAGGGGCAAGGCAGATATCTGCAACAGATGCTGACCTACCTGGAAGGTGTTCATAGTGCTATGTCTACCCTACAGAGAACTTTTAACCTCTGGCCTCCTCACTCATGGCCGCCTTCCTTCCATCCCAGACTTACACCCCACTTCCAGTCTCTTCTCCAACCAAATTCCCTACTCACATTCCAGTCCAAAGCACACTAAGCATGCACCAACTTCAACCAAGCACTTCCGCAAAATCGCGGGCGCATGGGAGGGGTTAATATAGACAAGGGCAATAATTACTAAGGTTGGGCGTAGTTCCCGAAGTAGCGCTACGCGAAGCTACGCGAAGCTACGCGAAGTGCACTTCGCACTACGCGAACTTCACGTAGCACTACGCGAGCTGCGTAGTAGCATGTCCGCACTGTGCAAGAAGCGTTTTCAATGATTGCACAGTGCGGAAAAGCATCCGGCACTGTGCAAGCATTGAAAATGGCATCTTGCACAGTGCGAGCTGTAGCTTTCTGCTGCTCGATGAGATTATTACTCGAGCGGCAGCTTTCTCAACGCGAACAGGTAGTTTCTCATTGAGAGCGGTCGCGAGCATGCGCAACCACTCACAATGAGAAACCTGACCTCCTCGCGTTGAGAATCTCGCCGGGATGTCATTTTGCTTGCTCGCGGTCGCGAACATGACGTTCAGGACTGCGAACAAGCAAAAAATGAGCGCTGCACTACGCTACGCTGCACTACGCATGTTCGCACTGTGCTACGTGCCGCTCGCGTAGTGCGAAGTTGCAAAAACTTCGCAAACTCCGCGAGCGGAGCGTAGTGCTTCGCCCAGGGTTAATAATTACATGTATGATGTTGTAGAGTATGGCTAATAAATGGGACAGCCATTTTTTTATGGAGCAATTCTGTTTATTAACGCAGCCACTTTGCAAGAACACAACATGTCACCTCCTACCCCAAGGGGCTAGCTGCTCTCTCATGTAAACAACAAAAACATATAGAACTCTGCTTCTGCCTACAATCCTGGAGCTGGCAGTGTAGTATAGGCTATTAAAAAACAGACAAAAAATAGAAGAGAATAACAAAAGCCTCCCCCACCCACCTTTCCCCTCCGGCGATATTATGAAAAACAGTCAATGTAGTGGGGCCATATTAGGCGTGTATGGTTATACCAGGTGCTGAGGGAAACATCAGCAATCATACTTAGCAGCAGCATGTATATCAGGCATGTTAACACCTAGAACTCATAATAAAGGATGTGAATCAAGGGAACCCACAGATCCAAGTAAGAGGGATGGCCCAAGGTCATTGCTAAGGAGAGATTCTGAATTCCTAGGAAGATCCACAGTTTAAATATCTATGAGGTATGTTCTGGAGACTTGTCTGCATCCCAGAGCGAGAGTATTACTTGCTGAGCCATGCTCAGAGCAAGAGCCATTTATTTGCCTTCCTCTGTTAGAGCGTAAAGGATAAGTCAGAGGCTTCAGGAGATCCAAAATTGTGTATGCTGGGAACCTTGGCTTGGTAGTAATAAAATCTGAGTTAATAATGTTTAAGACTTGATTCCAGTATCTGATGAGCTTCGGGCAGTGCCACAGAAGGTGAAGTAGAGTCACTGTGCTTCCACAACTCCACCATCAATCCCTGGAGCACCCAGCGCTCCATCTACTGAATCTCATCAGGGCAAGATGCCAATAAGAGGCAATTTATAAATGGTTTCTGTACTGGCCATGGAGTATGCTTTGTGGTGTACCCAATAAGATATATCTTCCCATTCTGTTTTGGAAAGTGAAATACCTATTTCAGTTTCCCATCTCAGCTTTCCCCAGGATTTAGTCTGGGGCCTCTTACCCTCCAATGAGATGTAAAGCTTGGATATTAAACATCTATTATGCCCCCTAAGAAGCAACACCTTTCCGAAGGGGGGATGTGTTTGCCCTTATCTCGTCTCATTACTGAACCCATCACCCAGTGTAGCAATTGTAAATAAGAGACGTGGTCTGAATCAGTGAGGTAGTAAAATATAAGTTGAACAACGAGAATGAGAACATGTATATCAAAAAGGCATCCAACTTGCATTCATCCCCCACTGGGGAAGAGAAAGTAGTCAGGCCTCTCTTAACAGCAACAGCTATCCAAGACAAACGTGATGTAGTGACAAGTGATGAGTGTGCTATACAAGGATCGTGAAGAATAACATATTGACATACAGTAATACGGAACACAAATTATCATCAGACGATTTAAAGTTCAATAGTCACAACAAACTGAATAATTTTTCTTTCTTGTGTTGTAACTTTTCATGGACGGATTGATATATACAACGTCGATGTTTCGACCCTACGCTGTGGTGCAGAATTATTTGCATCTGGGACGGGTCTTCATCAGGACAAAGAAAGAGGGACAGCCTGAGAGATAGTAAATCTACAGGTATCTTCTGATGCTTTAAAGAACAAGGTGCCAGCCGACACCCTTCTATTGGTTTCCTTATAAGGAGAAATCTCGTTCAAATTAGGTACAATTTCTTCACCAGCCGGTGGAGAAATTAGGAAAGTGCCGCATAAGGGATTGCTTGGAGGTTAGGCAGAAGACGTCTGATTCTGTCTTCAAACAGCGATGAATGGCTTCACGATCCTTGTATAGCACACTCATCACTTGTCACTACCAGTCACTAAAGCTCTTCACTTTGTATGTGATTGTACATCACGTTTGTCTTGGATAGCCCTCTTGTATACTTGACTGATACATGCAAAAGACTTATAATAAGAAACCTCTTTCAAAATTTAAAGAAATGCGTTGTCTTCACAATTTGTTGATTGAATGTCCCTTTGTAATATACGTAAAGAATAGCCATTTACATAGATAAGCAAAGAAATTGCTGCACACCCGACAGAACCACTATTCTTGTAGTGAGAGCCAATGGCACTGCATTCTATGAACATCTTTAGTGACCAAGTGGCTCTCCTGAAGGAGACATATATCCTCACCTGAATGCTCAAGGAGAGAAAGAATAGCCGCTCACAAGCGCCATGCAATGATTCCTGTCTGCAACTTACCCTTCATCCCTGGTCCAGAAAAAAAGCCAACACAAAAAGCCCTTCTTTCCCAATCCTTTTGAAATCATGGTAGCAGGTCTCTGTGGTAATCACTTCTCATTTTGATGTTTATTGCCTTTTTCTTGTGAATGTATTACTATAAACTATTTGATCGAAAAATATGTCATGCCAGCGATGGTCCCACTCGTGCCTTTTTAGAATTTTTACAATGTTGCTCTGCAGCCAAGAATGGAAAATTCTGTTGTTGAAATCAAGTCAAGTCAAGTCAAGAAATCTTTATTCGTTTGCTTCATAAAACAATCATGAAAGCACAAAGAGAATAAAATACATCATTACATAATTTACATTTTTTAAAAAGAAAAATGTACTTATTGTGTCAGGTTAAGAAATACATCAATTCATAATCTATGATGATAAAAAATATCTATACGTAGTCTAAAAACATAAATAATATCATCTTGATGATTTTATATAGACAAGGTACCTAGTATATTATAAAGTTCAAATAATGTTAAATTCACCTATATTATATCCAGAATAAAGCTCTAAATAGTCATAGAATTCCTCTGTCTCAAGACTTTCTTTAATAGGTCACTATTTTAAAAGTGCTGTGTACATCTTCAAGCTGTTGTAACACAAGGGGACGGGTCTGCATTGTCGAAGCCCAATCATTTTTAAAACCTGTACCAGGTAGAGCCTCCTTAAAAAGGTATAAAATCTACAAAACAGTATGAAGTGGATGGTAGATTGGTTAGACATATTATCACAGGGGAATAGTTGGAGGTTAGAGGACCAGTCCTTCATTTTAGGCAGAGGTACTAGTCTGTGAAATACCTCCAACCTAAATCTTGTCAATAAAAATCTATTGTAAACTCCAGGTACAAAAGTTAAATAGGGTTGGATGTTAAAAGTAGTTAAAATCAATTGATTGTGGAGTACAGTAGGTTTCAATATCTCTGATGACATTCGAATAGAATCCAAAAAAATAAACCCTCCTTTCTCCATTCCTTCCTTGATATTTGGTGAATAGAGAAAGGGTTGATGAAATATTCAAGATGACCAAGGTCTTTTAAAAAAAGTTGACATATTTTATCCATGGAATTTTCAAAACCTCTTCCAATTTTAAGGCATCTGATAAGATGTCCCTGTTTAATTTTGCCTCTTCTTTGGTCCATATTCTGTGCCAGAAAAGTATAGGTTCAAGCTTTATTAAATCAGAAATAAAGGGTAGTCCCAACTCTGCATGACATATGCAGGATGAGGTACTATTCGGGAGTGATAAAATATATCTTAAAAAATACTTTTCTATACGTTGGATTGGGAGCAGGTCAGCAAACCCCCAGATTCCTGGCCCTTATGCTGCAGATGAAACACACCTTGCCTTATAGATCTTAATAAGCTCTTCTGGTGGCCTTTTCCCCAGCTTTCTAGCAAAGGTGATCAGGGCAGATGTTGTCCTTAGGAGTACCAACTTCTTAGCTGTAACTGCCTGGACCCAAGTGCCATTGTGAGCAAAAAGGATTCCCAAATAAGAGAACCTCTTAGTTGCCCTGATCTTCTGTCCTGCGACAAACATATCTTTAAATTTCATTCCAGTCCAAAGCACACTAGGCATGTACCAACTTCAACCAAGCACACACACACAAAAATCAGAAGCACACAACCACTCACCTGACAGTCACCCCCTCACCATCACCACAATCACTCCAGCATCCCTGAAAGACACCACACCCTCACCCACAGAGACATCAACAACACCCAGCATTCTCCCCAAACCATACCCACAACATCAGGCACCTCCACCACACCTAGCTTCCCCTAGATACCACACCCCCAATAACAGGCCCTACAACAAAACCCAGCCCTCTCTCCGAAACCACATGCACACCACGAGACACTTTTACAAAACCCAGCATTCCCAACAGTACACTCACATACCCATCAACACCAGCATTCTCCTGAAACCATACCAGCACCACCAGCCACATCAACAACACCCATCATACCCAGCACATCCACTTCACATGACAAAAATAACACAAACACCCACAGTCACCATCACAACAGGGACCTACAAAACACAAACAAGATACATCAGACCCCCAAAATCACACACCTGGCACTTCCATTCCCTGTATCTCCCAACTCCTACTTCCTCTCAAACATCCTACCCATTTTCCCCTTGAAAGCTTGCTATTTGCCCTTACCCTTAACCCTGTCAAAGCCAATACCACCTCCCAAAGCAAAACATCCCCTTCCACACCCCAAACTATCCCTTCCACATCCCAATCCACCCTTGACAAAACTGATCCCCACCCCTAAATCTAGCTGTACTCCTGAGAAGAAAATAAAACCCCTCCCAAAACTACCCCCCCCCAAATCTGAGCCCACTCCTTCCAAATTCACATCATCGAGGTGCCTGTACTGCCCACTAGATGCCCCTTCTTGGGGAGATTTCCCTGGTAGTATTTTTGGAGGCAAGCCTGCTGCAGTACAGCATTCTCCCGGATGCGTATTATTTCAATGGACTGCCATTTGCTTTGTCTTTTTTCCTTTTTATTTTAGACCCATAGAGAGAGGTATCTCTTTTATGAGAATAAATCACAATTTTGATTTTCACCAAGTTAGCCCTGTCATTATTTTTGCTTTGCAATCGTTTACATATTCCCAATGTTTCGTTTACAGATGTGTAGTGCATGTTTGTTTAGCATGATGGAAGGAAATACTGCTTACTTTAACATTGGCTACTATGTTAGATGCATACACTGGCTAGCATGGTAAGTGATTGTCATTGGAATTTAGGTGCAGTCATTCAACATAGTAGTGGACACTTGTTCCAAACATTAGTTGCTGACAATTGCTTTGAGGATAGTTTACTACAGGTGTGATTGATTCAGCTTGTTTACTGATGTACATATATGCATTGCAACTTGTTATATGATGTGACCATTGAAATAGCATACAATACAGGACTTAACCCCTTCCATGCTGCCGACGGCAACGTGACCTCGCTGGTGCTGCCGTCGGCCAATGGCCGACGCGGCCCCCTCCATTTTGCGGAAGTGCCACACTTCCCCAAAGTGTCATTATGGGCAAAAAAGAGTCCCAAATAAGAGAACCTCTTAGTTGCCCTGATCTTCTGTCCTGCGACAAACATATCTTTAAATTTCTTAATTCCATGGCCACAAAGCATGATAAAGGTCTTGGAGGAGCTTACTCTCAGGCCAAGATTTTCCATAAACAGAGAGAAGCTGTCTAGGACCCTCTGCAGGCCAACCAGTGTGTGGGACATCAGCACAGCGTCATCGGCATATAGGAGCGCTGGTATTGGGCGTCCTGCCACGTACGGAAATTTTTGTTTGACGGAGCCAGTACACATCCTTGCCTGACTCCGCTCTTAATCTGGAAAGTAGCAGAGCATTCCCCCTTTTGGCGTCATTATAAAAACGCTTAAGAAAATAAATAATCTGAATCTCAACCCCATGTCTTCTAAAATAGACCAGAGTTTGCTGTGAATCACACAGTCAAATGCAGCTGTGAGATCCACAAATGCTAAGAATAAATTCCCCTGTTTGGCCCTAGTATATTTCCCAACCAGGATTGACAGATTTATCTCTATAGTTCCAAGACCAGCACGAAAACCGTACTGCAGATCAGACAGAACAGAGTTCTCCTCTGCCAAATCCTGCAAGCATTCCGGAATTATTCTGCCTATTACTTTCGTTAAACCATTAAATAGATAAATAGGCCCATAACATCCAGGGTCCTGCCTATCCCCTTTTTTAAAGATAGGCACAATAGTGGATTCTGCCCATGTAGAAGGAAATGAGGTACTACAACTGGCAGTAATTACATGGACTAAGATGGGCCCCCAAAGGGCATAATTTGATTTAAAAAGATCTACGGGGACCCCATCAGGTCCAGGGGCCTTCCCTCCCCGACTTTTAGGGAGTGCCCGTTCCACTTCATCTAAAGTGAACAACAAATCAGAGTAATAGTGGGATGGATTCGATTTATAATCGTCCTTGACATTACTGACTAATATATCAGGATTTCCTTCACCATTATATACTTTTGAAAAATGCTCGATCCATTGGACTTCACTTATAGCTATTTCAATGGTTGGGCCGGCCTCACATAGAAGAAAAGGCCTTTTACCAGCCTTCCAAAATGCCATGCTGTCATTTGCCAATGAGGCCGTGAGTAATGCCTCCCAGGCCTTCTTCTTCAAGATGTTTTTCCTGGCCGTAATTGCTCGATTATAGTCCCGTCTAGCTGTCCTCAGGTCAATCAGGTTTCTAGTGGATTTATGTACTTCTCTTTTTAAGTGGGAATGAACATGCGTACACCTGTAATCAAACCATCCGCTCTTGGGACAGTTACTATTTTTCGCTTGAGAAGGGATTCTTTTCTAATATTGGATATCACCAGGAATGAGGCTAAAATATTGTCTGGGACGACTGTTTCTGACAGACATGTATCAATGGCGCTTTTACATCTACTCACCACTGCCTTAATTATAGCTGCCTCATCCACCATACTCAAGTCAAAAGTCAAAGTCAAGTCAAGTCAAAGTCAAGTCAAGTCAAAAGGATTTTATTTGTGTTGGTACTCGACAGAGGACCACAAATATAACGTATGATACAAGAATAAAGTAACTAAAGTAAATGCATCACAGATTAATATAAAAACAACATAATTTAAAAAAATTTGTAGAAATTATAACATACAAATTCGTTCGGAGGCATTATGCCCACTGTTAATAGTTCTTTTTCCTTTGTTAACCTGCAGGTTCTATATATTGGATCAATATATTGAGCACGAGCTGCTACTATTTTAGAATTAGGGCAAACAAATAATAGGTGCTCCACGGTCTGCACGCCCCCTTGACATAGCGTACACAAATAAAGGGATTCACCAGCTGACCTTTTTGATTTATAGGATTCAACAGGTAAGATCCCTATTCGTAGCATCAAGATCACCTTCCTTGCACTATGGGTAAGGGAAAACAATATATAAGGTTGAATATGTTTATACTCTATAAGTTCAGTATATGATTTGAATGTTTTTAGTTTGTTGCTATGTGCATAGTCCAAATCAAAACTCAACCTCGGTGTGAAACATTTTAAAAAGAGTTTTAATTGCGTTGCAGACCAGGTCAGTAAAATGTCTTTGGAAATTTCAGCCATTCGAAATGCTGCTGACATATTCACTATAAAGGTTTGCTTAGCTGCTTCTGTATCAAAGGTTTCTTTTTGTAGCAGGAATCTAAGTGTTCCCTCCTTTGCATGGAGAAGATTGTAGGCCCACCTGATAATGTTGGCCACGGCCGTAGCAAAAGCACTTGTAATTGCATATTCTAACCTTAAAACCTGTACCGGTGTTGCAACCGGGACCTTCATCATTCTTTTCAAAAATTTTCCCTCTTGGCGATCCATGAAGCCCCATTGTTTTATAGGAATATATTCCATAGCATATGACAGGACTGCAGGAATTTTCACCTTATATATTTTCAATAATGTAGAAAAATGCCTGCTCCCCGTGGCACTATAGAGTCTTGAAAGTGCTCCTGCATGTAGATCAGATTTCTTTACTAATTTGTCTATATGCTTTGTGTTTGTTAAATTCTTTGAGAGAATCCTGCCGAGGTATATATATTCTTTCTCTTCATCAATTTTTTCACCTCCTAACCTCCAGTTGTATTTAACACTTTTTTTTCTCCCAGAGAAGGCAACAACTTTTGTTTTCTTCACATTTGGAATTAGATAATTTTCATTAGAGTATTGATACAAAATATCAAGAGAATTTTGCAGACCGAATGGGGTAAGGTCAAACATAACTATATCGTCCGCGTATAGCAATGAATGAATACTTAATTTGCTTATTTTTGGAGGCAGGCTTGAGCCCTTCAGTAGCTGGTTTGGAAAGTCACTGAGGTATAACGAGAATAACATAGGGGCTAGTAGACAACCCTGTTTTAAACCATTTTCTGTATTTATAACTTTCGTTAAACCTTTTTCGCCCCCCATTTGGACTTGACACCAAGTTGTAGTATGGAGGCTTATTATTACCTGTAGCAAATATTCATTGATTCCAAGACTCCTCAGTTTATTCCATAATATAGATCGATCAACACGATTGAATGCGGTCGAATAATCAATAAATGCCATGTAGACCGCCTGTTTTCTTTGTATGACATATTTATCAAGAATAACCTGAATAATTGCAATATTGTCCGTGACAGAGTGTTTCGGTCTGAAGCCAGCCTGGAACATGGGTATCAGGCCCAGCGAGAAAGCCCAGTTTTTTAATTGCAATAATACTTCAGCAGCAAAGATTTTTCCGGTAGCATCCATTAATGCAATTTGACGGTAGTTTCCTGCTACCGTTCTACTACCTTTTTTATAAATAGGGATGATGATACTCCCCTGCCAAGATTTTGGTACTTGTCCAGTGGTCAAAATATGATTAAAGAGCGGGGTTAAAAAGAAACTCCATTCCTTAGGATTCATCTGTAGAACCTTGATAGGAATTTGATCGGGGCCGAAGGCGCCTGTACTTCTTGCCTTACGAATGTGGGTTTCAACCATTATTGTTGTTGTTTTAGGAATTAATATTTTCAATTTTTCCTTTTCTTTATCTGCACAGTTTTCTTGTAGTTTGACCGTATTTGATTTGTAGAGATCAGTCAGATAAATTTCCCACTCTTTCGGAGGAACCGGTACTGCTAGTAGTTTCTTTTTTCTTCCTGTGATTTTAGCTATTAATGACCAATATGTTCTCTGGTTTGGTTCTTTTGCAGCAATTTGTAGATCAACCCAGTTACGATCTTGGATGGTTTTTTTCTTACTTATCTTTTCTCTTCTCAATTGATTTTTCAATTTATTTATTTCTTTCCTTTTGGTAGGAGAAGAGTGTAGATATTGAGCTCGTATCAATTTGTTTAGTTTTTTCTTTATCATTGTGTTCCAGATTTTATTTGTATTGTTCTTCGTTTTATTACCAATAATTCCTTGAGGATTAATTTTTGTAAGAGCCTCTTTAAGTTCGGTGAGCATATACTCAAAGTTTACTATAGGGTCTTCTGAATACAGTTTCTTTAAGAGGTGGTTATGCTCAACCAGTGTTGTTATTTTATTCATAGAGGATGGATTCCAAAAGATACGTCTCTGAACGCTGTTTACCAGAGTTTTATTTCTATCAAGGATCATCGATCTTTCTTCTACAGATTGAGCCGACCAGTTGGTACATAGTTGCATCATGGCGTGATCGCTGTCTGATGTAAAGTTGGAGTGAAGATGCAACATGGTTTCAAATAGATCCTTGCCACAGATAATATAATCTATTATCGAAGGTCTCCCGTTTCCCTGTCTTGTGTATGTTGCCGGGATATCCCCTTCAATATTCCCATTCAGGATTACTCCACTTATGTTAAATAACACTGATAGCAATATTTTCCCCCTTTTATTGGATCGAATGTCTTTGGGGAATTGGGGAGTAGATAATTCCAGGCTTTCCTCTTCAAAAATTCTTCCCCACTTTTTTATATCGGGATTTGAAATTTTCCCGTTGAAGTCACCCATAATTATGTAAGATGGAAACAAGTGGACTTCTATTATTTGCATGATGGTTTCCAGCGTTTCTTCATATAAGGTGTCATACTTTTTTCCAGGGGGGGCGTATATATTAAAGAGCAACATTTCTCTTTGTTGAGTCTTGCTATAGGTTTTTAGAAATAGCTTAATACATTGCAGATTGTCACTATCGGTCTCTACTATCGCTTGTGCCCATATGTAGTCCTCTCTTATTAAAATAGCCAAACCTCCTTTGGCATGGCCCCGGTTACTGGCTTTTGCAGATATGTTATAAACATAGTAGCCTTTTTGTGAGAAGGGATCTGTTGCCCAAGTTTCTTGCAGGGTAAGAATGTCTGGATGGTTGCTAAGGACTTCCTTCATTTTATTTGTTGTTCTCCCTGCAATGTTCCACGATATAAACTTTAGACCTTGGTTAAACTGGATACTTCAATTGGCTAGAACTTTTATTGTAGTTCAGCGTCCCTGGTAACCAGGTCCATGATTTCACAGTATCAACTTCAGTAGCTTTATTTTCCTTCGGTTCCAAGTACCACACTTCCCTTTCCCCTTTTTTCACACGAATTTTCAGGATCTCTTCTCCTTGTCGCATATCTCTAAAATAGCTAGACCCTGCGTCTTCAGGTATCAGGGGAGATCTAGAGCCATTGTTTGAATATGTTTTAGAAATTGATTGCATGTTGTTATTTGCGGTTTTATAGTTTTTATTTCCTTTAGGTTCAACCTTCTGGATTACATCATATCCAAATCTGTGTATTATTTCCTTTTCTTGAAGTATGATCCCGGGTATTACGGGAGACCAAAAAAAGACCATTACAATTTTATTATGACCTCTTTTGGGAAAAGTTACTAGATCTATTTCACCGCTAGTCAATAATTGAAGAGACTTTATGTTTTGCAAGAGGTTGAGTATCCTGCCTCTATTGAGTGGAGTATTATCGGTGGGGAAAAGTTCTTCAAATTGAAGGGCATTTGACTGTATATCAACGCTGCATTTATTTTCCTTCTCATTACTTCTATTAACATCAATATTTTTATGTTCTGTCTTTATTTCTATCCTAGTTGGGAAATATTCTTCCACCCTTGGATTCAATACTGGCTTTGTATCAATGTTTATTCCTTTAAGGAATTCTCCTTTTTTACTCATTTGTGGCGTACTTTTCTCGTCGTTTTTCTCCTGTGATGTATTGATTTTTTGGAATTTTAGTTTACGGGTTTTCTTTTTAGGGATCCTTCTGAAAGGTTTTTTCCTTTTTTTATTTTTTCCTCTTTGCTCAACTTCCTTAGGTTTATTTGCAGTTATATCCCCTATTAAAGGTTCTAACTTGGTTTTTGTGCAAAAATCTTCATCTTCATTTGTTAGATCTTTGTCGTAAATATCCTTTTTTCCGTGTTTGTTAAAGATCGGAAATTGCTTTGGCTTTTTTTGCGATTTTTCTCTAAAAAGTTTTTTTAGGGAATAGAGTGCAGATTCATTAAAGGGTTCCGTTTTTTTCTTTTTATAGGTTTCTATAAGATCTCCCTCTGATGTCTGAGTAGAAGAGTGACAAATGCTTTGCTTTTGATCATTTTCATTTCGTTTAGTGGTATCCTTTAATTGATTTTCTATTATTTTTGAGGACTCCTTTTTCCTTTTCTCTTCTACTAGAAACTTCAAAATACCAATTTGGACGTCAAGAGTTTGGTCTGAGTTTTCGAGGATGTTTCCCAAAAAGGAGAGAACCGATTCTAATATTTCTTGTAATGAGAAAAGAGCCTTAGATAGAGGCATTGAAGATTTATCCAGATTATTATTTTCAATTAGAAAGGGGTCCAAAAAAGAATCTTGTTCTTGTTTTGATGTTTTTTTTGTATCTGTTTTTTGAAACTTTTTTTCAGAGCTATATTCTTCTACTTTTTGTTGGAATATGCTTGAATCCTCTAATTTTTGTAGAGTCACATTGTCCTTTATAGTGATTATTTTAGAGATCAAACTATTTTGTTCTGGCTTATGATTAAGTATACTTAGGACATCTGATTTGTATACACCCTCATTGCCTTTTATAGGAGTTGATGATTTTAGAGCAGTAGAATCACAGTCTTTTAATTGTTGATTATATATTGAGTGGATAGACTTATTAATGGGCGCCTTGTCACTTACATTGTGAGACAAATTGGGGGATTCAGATAGACATGTTATATCCCCTAAGCTCCCAGGTGGTTCATTTTTAGTCCCAGACATTCCTTTATCAAATTTCTTTTTTGATGGTAAAGAAGAAAAATATTCGCTAATTGCTGGAGTTAAAGTACTTCGACCAAGTTTTATTGCTTTGTCTGTGGATTTTCTTACTGCTTCCTCCGTTCCCATTCGCTTCATAAATATCTTACGCGAACGTAATTTTTTTTAGACCCATTTGTCTTTCCTATTGCAGTTTTCTTAGTAGTTTTAGTAGTTAAATCACGGAGAATGTCGTACCAGTAAGATGTATGAACTCAAGACAAGAAACCCCCTTGCTGGATTAAGGGTGATGTACCACTTAAATTGAAGAGAAGGAATTACCTAATTTTCGATGGTTTATCTCCTCAGTGGTCGCAATTATTTTTTCAGGCGATGTTGTTAGAGGGGTGGCCCGTCCCGTCCTCGATCGTCCCCGGACGGCCACAGACGGCCCGCCCTTTGCCCGAGCTTCGCCCGGCGCCCTCCCGCGCGCTCCCGCGCAGCGGGACTCTATAATTGAAGATATACCGTCTGAAGATGAAGGGGAGGAGCCTGCAGGGAGAGTGTCCCAGCTGCTGATGATTGGGAGTTGTGGGCGCTCCTGGGACTTTGAGTCCTGCGCCCACAACACGCTCGCAGCCCTGCAGGTCCCAGTACCCAAATACACAGTTCAAAGAGTCGCGCTGTCACAGAGTGCCCTCAGGCGACGCGGGACCCGCGAAGCGGGTTCCGCTAGCAGTGGTGGTTGAAAGCGAAGGTAGACTCGCAGAAGCACAGCGAGGTCTCAGCACAGCGAGATCTCAGCGTTTCAGCCGGCAACAGCAAAAGCAGGTAAATGCAGGAATCCGATGATAGCAGTGAGAAGGCGGTTAAATACCGCATTTGACCAGACAGGGGAGGAGCCTGCAGGGAGAGCGTCCCAGCTGCTGATGATTGGGAGTTGTGGGCGCTCCTGGGACTTTGAGTCCTGCGCCCACAACACGCTCGCAGCCCTGCAGGTCCCAGTACCCAAATACACAGTTCAAAGAGTCGCGCTGTCACAGAGTGCCTTCAGGCGACGCGGGACCCGCGAAGCGGGTTCCGCTAGCAGTGGTGGTTGAAAGCGAAGGTAGACTCGCAGAAGCACAGCGAGGTCTCAGCACAGCGAGATCTCAGCGTTTCAGCCGGCAACAGCAAAAGCAGGTAAATGCAGGAAAAATCATCCACCATACTCCAGTGCAGTGAAAAGCCATTTACACTCCCCAGGGCAATGTTTTCTAGCAAATGATCATTAGTATTGGATTTGACCATTTTACTTGAAGACCACTTAATTGACAAGCATAAAGGAAAGTGATCGCTCATGGAGATATCTGAAACATGATATGAGTGGAGGTTATACGCATGATTACTTGTGATTAAAACATAATTTATAGTGGAACACAGACCCCTACCACTAAAGGTCCAGGGCATAGAGACAGGTACAGGGCACAGATCAATAATAAGTCATAGATCGAGGGAAAAGATTAATTCATTAAGACATTCCCCTAAAGTGGAATGTCTTAAATGAGAGGAACATGCCCCCTCTTCAACTAAAATCCCACATAAATTGTCCTCAGAATTGGGACATAACGCACAATTAAAGTCGCCTGCCAATAACATTAGTGTATCTTTCCTCCTATTCTCACAAATGGATTTCAGCAATTTTATAATACTCTTTGTGACAAATGCTATTTCAGCTAGTGGTATGTTGTTATAAAAGTTAGTTAGGGCAATACAGTGATTTGCATCTATATCCAGTATGAGTGTTTGATAATAGGGGGCATTTACACACATGGTCATTTCATTAATTCTCAAAGCACTTGAAATATAGGTGCAAAGACCACCCTTAGCCCTACCACTCAAACCATCTATTGCTGGTGTATGATAGCTCTTATATCCATTTATGTGGACTACCTCTTTTGCCCATGTTTCCTGTAGACAGAATATGTCAGTTTGGAGTACAAAGTCCCACCACAGCTGATTAGATAGCTTAGAGCGAATGCCCGCAATATTCCAAGAAACAATGGTACAAAGTGCTGAATCGTTCTCTACGGCGGAACTAGGAGTAACTAACCCCAGAAGACACTCGGGTTCCTTGCCATATGATTGGGATAAATTTAAACAGCCCACAAAGTTAGAGCATATTTCTACAGTTTGAACTCTCAAATCTTGAACCTCTTCCCTATAATGGCCGTTGATGGAAATCGATAGAGAATCATTTGCTACCCGGGGTATTCCAGAGTTGCGCTTATCGGGGCTCACAAGTGTAGAATAAGGGTGAGTATGGATCCCCGGGGCCAGTCAATCAACATCCTCTAGTTGGTTCAAGGCATCAAAGCGGTTACTCACAGGGACCCGGAATCTAGGCTCTTTATTCTCTCTCAAATCACCACCATCCAATGATGATCATCAAAATTTATAGTGTGTTGGTGGTTGATAAAAGTAACCACGAGGGAGGATATTTATATCATTAGGGTTAACAGGTCCAGTACTTCCCCTTTCTAAAATTGCCCATACCAGGGATGGCGAGCCAAAGGTTAATACCACACAATCCCCGCATAGGGTTTTTCCGGAGGTACCCACCCACCCTATTCTCCGTGCCATCTTAAATTCTGAGAAGAGGGTGTTTTTCATACCAGTCCTTAGACCTGGGAAGTATAATGCTTTATTCCTCAAGGTCGACCAGTGTTCAAAGGAATTATGCAATAAAGGAGGTACATTAGACAAAATAACCGTATACGGTGTTGCTTCCGGGGCAAGTTGAGATTTTGTGATAATTTCATAGGGTTGCCACGATAGTCTTGAATATTTCTTTCCCTTTCTATGTCTTCATTTTCAGACTGTCCAGATGATTTAGCGTCTGATATTCCCCTTACTAGATTTGCTGTGTTACCAGCCTTTATTAGTGAGGAACTAGGCTTTGGAAGATGGGTCCCATTTCGAGTAGGGATGTGTGGGGTATGTAAGGTAATATCATTAGCAAAGTTACCGGTTTGCACTTGTCTAGCTGCAACGGTGTTGATAGCTTGACCGTCCTCCCTACCCACCATTCACCCCATTATTTGACAGCCTTGGGTTGGGCTCCAGGTTATTTATTGGTGGGACCAGGGGTTTACAGCTTACCATCCCCTCCATCTTGGTCAACCTAGCGTCTACAATTGATAATGTTTGTAAAATTGGATCCAATAATACTGTTACCATTGTCTCTAGTCTACCCCACAAATCCTCCTCTTGGATACCACCCACAGCCTTTGCTGTCACAGTGAGTGAGGCATTAATAGTGGCATTGGGGAGGCCATCGTTCGGCTTTGTTTCGTCTACAGTAGTTCTTAAATTCTTCCCAGATTTGTTTTGTTTATATGTTACTCAGCTCTTCCTTTTCTTTTGCGGTGGTTCCGCAACATGAACTGCGGCTGCTTTAGCTTTTTGACCTCTAGTGTTAACCGCGGGCCTGGAAAGGCTCTGCTGAGTGCCAGATAAGGGGATAGGAGGAGTATCCTCTATTACAAATTCTGGGTCATGTCGCTGTAACAGGTCAGTTTCAGGGGAGGGTACAGTATAAGCAGACGTTATACTGGATTTCACTAGTACTGGGGTCAGGGAAAGTCTATTCTGAGATGGGAGGGGTTCAAGTGATAACCTACGCTCTGTTAATTGAATCTCCTTAATTAATACTGACTCTGCCCTTAAAAGGAAAGCGTCAAGTGTCCCGACAACACCCTGTCCCACTTTCCGTTTACTCATGGTAGCTATGCTAGGTCGAATACACACTGAAGTACAAAATCAAAGTTTATACTGGCCGCGAAAGTCTTTATAATGCAAATAAAAATGTCTTTACTCTTGCCAAGTTATATCAAAAGTTCAAATGTCTCTGGCCACTTACACAATGAATGCTCAAAAGTGAGGGTCAGAGTACCTTACTCATCAACCCTAGTAGGAAAGGGACCTGGGGGTTAGAGGGGTGGCCCTGCCCCGCCTCTTCCTGGCGCGGGAGCCCGGTTCTGCTTAAGTGCGCCTCCTGGTGCACTGGCGTGGCGTTGTGGGTGTGACCCCGGTGGTGCCGCTGGGGACTCTGGATGTTATGGTCCCATGCGGCACAATGTAATGGTCCCAATAACTCTCCCGGCTGTGGGCGGTGTAAAACAGCATCTCCGTTCCAGCAGGAGACACAATGCCCCCAAGTTCAGCCCAGAATCTGCCTCCGGTAAGTAAAAAGCTTTTTAGATGTGGCAGGTTAGAGGGGGGCCCGACCCGTCCTCTTCCGTTCTCAAACGGGCCCGCCCTTGGCCCTGGCTTTGCCTGACGCGCATCCCGCGAAGCCGCTAGCAGCTTTGTAGGCTCCACCCAAGGGCGCTCAGGTGTGTGGAAGCAGCGCGTCTTGGGATTAGCAGTCCCCTCTCCAAAAACGGCGATTTTCGGCAAATGCGGCTCCCGCGAAGTGGGTGCTGCTAGCAGCTTTGTAGGCTCCACCCAAGGACGCTCAGGTGCTCAGGTGTGTGGAAGCAGGGCGTCTTGGGACTAGCAGTCCCCTCTCCAAAAACTGCGATTTTCGGCAAATGCGGCTGAAATCAACTTTTTAATCTCTGCTCTAACATTTTGTACGATTTTGACAAACCTTTCTCCACTCCCGCCAAATTAACTTTCTGGTTGCTATTGTAATTTGAAATGCACTGGCAAGAATCTGTAGTAGTTATTTTTTAATAAAGAATGTAGTCGTCAAAGAAAAAAGTTATTCTGGTGTACAAGATTTAAAGTGGATGGAGAAATAAAGCATTACAGTGTGAAAAAAGCTCTAATTGATTACTACCAATGACCATCTCCTTTTTTCCTTCCTCATTACCACTCAAGAAAATATTAGTCAACATTGAAGGATTAGACTTCAAATGAGACAAATGAGACTTCTTTCAACAGATTTTTTTGTTAATTTTAAGAGGTTATTAGAAGAATTTTTTGTAGTAATCAGATGACCAGAACTCCATCTCCTTATTGTCATTTTATCAAGGCTATCTAATGAAAGGATAGCCTTGACTATGAAAAGCCACTTTCACAGGCAAACAAAGAGCTAGCCTGCCAATGTAGATAAGTAAGTGGGCAAGTAGGAGAGTATGAATGATACTAAACTATTGATATGAATATCATTGAGTATTGGTGCAACATCAATGCTGGCTCATTCCAGTACCAGCACCAGTTACTGGCAATTGTAGAAAACTGGAATTGCTGCAACCATGGTGTCAACTTTACCAACTACATTCAGCTGCTTTGGGTCCAAACTGCTACCCAAACTGCAACCCTCAAGCTACATCCTTACTGACAGATGACCCCCTAGCAAACTCTGCCTCACCCTCTTTCCAACCTCCCTGTCCCCTGTGCACCCATACCACATTGCTGTCAAATAGCATTCACTCAGCTCACCCCCACTCAACCTGCCTCTGCGGTGTGAGAGGAGGGCACCACTGCAAATGTCAAAATGGAGGAGTGCACCATGCAGAGTAAAGGCAATATTGGGGGAGGCACGGCAAGAAACGGGAATACCCTAGGAGATCGCAGCACTTGCACCCCGGCAGTTCTGTGGGCCTCCGTAAAATCAATGCAGACTATACAAATCAGTGCAACCACTCATCCAAACTCCTCACTAGCCGCAGTTCATGCAGGTAACAGAGGTTTGGGGCCGCATAGGGGGTTATTTCGAGGCACCATGTTGAATGAATATTAATAATTTATTTAGTTTTCCCTCTGCATCGTCCTTTGTAATTCCCCCACCCTGCCCCACCGCTGTTACCTTCTCGGACCACCGCTGCTCCTCACTAAGAGACTCCTCAGACTGGAGCTACACTCAGCATGGTGCAGAGAAGCAGGGAAAACAAATAAACAAAGTCATACCTGGTCAGTCGAATGGAGGGAGGGAGGACATCTCTCCTGGCCAGACTCCTCTGCGTCCCTTCCACGAGGCAAACACCTCCTCCAAGCCATTCTGCTTGTAATGCCGCACGTAACGGGTGACACATCTACTAATCCGACAGTCACCAGCATGTATGGTTTTTCAATCAGAAAGTGGTGTGGCCTCACTGGTTAGTGCTATGACGAGGAGTACAGATGTAGGGATAATGAAGTTTTCAAATGAGGAAAAGAGGCTTTAATGTACCCAATTTTTAAAGTGAATCTGCTAATATCATTTATACGGTAAAACCATGTTACTCTTTAAAAATAAAATTGGCAAGAGATTGTATGAGAAATATTCCAACACAATGGACAATGTTTGCAAATTATTGCATTAGATAAAAGTTACATTCTTATTGGATATTTCACAAGGTAGGAATAGAAATAGAATGGACAATTCTATCAAGGTACCTTTCCTTCAATTAAGACAGAAATAATAACGCTTTTATAATGAGTCAAAATTGAATAATATTGGCCTTTAAGGATATTTGTTCAGGAGAGAAGAGCAGGTATTTTCAGGAAGTATAAGCACATGTAGTACTTCTAGATTAACATTAACATGATTTGTCACACTGTAGTATACTCATTGAAATTGAAAGCTTTTTGAAGTATTCAACATAGTATAATGCACGCCCCTGAGGGAAAGAGTAAATTATTTTCAATATTATTAATTAAAGAGCTGATTATATTTAGTACTGTACAACAGATAAAGACAAAAGTGGAATTGAACAATGTCATAAGAATCAGGAAATATAACTAGTGGCACTATTGAGTGGGCCTGAATGGTGTAATATCTTTTTAAGTACATTTCTGGATGAACGTGTGAATTGAAATTACCTTGCTACAAGAACATTTATTTTCTGACTCCAGTGGTCACCAAACAAGGAGAAATAGCTTAGAATAATTACATTGTAGTCCTGTTGAAACTGCAGAGATAAAAGAGGGTATTAAATTCACATGACTCACTCCAATCTTATGGTTACTAACTCAATAAAAAACATTTTCGAATCAACAGATTGGGTACAGGGAAGTACAGGAAAGTTGGATAACAGACTCGGGGAATTTGGATGTTCTTATAAACTCCACAAGCTATCTGAAAATCACAAGATTTATTTGGTCTCTGATGGGAGCAAAGAAAAAAATTACGTGTAATTAGAGGTTCCTACATAGGCCATCAACTGAAACATTGCTAATTGACCTTGTAAATTAGGGAGTCTAGACAAAACATTGAATTAGAAGAGGCATGTGAAATTCCTGTATTTTGCTGTCAGCATTTCGGTTAAGTCACACACCGAAACGCCGGCGAGGCTCCACACTAACCTCGTCTTCCCGGGGTCTCTCGCGTTTTGCGGCTCCCTACCCTAGGTCTCTAGGTCCCTAGTCCCCGGCCCCTCATCGGAATTCCAACCGGGGTACCACGATGACGAACTGACCTCAGGGAAGAGAAGGAGCTGAGTGGCACTAACTTTAGGAGCTTAGAGGTGCGGGCTTAGGCGAAGCTCTATAGTCGCGGCTGTCTCCCTGCAGGAGCGGAAATGGCCAGCGTTAGGCTGGAGCGGCTTGCTTCTGGGGGGTGGGGGGGAGGGGCGCTCACTGCGCTCCTCCTTTAGTTGCCTCATTCTCATAACTGGTTAACGGGAAGCGCGTTACTAACACCACTGCTGCCACTGTCACTATCGTTCCGGCCATAAGGAGTGGGAGCGGAGCCAGGACCACAAGCTCCAGGCTACCTTGTGGCCTCTGACGCCACCACCAAAGTGAGCATGCTGCACCAGGAGGTGCACTTAAATTCAACAACGGGATCCCGCAGCTCGAAGCCCATAGAATGCTGGGCTGGGTCACCCCTCTAACAACAGTGTCACTGGACACTAGGACTTGGCTTCACCACTTTCTTGCGCCATTTATTTTTGACTGGTGCCTGTGGTGCTGCTTATTTCTGCTTTTACAATGAGCAAATGTAAGGAAATTGTGGGAAATTTGGACGCTTTTATTGTAAGGGCCGAATCAATGCTTAGTCATGAGATTGAATCGACTAGGAGGCGACTCTCCCTAAGTCCTTCATCTTTGCAGAGGCGCTTCTCTTTGGGTTCAATCGTCCCAGCTGATGTTTCTCAGCCTCCTGTTATACAAGGACAGTCACAGTCTCCCCCTGCATTTTCTCTTGCTCCTGCACTTGTGTCCGGCTTAGAAGTTTCACCTCAGAATTCTTTAACCAGGCCAAGATTAGTTACAAGGACATTGACACGGACTTCTAAGCCTCATAGTGAGGCCAATGCGAAAGAGCCACCAGTGAAGCGAAGAAGGGGTGCAGGCACTCAATAATCTAAACAACAGAAAGGGATCTGGACACTGTTGGGGAGTCTGTGTTGGACACTCTTTTTGTACGGTATAAAGAACTCATAGACCATAGCCTTACTCCACTTTGGGGGTGTCTTGGCCATCTGGACACCACAATGAGTAAACTGTTTGGTCAAAGAGAGTCACCACAGTCATCACAGCCCGCTGCTGACACATAGGCTTTGATGTTCCTCATACAACTCTAGGCAAGTTTAGACGGGAGGCACTTTCAAACGTGCCAATGGAAGCTAATAGAATAGAGGCCCGCAATTCCGAGTCAGCAGCTACTACTGTCTCACATCAGGTGGGGTCCATTTTTAATCAACAGGGAGGCTTACTTTTGGCCCCAGGGGTTCTATTACTTTGAAAGGGACCTCTGATCCTGTCTCCCACTTGATGGACCCAAATGCTGAAGCACACAGTGCCAGGGGTGTTTCTTTGGTGGATACCTAGGAAGGTCTTGGATATGAGAGGCTCCCGACTAGTAACCTACCCCCAGCTTCACTTCCATATGTTAATATATTGACTAGGGTACCTGAGATCAAAGCATGCAAGAAGGAAACACAGTTGGATTTGAGGAACAAGTGTTTATTTTGGTTGGCTAGACATGGTCAGGTTTCATATGACCGTGCAGGAGAGATCTTAATGGTTCGTAGAGTTGGCTGGGTGGGAACAAGAACTAAAACACAAGGGGACTATATTGTTATCAATTTTAGTAACCCACAGACTGCTCATATCGTGGCTAGCCATATCTTAACCCCCAAAAGCTACCAACTGGTGTCAGGGCCCACACCTTGGACTACTCCTACCCACACAGTCGTAATCATAAATGATCCACTAACGCCTATGCTCCAGTTAACAGGTCCTTAGGACAACCCTTAGTGGCCCCATTCCCCAGACCTCTCTTCTTTAACATCCCAGTGGCAACAGGTATGGGGCCCTAGATAAGGTGGATTGACTTGTGTGGAATGGTAAATCTGACTTGCAAAGCGGCCGTATGAGTTTAGGTAGAGAACCAAGGGCCCGCAACAATGGGCAGGTGATACAGGTCACTCTGTGTGGCGCCAGGGAAGTTCCAGGGGTCTTACAAACTGATCATCTGCAGGGAAATACACTGTTGATTTTGCATGGTCTACAACTCTCTGGCATAGCTAGCAGCTGCTCCCCTAGGTTAGGAGTGGAAGCAGCCTCTTTGCATCCCCCAGGTCCAGCATGGGAACACCATAAGCCTTGACACCCATCTCCCATCTGCTGAACTCCCTAACTCTGACCATAAGCTGAGGATTCTGTCCTGGAACATTGCCGGAATCAAAAACAAACTGGACTCCTCAGAATGGGGGCTCTTTGTAGGTAGTTATGACGTGTGTATGTTCCAGAAAACCTGGGCCAGTGAAGACATTATGAGGACCGGATATGAAACTTTTAATATTCTAGCTACAAAGGGCAAGGGAGAGGTAGACCTTCTGGGGGCCTTTGTACCTGGGTTGCTTCACACTTGGACTGCACAGTGGTTTACTTAAACACCTTGTCTAATGACATTCAGTGCACCTTACTTACCTTCCCACCCAGCCTTAAAATTGCTTTTATTAATATTTACTCTTGCTCTGTAAGTATTTGCCATGAATTGCAAACCTCTGAACAACTAAACACCTTCATTGGCACTGTACCCCGAATGTAAGATTGGTTTTAAGGGGCGATTTTTATTGTCAATTTGAGCCATGTGTTGCATCTTCTGATGCACATCGTCCTAGTGCTGAGGATCATCTATGGCTAATCCCCTAACCCCAAATACAAATAATCAAAGCCTGGACTCCGCTGGCACTCCAGATTAATGCAGTTCCACTAACATATTCTCTGAGCGCTTGCAATGGATGCACGAAGTCAGATAGACCAGGGAAGTCAACCTTTAACAGACCTGGACAATCCACTTTGCTGGATTACATTTTAGTGGAAGCAAGATCTTGGAAATGGGTGGTTGATTTCACCTTGAAACTGGAGCTCCGGCTCCCAAATTATAACAACCCTATGGGCAGTGGCACCCCTAGTAGCTAGTAATATAATCCTCCCTAACAATAGAAGGAAAGTCAGATGGGGAACACTAAAGCAGTCTCCAGACAAAATAGCTGCACTATTCTCTCTAACTATAAACCCTATTCAGGAAATGGGGGAGACTGTTAGAGAAAAGTACTCTCCCCTATCTATAGAAAGAATAAAGGTGCTGCACACAGAACTAACAACTAGTTTGGCTAACATATTTAATCCCCTGTCACATCCCAAAGCAAAGCAGGGTTTTAAACTAACCTGGCCTAATGACACTTGTCACAAGGCCAAGAGAGCTCTACTCAATGCCATGAAAAGCAGTGATGTAAACCAGTTCAAGCAAATGAGGTGTTGCTATCAAGATTGCATTAAACAAGCAAATGAAGACTGGGATGGGATGCTATTAGATTTGCCCTTGAAAACAGATACATGAAGTTGTTCTGGTCACTAGTGTGTTCAGATAGCAACGAAGGCCAGTCAGCTCTAGAGCCTAACATTGCCGCAGCGACATGGAAGTCTCACTTCCAAGCCTTATCTTCTATGGAAGCAGGCACTGACCTAGAATCAGGCAGCTCCACACTGATCCCCGGGATAGCAGCTGATGAGGATCAAGGGATCAACCTAGATGAGGTTCTAAATGCAATTAGGAAACTCTCTCTTGGCAAAGCACTGGGTCTAGACAAGATCCCAGGTGACTTATACAGGGAAGAACCAACTCTTTGGGGACCCTATCTCTGGATAGTCTTTAATGCCATTCTGCGAGGCACTGCGATCCCGGACACCTGGCTGGGGGCCGAAATCTACCTAGTCTTCAAAAAGGGTTTACCTCTTTTGCCGACCAACTATAGGCAGATCAGCCTGAATTATGTCTCACAGAAACTGTTTTCTAGGGACCTCCTCGACTGCCTTCAAGTGTGGATGGAGGAGTGTGAAATTTTGAGACACTACCAGGCAGGTTTTAGGAAAAATATCTCCACTATTGATCAAATACTAAGGTACAGTTACTAAACTGGAAGACGGTAGCAATGGAGAGTGACAGCCTCTATTTGATATTGGTTGACCTGAAAACTTTGATTTGGTACCACGAGATAAACTGTGGGAGGTTCTCAAACAACAGGGAATCCCCCCTTATCCCTTGAGATTGATCATGAGACTGTATGAGGGCAATTATGACCAAGTAAGGTACAGCAATTAATAGGAACTAACCCCTTGTTTTCAAGTCAATAGAGGAGTAAGGCAGGGGTGTGTTCTTGCCTCCACCCTCTTTTTTCTTTAAATTAAAGCTCTGGTTGCCCATCTAAACGAGGTAGTAGACAACAATGCCCCTAAGCTGATGCATATGAAGGTGACTGCAATTATTTTTGCGGATGATACCTTGCTCCTGTCTAAGTCACCTATTGGCATCCAGAGGGTTCTTGATAGCTGTGCAACTTTCTGTGCAACTAGGGGGTTGGAGATTAACACTCTTAAAACTAAATGTATTATTTTTTAACCCAGCTAAAACCTCTTGCCCCAACTCTTCTTTTAATGGTACCTTGCTAGATGTGGTGACAGATTTTGATGATCTTGGTGTCACATTGTCTGAAAAGTTTTACTGGGGATCACAACTTGCAAAATCTAGCCTCAAACTTGCCCAGATGGTAGGAGAATATTAAAAACTTATAGGAGCTCCTCCTGCAAACCGGCTGCCACAGTGGCCGAGATGTATGAAGTACAAATTAGAAGCACTGTAACATATGGGGCTGAGCTCTGGGGGTATTGTTCCCCCTATGGACTGTCTAAACCCGAGAGTAGCTTCTTGAGGCAGTTGTTGGGTCATCCACCAAGTACCCTCTTATTCCCCTACACATTGATGTTTCATCTGATGATGACGAGAAGGAAGAAGCGTCAAACATTTCTTCACCTACACCCAGTACCCCTGTCAGCAGCACACCCCCTGTGCGCCACACTAAGAGTGTGGGAGAGAGTGAGACACCAATGCGAAAAAGTTCATCATCACAGAGCGTAACTGGGTCGAAGAAGTCATCATGTTCCCGTAAAAAAATGGTCCAGTCCACCATTAGAAGCATGTTGTTTTCAGATGCGCCATTTGAACGCAACCACCCAATGGTGCTTCTGTATAACACTAAGCTGGCTAAAATGCTAGCGGTGGACCTTCTCCCTTTTTCTTTTGTGGAAGGGGTTGGTTTTCTTGACTTAGTGGCAACGCTCTGCCCTAAATGGAAGGTTCCTTGCCGGTTCTATTTTGCCAGAGTTGCGGTTCCAGCACTACATGCAGATGTGCTGGAGGCGATTGGGGCAGCTTTGAAGAAGAGTGCTGTTCACACTATACATCTGACAACAGACATGTGGACCAGTGGCGCAGGCACTGATTACATGTGCATCACTGCACACTGGGTCTCTTTTTCAGGAGTTACAGCAAAGCTAAGGGCAGGTGTTGACACGGACAACGTTTTTAAAGCTGCTCGGAAACATGCAACACTAGCCATGTTTGGCATGGAGTCAAGTCATACAGCAGAAAACATTTTGCAGGAGTTTAACACAAAGGTCTTTCAATGGCTGTCCCCCAAAAAACACATGATTGGTTATGTTTCCACGGATAATGGCACCAATGTAGTTAAGGCCATGGATAAGGGTAACTATTTCAGAGTGCCGTGTTTGGCGCACTGCATAAACCTGGTTGTTAAAAAATTCTTGAGTGAAGAAAGTCCAGCGTGCGAGTTACTGACCACCTGCCGAAGAATGTACACACATTTCAGCCACTCTTTTAAGGCCCGGAAGCATCTGAGGGGCCTGCTACTTGAACGTTGACTGCCAGTGAAAGCACTCATCCAGGAGGTGGCAACACGTTGGAACTCAACCTTCTACATGCTTGAGCGTCTATATGAGCAGTTTACGGTACTCAATCAGTATTTCCTTACACTGGGTACAGCTGTGAAGGACCTGAGGTTACATGCGGAGTAATGGGAGCTAGTTAAAAGCCTGACAGACATGCTTCGTCCTTTTGAGGTCTTCACGCGTGCAGTCAGCAGGGAGGACTGTAGTTTGGGAAAAGCTATCCCATTGTTGCGCATGCTAGAGCACCAACTGAAGGCGGTGTCTTCTACGTTTCAAAAAGATGAAGAAAAGCAAGAAGCTTTTGATTTGGCGGAGAAATTATTACATCACTTACTTTGCGATGAACGTCTTCAAATGATCCACACAGAACAGCATTACATTTGTGCTACTATTCTGTATCCACGCTACAAAAAGGCACTGGCAGGCAGAGCATTGTTTGCTTTTGGTGACGCAGAAGTTTCGAAGTACAAACGTTGGCTAGCTCTGTCAGCCATGAGGTTTGAAAGAGAACGGCAGGAAATTGAAGGAAAAGGCAGTACATCAGCATCAGCAGGCCATCCGGAGTCCAAAGAATACGTTTCTGCACCTGTGGCTGTGGCAGAAGTGACCTCTCAGCCGTTAAAGACACCAGCAACCGGATCATCTGCACCAGACACAACAGTAACATTGTGTGAAGAAGACGATTGGCTAACTCAGCTTGGGTTTGCTTCTGAAAAGGTCCCAGCAAAAAGTAAGCAAAGTGGAGGAACCCTGCAGAACCTTGAGTCGATGGTGCAGGACTATCTGAATGACTCAACAGAGGTCTATATTCATGATGACCCATTGGCGTATTGGCATGGGAAAAGAGAATTGTGGCCAGAGATCACCAACCTGGCTATAAATTACTTGTCTTGCCCACTCGCAAGTGTGTCTTCTGAACGTGTTTTCAGTGCTGCTGGTGGCATTGTAACTTGCAAAAGGACCCGCCTCTCGCCCAAAAATGTGGAGAGGTTAACAATGATCAAGATGAATCAGCACCTCATACCACCAGATTACAAAGTATGAGAATACACGCCGGAAGAAGACGAGGAGGACACCAACTTAGATGAGGGAATTTCTTCTCTGTTAGGTGACCTACTCCCGCCTGAATTCGCAGAGTATGAGGACGAACTCTGCTTCCCTGACACCAAGCCCTGAAAATGAGCCAATGAATCAATAACTTTCTTTTTCGTCCTTATTCACTTTTATTCCTGTGTGTATGTCTTTCTTGGTTTTGCAAAGTCAATATAAATAAAAAATGTAATCACCTAATCACAAAAACAAGCCCATCAGCAGAACTGTCTTCACTTATTTGCTTATTGATTTGAAGGTGCCGCAGTCTGCATTCCTCAGGTTCACACGTTCACAAGAACATGCTTCTCTATCCTCCTCCTCCAGACTCCTATTTCCCTCAAAGCAGAGGGCTGGATTACGCCCAATGAAGAAAGACTCTGCACTTGTGGGGGCGTTCTACTTCTTTGCGGGTGAGTTGACGGCTCTGGGGCCATTGCTGGGAAGGTCTAATACCGGATAAAGGTGGTTTGGACTTTATCAGAGGCGAAATTTTCTTTGCGTTTTTGCTGACTTGCTTGTCTTTGAGTGCTGTTAGGGGGGGTTCCCGGTGTTTGTGGGTGGGTTTTGTGGTCTGGGAGCACTGCTGGCACAGTCTAATTTTTATTGCATTTGTTTTTCAGTAAATCCATGGTGGAAAATGGGAGTTATGACCTAGCTGCACAGCGCGTTTGGACAGAAGGCCGAAAAATATTGTAAGTATGAGATTTTCCATTTTTGCTTTTTGGCTGTTTGGGGGTGTTGTGCTTTTTTGCGAGTGGGTTAGCGGGTCTTGGGGCATTGCTGGGAACGTCTAATACCGGATAAAACTGGTTTGGACCAAATCCATGAGGAAAAAGTTTTTGCTTTTTCTGACATTTTGGTCAATGTAGCGTTTTCGGGGGCCTGTTTGGGCGGCTTCCTGGTGGTTGTGGGTGTGTTTCGGGGTCTGGGAGCACTGCTGGGTATAGATAGTTTTGATAGCAAGAGGTTTGAAGAAAATCCATGGTGGCAGAGGGGAGTTAGGGCCTAGCTGCAGAGCGCGCACGGAGTTATTTTGGAAATTACCCAGAAAATGACTAAGTGCCCCTTTTTGTACTTTTGCTTTTTGGCTGTTTGGGGGTCTTCTACTTGTTTTCGCCTGGGTTGACGGCTCTGGGGCCATTGCTGGGAAGCTCTAATACCAGATAAAACTGGGTTGGACCAAATCCATGAGGAAAAAGTTTTTGCTTTTTCTGACATTTCGGTCAATTTAGCGTTTTCGGGGGCCTGTTTGGGGGGCTTCCTGGTGTTTGTGAGTGGGTTTCGGGGTCTGGGAGCACTGCTGGGTATGGATAGTTTTGATAGCAAGAGGTTTGAAGAAAATCCATGGTGGCAGAGGGGAGTTAGGGCCTAGCTGCAGAGCGCGCGCGGATTGATTTTGGAAATTGCCCAGAAAATGACTAAGTGCCCATTTTTGTACTTTTGCTTTTTGGCTGTTTGGGGGTCTTCTACTTGTTTTCGCCTGGGTTGACGGCTCTGGGGCCATTGCTGGGAAGCTCTAATACCGGATAAAACTGGTTTGGACCAAATCGGAGGCGAATTTTTTTTTGCGTTTTTGCTGACTTGCTTGTCTTTGAGGTGCTCTTTGAGGGGTTCTGGGTGTTTGTGGGTGGGTTTTGGGGTCTGGGAGCACTGCTGGCAGAATCTAATTTTGATTGCATTTGTTTTTCAGGAAATCGATGGTGGAAAACGGGAGTTATGGCCTAGCTGCACAGCGTATTTGGACAGTATTGAAAGAAGGTCGAAAAATATTGTAAGTATGAGATTTTCCATTTTTGCTTTTTGCCTGTTTGGGGGTGTTGTGCTTTTTTGCAGGTGGGTTGGCCGGTCTTGGGGCATTGCTGGGAAGGTCTAATACCGGATAAAAGTGGTTTGGATAAAATCCATGCTGAAAAGCCTTTTGGCATTTTTTGTAACTTAGGGTTCGTTAGGGTTAGCACTAGCAGCAGTATTCCATGTGTTTTGGGGTGTTCTAGATTTTTGCAACTGGCTTCTGGGGTCTTACAGCACTCGTGGGAATGTGTAATCTTGGTTGCAAGTTGTTTGAAGAAAATCCATGGTGGCATTTTCTATAACTTAGGGTTCGTTAGGGTTAGCACTAACAGCAGTATTCCATGTGTTTGGGGGTGTTCTAGATTTTTGCAACTGGGTTCTGGGGTCTTACAGCACTCGTGGGAATGTGTAATCTTGGTTGCAAGTTGTTTGAAGAAAATCCATGGTGGAATTTTTTGTAACTTAGGGTTCGTTAGGGTTAGCACTAGCAGCAGTATTCCATGTGTTTGGGGGTGTTCTAGATTTTTGCAACTGGGTTCTGGGGTCTTACAGCACTCGTGGGAATGTGTAATCTTGGTTGCAACTAGTGGTTTGAAGAAAATCCATGGTGGGAAAGGGTGGATTTTGCCTAGTGAAAGAAAGTGTTTGCCACTATTCTTAACTTAGGGCTCGTTAGGGTTAGCAGTATTGTATTGCATGTGTTTGGGCAGGGGTTATAGATTTTTACAACTGGGTGGGGTCTTGGAAAACTTGTTGTAATGTCTAATTTTGATTGCAAGTCGTTTGAACATAATCCATGGTGGGAAAGGGGGGTTTTGGCCATACTTTCTGAGTGCGTTTTGACACGATTTCAAATTAGGCCTCTGTGAGGTAGCAGCAGTATTTTGCACGTTTTGGGAGGGTAATGTGGGGTGTTCTAGATTTTGGGGATTGTCATCTCTGAAAGTGACAGTATAAGTTTTGCACTACACAGCGTGCCTTACATATTTTTTTCTTCACTTACTGTTGTATTTTTCCATCATCAATTACAGGCAGGCTTTTACCCTGTGCCATCGATGTACTACTCAGGCGTACAATTAGTGATCCGCAAATCCGCATCAGGCAGGCAGTGGACAGTGTGTCTGGTCACCAAGATTGATCGACGGAGCATCCGATGGAATGAAGGAGTACCGCGAGTAAGAGGAATGGCTGGATGCATCGACTTCACAAATTCAACAGGACCACTACAAAAAACAGTAACAGTATCCAAAATTCTCCTTATCTTTTCAATGATATTCTTGTGAACTTGAACTTACTTCTACGAGTGTGACTCTGTGCGTTTGTTTGATCTCTGCTTCAAATTCATCCCTCCAGCTATTTGATACGTCTTTGCTATGTTTAACACTAATTTAATGTTCTAAGTGTTTATTGTCTGAGGGCAGAGAGGCAAGTGAAATTGCGTAATGACTGCAGCCCTGTACTGCCAAGTTTGCCAACTTGTTCCTTCGTAGTTACTAGTAAGTTGCAGTAAGTAGTAGTACTACTTTTCAGTAAGCTAACCATCCATTTACCAAACAACTTCTCGCATGCAGTAGTGCACTTTCTTTATGTCCCTTTAAAGGTTTATCGATATCTTCAAATCCAAAGATTTGTTTCTCTTCATTTGTTGTTTTATTGACCATGTTGTGTTTTTTTCCTCTCTACCAAACTTTCCCCCCAAAAAAAACCCATTCCCATCCAATTTTCAAACCCTAACCCTCTTCCCCCGGGCTGTGTGGTATTTCATTGATGTGTGACTGACAATAACAATAAATTCCACACACTTGCTGGGGAGGATAAGGTCAAAGCAACCAGAAGTTCATGTGCGCCATCCTGGATTTATAATAAGAACATCCTCCTCCTACACGACGTGAACAATCTAATGCTTAATACTTACCTTACATTGGCACTGCTTAGGCTACAATTTAGGGCACTGTTCTGTACCGTACTATCTATTGTACTGTTTCTAATGCTACGCTCAGGCCACTCAATGTTTAATTTCCTCTTTTTTCATATGGTGATACTGCCAGTGTGTATCACTACTGCTACCAGCACAACAATGATATTGCATCCGTCGAGGATTCAAGTCAACAACCAACCTTATTCACCAACTGTGATTCGCAAATCACAGGTAAGATAAGCATATTGGGGAGGTAGTAAAATAATGGGCTAGGACTAAGTTTGGAGGAGAGCAGAGACTAACAGTACTACTAGTAAAGTTTAGTAGTAGGGCTACTGAATTGACTAACTCGGTTACTTGCATTTTGGTACATTTAGGACAAGATGTTTCATTCACGCTGGTAAGTTTGAAAAACCAAACGTCCAGTAACCACCGCCAACCCCCACACAAAATAATATGAGCGCGTATACTGTGTTTTTGAATGAAAAATTTAATTATTGAGAAATATAAATTATGGATGTTGTTGTCGTCACAAAAATAGAATTACCCCAACTCACCCCCCTCCCTAACCAAACCAATGTCCAAAAATCAAAAAGTACCCTTTCCCAAAAACCCAATTCCCACCCCCCCAACAGTCTTTAAAAAAGGAACAAGGGACAGTCACTTCCTCCGGTGGCGTTTAGAGAGCTGGTGCTGCACGTCCCGCAGCTCTTTGCGGAGGTCCCGGACCTGGCGCTCCAGGTAGTCCACTCGCTTTCAGAGGCGGTGCTGGCGTACCATCCAGGCTCTGGGGGGGGGGGGAGCTGTTGTTTTTGCTGCTGTGTGGCGGCGGCGGGAGGCTGTTGGGCCACGGCTCCGTTTGGCTGGAGGCTTGTGGCTGGTGGACCCGGGGGCAGTGGAGGAGGATGTGGAGGTTGTTGTAGTTTCCTCCTCATGCTCCCGGGCCCACAAACGTCGATACTCGGCACAAATAACCTCCAGCTTACGGGCCCTGGCTCGGACAGCCATCTCCTTACGGGTGAGCTTTTTGGGAGTAGCATCTATGAAAAAAGAAAGAAAAATACTGTAGCCAATAGTCTTTAACATAAAGTCAAAATAATTCAACAGAAAGTTGACACTCAGTAACACCAGCATAAGTAACACCAGCAAGTAGCAAACACAGTACAACATTTTTAAGATAACGGACCAGGTTTTTTTTGATTGTCGATCCACAACTGGCGCCTCCCGTATGTGACGTAATTTATAATTTCTAACCACTATTTTGAGGGTGCCCCAGATAGGAGGAAGAACCTAAACCTCCAATTAGGACCAAGATCCAAACATAATTGATACAGCAGGTATCTGTGCACACGTCGCCTTTTACAGAGTAAATGCTGTTGGTAATCAAACAACACAACCAATAGACAAACAATGTGGAAGTAGTCTTGATAGAAGTTTTTCTTCAATTCAGATTTTATCCACCACGCCCAGCCAACACGTGTTTTGTCAGGGCTAGTAGCCCGCGACTTCATCAGGGCTCCCGCGGGCAGCGGTTCCAAAGCTATTGCCACAATGGCTAGGTGCTCTCAGCCGGTTCTAATTCCGACCCGGCTACTGGGTACTGTCGAGGTTCTAGCTGATTCGTCTCAGCCGTCCGTGTGATGGTTAATACCAAAGATGCGACACACCATAGGAGTATCCGTGTGAGCGGCAGGTTAAGACGTACTGCTTTCCAGCGTCTCCGCGTGTAAATGCGGAAGTCATTTACAGATTACACGCGGAGACGCTGTAAAGCTGAGACGGCTGAGACGAATCAGCGAGAACCTCCACAGTACCCGGTAGCCGGGTCGGAATTGGAAGCGGTTGAGAGCACCTAGCCATTGTGGCAATAGCTTTGGAACCGCTGCCCGCGGGAGCCCTGATGAAGTCGCGGGCTACTAGCCCTGACGAAACACGTGTTGGCTGGGCGTGGTGGATAAAATCTGAATTGAAGAAAAACGTCTATCAAGACTACTTCCACATTGTTTGTCTATTGGTTGTGTTGTTTGATTACCTACAGCATTTACTCTGTAAAAGGCGACGTGTGCACAGATACCTGTTGTAACAGTATAACATTTTGGCATGTATCTTTCCGCCGTCTTTGTAAGCCTGTGACATTACTGGGAGTTTCAGGAATTCCATTAGCAGCACTATGGGTGGACTCACTACTACATACATAGTCAGAGAGTACTAAAAAAAGGCCTTTTTTTACTTTTTTTTCTCTTGGGTTGCAAAAGAAATCACTGGTACGTGAACTTGTGCTCGCCGCCATAATGGCAGCTCACTCTGCTTTCACCCAAGAAATACAGACACAAGCCATGATGATGCAGACTCGCAGTACTTTAAGCAGTTCATGCAAGTGGGGATCTGAATGTCTTACTTTTCTATAGGGGTGGCACTGCCACTGGCCATATTCTTCCACTCAGCGTCTGCTCTACTACATCATACATCTCTGCTATCGACGAGGAGGATAAAGAAGATAACATCCAGGCTTCAAAAGTACGTCTATGATTCTTCTTGATGTCTCAAATGTACCAACATTTATTTTTGTCAAAAACCAACTAACACCCTTTTCATTATATTTTGGAAAGCGCTGTCTTCTTATGTTGAATTGCATTCAACAAAACCATTCTTTACAGTCATAAATATTAAGACTCGCTCGTCCTTCGTTTCACCCTTCTTTAACTTTTCGTTCTTCACATCCCTAAACTTCATCTGATATGACTAAGCTTCACAAATCACAATAAAAATTTGCCAGTTGAGTTGAAGTGAAATAGAGGGGGCCATTGGTTACCAGAGAAGTACCGCAGCTAATGCTATTAAAAGTCAAGGTTGACTGTCTTCTACGTGATAGTCCAAAAAGTAGTTCTAAATTAGTAAATGTTCTTGACAGTACAGTGTACTTATACTAGTGTACTGTGTACTACTGTACAGTACATCATACACTCCTTTGCGAGGCTACTCAAAAAAATTTCAATAAGTATGGAGTATAATAACTTACCACCGTCCGCCGCCACTGAGTCTTCCCCCCTGCTCCTCCTGTTGGCGCCGCCCCATCCTGAGTGGACCCCTCCACACTGCTGGCCCCGGCACTGGTTGTCATCTGTGCCGCGTCAGATGTTGTGACGTCTAGGAAAAACATGTCATATTTTCAGATGCCATACACAACCCCCTATTTTGTCTCGTAACGGAAGAAAATGTTACAGAACACATTTTTTTTATTACTGAGATTGAAAAAAAAGTAACGGTTTTGGGGAGGGTGTTAACCTTTTATATGCTTATTCCATTAAATGCTACACTTGTTCTTATGACAACTGATGAATGCTTACTTAACGGGCACCATTTTTCTCATTACAGAAAGAAGATTCCATTGCCCTTCTGCCTGACAATTCTCCAACTACTAGTAAGTCATCACCAGCAGTACTGTGTTTTCATTTCTTAATTGAAAATAAAACTTTAAAACTAACAAACACTGTGTGGTTTTTGTTTACGAGTGAGTGAGCGGAAAGGTTTAAACTACTGCACTTGGCAGTCATGTTTCAGTGACTCAGATAGGCCGGGACTCGGAGGTAGTCTTCTTCTGTTCTTCTGGGTCGTAAAAATCATTGGTCAGACATTCTAGATAGTCGGTCAGGGGATTGGGGGTTCAACTTCTGTTCGGACTGAGGTATGTCAAAAGACGAACTGCACATATCATCTTGTCCATACTTCTTTGTGTGCAGAATAGTCCTTGAAACACTAGCGGTATGGGATGTGCTCCTCTCAAATCAAAAAGGACACTGCTACCTTTTACTTGGTGTAAACAATTACATTTTGTTGTTGCAAATTGTCAAAGCACTTACATTAAGAAGACTGGAATAGACAGCAAGGGCAACCCAGAGGACTACACTCAGTGCCTAGAGCTATTGCTGTATCAGAGTTTTGTTTTACACCGTTTGCCGAATGGGCAAGCTTAGCTACCTACACAGACCGACTCATAATTGTAAATAGTAGTAGCACAGAGAGTGATGGTAGAGGCAGGATAAGAATGTAGAAAGTAGTCTACATTAGAAGAAGATCCAAGACTATTTTGTAAAACATAGAATTATTAGGAACCAGTTTATAATAAATAGGGGCTGTAAAAGTTAGGGAAGTATAAGTATTAAGATAACAATAAGACAACTTACTGGGGCCAGCAGAAGAGCCTGGAAGGGACTGCTCCTGTCCAACTTCTGCCACCGGAGTCTCTGTTGCCGCCGTCGCCTTGCCCCTGGGAGTTGCTGCTGGTGATTAAGCATGGGCGGATCTAGCGGATCTCGCGTACGCGAATTTGCGTATTTACGGATTCGCAATCCGCAAAATCCGCGAACTCTCGCGGATTAGCGGATTTTTAAGTTTTTTGTGTTGGCGAGCGTTCGCGAGGATTTGTGGACCATTTCGCAATTGCGAACTTACTTTTCGGCTCGCAACGGCCGCGACTATGTTGTTTCTACGTCTGGTTTATCATCACAGGTTCACAGCACCCTCTGTTTCACCACTGCCACCCTCTGGTACACCCATGCCACCCTCTGGTACATCCTCACTGCCACCCATTAGGTTTGTTTATCACTGTAGATTATGGGGGTGAAAAAAAGCAAGCACACCTGCCCTGCTTCAACTGCCATGAATTAATTTGGGGTTGATTAATCACTTATTTTTAAACTTCCAGTCTGGCTGCCACCTGCTTCCTTCCTTATCTGTAATTTGCTTTCTGTTGCAGTGAAAGCAAGCACACCTGCCCTTCTTCAACTGCCATGAATTAATTAGGGGGTTATTAATGTGTCAGTAATTTTGAAACTTCCAGTCTGGCTGGCACCTGCTTCCTTCCTTATCTGTAATTTGCTTTCTGTTGCAGTGCAATTTTTTGGATACTGTGGCTACCCACAATATAATTTATTTAATGTTCTGAAAAAGTTCCAAAATTGTAGTTGCAGCAACTGTAATGCCCCAAACAAACTTACTTGTGAAAGTTGATTTCTAATCCAAAAGTGATCCAAAGAAAGTCAAAAAGGCCTCGAATCCAAATATCCAGCAGCACCCACAAAAAGTAATCCTTCCAGCTCCAGATCCAAATGAAAGTGACCAGGAGATGGACAAAGCACTGGGAGGAGCCTGCTGGACAGGAACAGGAAGTTGGAGACTGTGGGGCACTTCCTTCCCTCCCCCCCCAAAAATGGACTCCTTGCAAAAAAAAAGGCCATGCAAATGTCAACCTGAGGAGTGATTCTGATAAAAATCATCATTTTCTGAAGGTTTATCCTGTTTGCTGGTGGATTTCTTGTGCAGAATTGCAAAATCTCTATTTCGCGAGTGCGAGATTGTTCCTTTCCGCCGCAACTACGTGTTCGCAATTGCGAACTCTCGCGAGGTGTGCTGTGCAAGGTGGCAAGCCGCGATTACGTATTCGCGGGCGCCAAACTCCCGCGGGATCACGCAGCAAGATCCAAAATGGCACAGCACTCGCAAAATATGATCGAGAAAAACCACTCGGCAAATGCTTAATGACGGAAAGTGAACGCCGTGCACCACGCCGCGCGCCGCAACCAAGCAAAAAATCTGCCGCGAGCGGATTCACGGATTTTCGACAAATTCGCGAGAGTTCGCGGATTGCGAATTTGCCGAAAATCCGAAAAATCCGCGAGCGGAGCGGATTTTACACCCATGCTTACTGGTGATCATGAAATAAAGAAACACAACATGGATGATTGTTTTTGGGGAAATATTTGATTTCTTTGTACTCAATCTAAAATTATGTCGGGGAAACAAATTAACATCAATTGCATCTGATCTGGTCAACTAAGAGGATAGTAGTACAGTATTGCAGGATTCGCAGACCGTCTAATAGGAAAGTTATGTAATTCACTAACTACATCAACAACACAGAGGTTCTACTACGACTGCCATCACTCAGCAGCACGCGACGTCGCGTGACAGACACAGTCCGTCATCATGATTGCAGACCACTAACAAATGTCCTAGAACAAGTAATAAATAGTATACTCAACGTATCAATCCACCACTATCTCTTCAAAGTGGCAGCAGCAGGAGTACAAAAAAAGGACTAGACTTGAGTCTACTGTCTCTAGCATTACGTAGTAATCTCAAATGACTAAAAAGTTGCAAACAAGTAAGCATAGTAGCAACGCCAATAACCAGGCGAGCACCTGCAATAACAGAAGCTATTTAAACATTAATTTACCTGCAATGTAATCTAATCAGCAGCATTCATACTCTTAAGGAAAAAAATAGATTAGCAATATAACAGAGCAGAAGGAAAAAAAGTAGTTATTAAATAGCTACTTACCAAGCCCAAGGATCTCCACACCAAGCAGGTCGACCATGTCACGCTCCCGGTCCAAGATGTCACTCCACTGGTGCGTCACTTGGTGGTAGGTGCGCCGGACCCCAGACTTCTTATGCATGCACCGGCACACCTTGTCCCACAGCTGGCGATGCTCCTGGAGGCCGTAACCGGAAGCAATCCGCCCACCTGCTGCCATGGTCCTAGGGAGGTGGACCTGGACAAAAACCAGCAAGGCGGCCACCTCCACCGCAGAAAAGATCTCCCTGGGCTGCACTTCCTCCCCCCTCCAACGCCCGCAAGGGAGCCGGGTACGTGGGGCTGGGCCCTTCCCCTTGCCCTTGTCGCCTCCCTTAGCCATGGTCCTGGGCACAAGAAGAAGGAAAGAAGAATAGGTGTGAAAAAAAATAAGAGCGAGAGCAAAAGAAATAATGTAGGTAATAAAGTTACAAAAAGTTAAAAAAAACACAAAATATAGATGTAGGAAATTGAAGACAGAGATAATAAGCAAAAAAAAACAAAAAAAAGTTCAGAAAAACATAGGATTGCAAAGATGTAAGGTGGATAGAAAGGTAGCATGCCCAAAACCATAGCAGTGAATGAAAAACAAGATGGCTGCGCCCATAGAGGACCGCGTGGGTAAGTTCGCGCGATATTTCCCCCGCGAGCACGCAAAAACGCCCACGAATATGTAATCGCGCGCCGTATACGGCGCGAACTTGCAACGAGCCTCCGAAAGCAGAAACACGTCACGCAAACAAGATGGCCGCGCCCGTACATGACCTCATGGGCAACCTCGGAGTCGGTGCGCTGCAAGCGGCCCGCGAATAAGCAAAAAAACGCCCGAACACGCAAAAAAAAGAAAAAACGCCCGAACATGCAAAAAAAAGAGAAATCAGCAAATTCGCACGAATTTGCGGATTGCAAGTTCGATTTTGCGTCCTGCAAATCTCGCGAAATGGAAGAAAAACAAATTTTGGAAAACTGAAAGCACTTAGCAGGTGCAAAAGTTCAAACTAATTTGTAACCATTCCCTCTAGTGCTTCCTGAGGGGCCCCTCCAGAGTTCAGTTGCCTACTTTCAACTATTCTCTGACCCTGCTCTGACCCTCAAAGCAGGGTCACAGAATAGTTACAAGTATGGCACATTGCTCCTCTAAAAAAATAACTGCAACAGGAATGTCTTACAGCTAAGGAAGCAGGTGCCAGGCTTGAAGCACAAATTCAGTGACACATTAACCAGCCCCAAATTAATTCATCTCAGTTGAGGCTGGGAAGGTGTGCTTTGCTTTCCCCCCATAATGTACAGTGGTGAACAAGAGGGTGGTAGTGGTAAACCAGAGGGTGCTGTGATAAACCAGAGTGGGACAGTGATGATCCAGAGGGTGGCAGTGGCAAACGAGAGGGTGGCAGTGATGAACCAGAGGGTGGCAGGGGTGAACCAGAGGGTGGCAGGGATGAACCAGAGGATGGCAGTGATGAACCAGAGGGTGGCAGCCTTGAACGAGAGGGGGACAGTGATGATCCAGAGGGTGGCAGTGGCAAGCCAGAGGGTGGCAGTGATGAACCAAAGGGTGGCAGGGAGGAACCAGAGGATGGCAGCGATCAACCAGAGGGTGGAATTGATGAACCAGAGGGTGGCAGTGATCAACCAGATGGTGGCAGTGATGAACCAGAGGGTCCTGTGATAAACCGGAGGGGGACAGTGATGATCCAGAGGGTGGCAGTGGCAAATGAGAGGGTGGCAGTGATGAACCAGAGGGTGGCAGTGATGAACCAGAGGGTGCTGTGATAAAACAAGAGGGTGGCAGCCTTGAACCAGAGGGTGGCAGGGATTAACCAGAGGATGGCAGTGGCAAACCAGAGGGTGGCAGTGATGAACCAGAGGGTGGCAGTGATCAACCAGAGGGTGGCAGTGATGAACGAGAGGGTGCTGTGATAAACCAGAGGGGGACAGTGATGATCCAGAGGGTGGCAGTGATGAACCAGAGGGTGGCAGGGATGAACCAGAGGGTGGCAGGGATGAACTAGAGGATGGCAGTGATGAACCAGAGGGTGGCAGCCTTGAACCAGAGGGGGACAGTGATGATCCAGAGGGTGGCAGTGGTAAACCAGAGGGTGGCAGTGATGAACCAGAGGGTGGCAGGGATGAACCAGAGGGTGCTGTGATAAACCAGAGGGGGACAGTGATGATCCAGAGGGTGGCAGTGGCAAACAAGAGGGTGGCAGTGATGAACCAGAGGGTGCTGTGATAAACCAGAGGGGGACAGTGATGATCCAAAGGGTGGCATTGGAGAACCAGAGGGTAGCAGTGATGAACCGGAGGGTGGCAGGGAGGAACCAAGGGTCGCTAACAGGCTGGACATGTAGAATCAATCAATCAATCAATCATAACACTTGTATAGCGCGCTACTCACCCGGAAGGGTCTCAAGGCGCTAGGGGGAAGGGATCCACTACTGCTCGAACAGCCAGGTCTTGAGTTGTCTCCTGAAGGCGAGGTGGTCCTGGGTCAGCCGAAGGTGGATGGGGAGGGAGTTCCATGTCTTGGCCGCCAGGTAGGAGAAGGATCTGCCTCCGGTGGTGGCTCTTCGGATGCGTGGTACGGCGGCGAGGGCGAGGCTAGCAGACCGTAGCTGGTGGGTGGGCGTGTAGAAGGTCAGGCGGTCGTTGAGGTACTTGGGGCCCAGGTCATGGAGAGACTTGTGTGCGTGGGTGAGGAGCCTGAACGTGATCCTCTTGTTGACGGGGAGCCAGTGCAGGTCCCTCAGGTGGCCGGAGATGTGGCTGTGTCGGGGGATGTCCAGGATGAGGCGGGCGGAGGCGTTCTGGATACGTTGGAGTCTTTTCTGTAGCTTGGCTGTGGTTCCGGCGTAGAGGGTGTTTCCGTAGTCCAGTCGGCTGGTGACGAGGGCCTGGGTGACCGTCTTCCTGGTTTCGGTCGGGATCCATCGGAAGATCTTGCGGAGCATGCGGAGGGTGTGAAAGCATGATGAGGAGACGGCGTTGAAACAACATGGTCACGACCGTTGCGACCACACAAGTAAGTTTGCGTTCCCGAACTTGTACAAAACCCTCGCGAACTGGCAAAAACAGCAAATTCGCAAATTCACACGAATTTGCGAATTTTGCGAATCACGAGTTCGCAAATCCGCAAATTCGCGAACTGCAAATTCGCAAAATTCGCCCATGCTTAATTATGTTTTCCAGGGTAACTTTTTTAAATGTCCTGAGGTCGCCATACTTCACCAGTGGAATATTCACTGATGCACACTGTTATGTCTGTAGGAAGGTGGATACATGACTATGGTAACACCAGATTTTTTGCCTTGTGTTTAGCTGGTTTTCGACTTAGTTGGCCTGGGATCCTGCTAATCAGGGCCCCAGGCTATCTGCTCTCTCTATAAAATTGACTCCATGTACCTTAGGTACATACCTAATTGGATATTGGGTCACTCTTGTGAGTCCCTGTACAGTGTAGTATAGGTACCCAGGGCAAAGGTGCACCCAAGGCCTACCAGGGGCTGCAGCATATCTTTTGCCACCCCTGGCTGGCCATCCAAACAGACACAACTGACTGATCACTCAGCTGGGGCAAGGTCATGTAATCATCCCTTGCTTAGGTATAGTATTCCTATATCTACCCTTATATCTAGACACATATTCACCTATAAGTCACTCCTATGGCAGGCCTTAACAATCCTGGAGGCAGAGTGCTTGGTTTTATGTGAGATGAGGCTCTATCATGAGCTGAGCCTGTCTGCAGCTTTCGGAACCATGTCCTTATAGCTGTTCTAGGATATTGCCATACCATATACTCTTAAGTGCATTATGAACCTCGCGGTTAACTGCTAACTTTGGTTTGGCTTTATCAAAACATGTCGTGTAAGGTGCCATACGCTTTGGAATACTACCCCCTCACCAGTTCTGGTGACGGGGGTAACATTCCACCCTTCTAGAGGGAGAAGACATGTTGTTCCTACTAGTCCTGGTTAAAGTTAACCAGAGCCTCAGCATCACAAAATGGGTGTTGCTGCCACAGACATAAGTCTGACCTCCTGCTGCTGGGAGTCCTTCCAGTGAGGGAGGCTTGGACAATAGGTTTCCTGTCTTGGGAGGTGCTAGCACCACCCCAGACAGGCTATAGTGTATTGGGGCAGGGTCAGGCTGAATGAAGTGAGCCACTGCCTGGGGCAGACAAGGTGTCCAATGCATATTCCAGTTCAAACCAGTGCTGGGGCACTCCAGCCCCAACTCTGGCATGAAACTGGACAAAGGGAAAGGGGTGTAACCATCCCCTTCCTGGGTCCAACCCATAGGAGGGACCTAGCAGGTAATCCAGCCCCTAAATTCGGTATATAGGTAGGAGCTGAGTGCCAAGACTTCAGATTTATCTTGACTGAAACTCTGATACGAAACTCTGGACCTTCGATGATCTACTTTGCAAGAAGACGACTGAAGAATCTCACTTGTGGTCAAGGAGTGACCACCCTGCAGAAGCAGGCACCATCAAGCGATCAACAGTTTGCTTTGTTGACGCTCCCACTGGAGCCCGAGCACAGAGCCTGACAGGACCCAGATTTCCAGATTTCCAACAGCCCGATCCACAGTCACAGCAGAGCTGAGAGACTTGGGACCGGCCATCTTGGAAAGCCAGAAAATTGCTTTCCGTGCAACTTCTGAGGCACCCTTGAAGTTGTGCATTGGGGATTGAGAAGCCCCAGCCCCGAGTACCAACTGCACCGAACATCAGCCCTCCACACTCCACGAGTTCTGCGTGGGGCCCTACTGCATTTTCCTGCCCAACGCGTCTGTCTGGTCACTTGCCCGTTGGCTAGTGGCCTCTGTGACGACGAAACCTTTGATTTACAATGCTAGTCTGATTGCTCCAGACTGGCCCTTGCTCCCCTGAAAAGGAGCAGCCCATCAGACCTTGCTGGTCTGATTGAGAAGCCATCTTCGATTCCTGTGTGGGTTGCCTTTGCCAAGGCTTGTTGACTCCAATCTGGAAGCCGACACCACCGACAACGAGAACCTTTGTGGGACAGTCCGTATTCAGCGCCTGGTTGTCGTCGACACCTCCTGGTCTACGTGACTGCAGAGACAATCTTCACGACATCACCTGATTGCTTCGCGACATCACCTGGTTCCTTCCTGGTTCCATCCTGGTCACTGGCTAGTGACCCAGACTCTGTCCCCTCTGCTTTCAGGTACTCTTCATCCTCAATCCGCCCTTAAATCCACCCGGACACTTCTCTCCTGGTCGCCTGCAGCATCTTTCTCCAAGGCTCCATAGGAATCAGCAACGAAACCCGACACACTTTGACACCTATGCACTCGCTTCCTGTGGGTGAGGTAATGCGAGTATTTCAGTACTCCTGGGGGTATTGACTATCTTAGTGTCCTAGTTCCAAGTAGCTGTTCCCCTAGTCCAACCGGAAGTGTCCTAAAAGAACTAGTTTCCATTTCTTTCATTCCCAGTCTAACTTTATGGTAACTTGCGTGCGTGTAAAGACACTGCAGCGCATCCCGTGGGCCTCCTGCTCTCTATCCATTGGTAGTACAGTGTAGCCCCAGCGATTCACCAGGCCCTAGGCCTTTCCTTTGTTCGTGACGTGGTCCTTATACCACTATTTTAGTATATGGTTCGAAGTGCCCCTAGGGCATTACTGTGTTTTGTGCAACTTACTGTATTTTAATTAAGTATCTTGCGTTGTGCTGGTGCCTCTGACCTCATAAAGAGTTCAGAGGATTGTGTTAGAAATAAATACATATATATTTTGATATACAACCTGTGTGGTATCCTTTCACTTGGTATTAAAGGGATTGCATATGGTAAAACAGCTGGCTTCACATGCCCTCTTGAGTTTAGCTTAAGACTGCTTTGTCCATGCTACCACTAGGATAGCTGGTCTATAAGGTTGACTTTACAACCATCACCATAAGGGTTGTTTGGACTGATACAAGGTGCCCACTAGAATAGTGGACATCACATATCAGGCCAACTTCTCACAATGTCTCTTTAATGCATTCTCGGAACACGGCGGCTGTATTTCACTTTCAGAAGCTGGAATTGTTAGGTTCAAGGAAGCTGGGAAGCAGAGCAGCCGTTGACCTTCACAAGCAGGGGCCGTTTGCCCACTCCAAGAAAGAAGCTGTTTATTCAATACACGGAGTTCGGTCTTCTTAAAAGTGGTATTGAGGATGAAATGGTGAACCCTAACGACTCGACCAAACGTGAGAGTGGACACGGAACTTGCAGACCTGCAACGGTGAGCTGCAAAGGCACTCGTGGTAAGAGCAGCGAGCGATGTCTGAGTAACTCTGCCTTCGTGTCATCACCGTTCTATTATTTGGGCTACTACAGCATTACAGCGGCATAGCACGAGCCTGCACATAATGGGCATTGAGTGTGTTTGCTCAGAGGCATAAACGAGCCTCGTACAATGCAGCCCGTCTGCTACAGGTCACTGTGTATGCGCGCTTGGAGGCATTATCAAGCCTCATGCGAAGCAGTGCATGTTTTACTACAGCTTGGCGTTCACACATACCTCTTAACCACGTAACGGTGCAGCTCAGTTTTTCTTCTATTCAGAGCTACAGTGCATGTCGCCTTCACATCTCTTTTGTCATCACGTTACAGAATCAGCAGCTGATTGGCAGATATTTAGCACATTGACGTATCAGCCTGTCTCTTCGGTGACAGGCTCACCTCTGATTAGATAACACACTTTGATGTTCCGGTGCATTCAGCCTGTCATAATGGTAACAGGCACACCTTTTGTAATTTATTGTGTTAAGCATGATTGATCTGCAAACGACAACATTCATCAGAGTGCACGCTAAGCATGGGCGTAAAATGCGTTCCGTTAGCGGAATTTGCGGATTTTCTGCAATTTCGCGGTCTGCGAATCTCGCAAAATTGCAGAAAAATCCGCGAAATCGAGTTCAGCGCGGATTTTCAAAAACTGAAGTACATGAAGCACTTACAGGGTTACAGAAGGTGCCCAAGTTGAAGCTAATTTCTTTGTAACCATTTACAAAATGGTTACAAAGAAATTAACTTCAACTTGGGCACCTGCTGTAACCCTGTAAGTGCTTCCTGAGTGGCGCCTCCAGAGTTGTTGCCTACTTGCAACTATTCTCTGACCCTGCTCTGACCCTCGAAGCAGGGTCAGAGAATAGTTACAAGTAGTAGCGGTCGGCAGTAGGTGTTTCTGTTGGGCGGTGACATGGGCAGGGGGACGGGCAGGGTGGGGGGTAGTAGTGTATGGATTATGGAGTTTTACAGGTAAGTAAACATTTAAATAAATAAAACAAATTTTGTTGCGCGCACTGCATCACCATATGTGATGCAATGCGTGCAACGAAATTCTCCCTCCCCCTGCCCACGTCACCGCCCTACAGAAACACCTACTGCCGACCGCTACTAGTTACAAGTATGGCACAATGCTCCAGGCTGTCACAAAAATTAAACTACAACAGGAAGCACTTACAGATAAGGAAGCAGGTGCCGGACTTGAAGCTCAAATTCAGTAACACATTAACCAGCCCCCGATTGAGGCTGGGCAGGTGTGCTTTCTCCCCATAATCTACAATGGTGAACCAGAGGGTGCTATGATGAACCAGATGGTGGCAGGGGTGAACCAGAGGGTGGCAGTGGTGAACCAGAGGGTGGCAGTGGTGAACCAGATGGTGGCAGTGATGACCAGAGGGTGGCAGTGATGAACCAGAGGGTGACAGTGGTGAATCAGAGGGTGACAGTGGTGAACCAGAGAGTGCTGTGATGGACCAGATGGTGGCAGGGGTGAACCAGAGGGTGTCAGTGGTGAACCAGAGGGTGGCAGTGGTGAAACAGAGGGTTATGTGTTGAACCAGAGGGTGGCAGTGGTGAACCAGAGGGTGGCAGTGGTGAACCAGAGGGTGGCAGTGATGAACCAGAGGGTGGCAGTGATGAACCAGAGACGGTGGCAGTGATGAACCAGAGGGTGCTGTGATGAACCAGAGGGTGGCAGTGATGTACCAGAGGGTGGCAGTGGTGAACCAGAGGGTGGCAGTGATGAACCAGATGGTGACAGTGATGAACCAGATGGTGACAGTGGTGAACCAGAGGGTGGCAGTGATGAACTAGAGGGTGGCAGTGATGAACCAGAGGGTGGCAGTGGTGAACCAGAGGGTGATGTGATGAACCGAAGGGTGGCAGTGATGAACCAGAGGGTGGCAGTGGTGAACCAGAGGGAGCTGTGATGAACCAGAGGGTGGCAGTGATGAACCAGAGGGTGGCAGTGGTGAACCAGAGGGTGGCAGTGGTGAACCAGAGGGTAGCAGTGGTGAACCAGAGGGTGCTGTGATGAACCAGAGGGTGGCAGTGATGAACCAGAGGGTGACAGTGATGAACCAGAGGGTGACAGTGGTGAACCAGAGGGTGGCAGTGGTGAACCAGAGGGTGGCAGTGATGAACCAGAGGGTGGCAGTGGTGAACCAGAGGGTGGCAGTGATGAACCGGAGGGTGGCAGTGATGAACCAGAGGGTGGCGCTGCTAAACTGCCTGGGAGCTCTGTGGGTGTGAGCCCCTGCGCTGCTGAGCTGCCCAGGGGTTGTGAGCCCACAGGCTACTGAACTGCCCCGGGGCCCAGTGGGTGTGAGCTCCCGTGCTGCTGAACTGTCCCGGAGCCCTCTCAGTGTGAAAATCATTTGTGCTCAATTGCCTGGGAGCCCTCTGGGTGTGAGCAACATTGTGCTAAGTGTCCCCCTGCCCCAGTACATATATACCCGTACAGCACAGCACCATTATGCTCTTGCACCGTGAAGTCTGGTGCCTGGATGCTCCTGATCCGTGTAGGTGGTACCACCGTCTGGTGCAGTCAAAATGTAAAGTCATAATTTGCTACCCAGCACCAATAAACACGTGTGTCCCCTAGCACCGGTATGTGCTTGTACCAGATGTGGAGCACCCGCATGCCACTGCACCCTACTGCCCAGCGCCATGGTGATACCATGGTGATACCTCCAGGAGCAAGTACGAATCTCAAAAACTCGACTGTGGTTACATCAAAAGCGCATTTTTCCAGTTTGACAAATAAACCATTCTCACGAAGTCTTTGTAGTACTTTTTTTACATGTTCTTCATGTGTTTCTACTTCAGTTGAGTAAATCAATATATCATCGATATATACAATCGCTATCTGATCTATGCAATCCTTCAGAACATCATTTATAAAATGTTGAAATGCTGCTGGTGCATTACATAGTCCATACGGCATCACCTGGTATTCAAATAAACCTTGCTTAGTTCTAAATGCCGTTTTCCACTCATCTCCTTCTCTGATTCGGACCAAGTGGTAAGCTCCTCGCAAATCTAGTTTTGTATAAACTTTAGCTTCCTTCAACTGGTCCAACAGAGTGGAAAGTAGAGGTAATGGGTAACGGTTCTTGATTGTTATCCGATTTATTGCCCTGTAGTCTATGCACGAGCGCAATTCGCCACTCTTCTTTGGAATAAAAAACAAGGGGGAAGAGACTGGAGACTGTGAAGGCCGAATGAACCCATTCTCTAGATATTCTGCCAGATACTTCTTAAAATGTTTGTCTTCTTGTTTGGTCAAAGCATAAATTCTACTGCAGGGAAGATTCAATCCCGGTTCCAGATCGATCTTACAATCATATTCCCTATGTGGAGGTAATTTCTTTGCTTCAACTTCATTAAAGACATCCTGATATTCTTGATACTTTTCAGGCAAGGTCACCGTCTTTATGACACAGACGGAATTTTCATTTTCACTCAAATGATAAGCAGGAGATTTATCTACTCTGATCTTTTTGTCTTGGAGACAATTTTCCTTGCAGTATTTTGAGTTCAGAGTTATTGTTCTTGCTGCCCAATCTATGGTGGGGTTATGCTCTGTGAGCCAGGGTAACCCTAAGATCAATTGAAATTGAGGGGCGTCAATTAAATTGAATTGTAAAGTTTCGCGATGTCCTTCTGTAGTTTCTAGTTGCACTGGTTCCGTGTGGCTCACGATGGGGCCTGAAGACAGGTTGGTACCATCTTCTGCCCTGACTGGCTCACTCTTCTCTTTCCGAATGGCTCGTAATCCAATTCTCTCAGCAAACCGCAAATCGCAGAAATTCCCCGTAGCTCCAGAGTCAATCATTACTGCAATCTGTTTCCATCTACTTTCTCGATAGCTCAGAGTTACAAACATCACCAAATGAGGGGCAGCTGATTGCAAAGTATTTGCCAAAGCATGATTTTTGGGAGCTGAATTTATTTCTGCACCCACCACTCCAACTCCATCTACTGGTGGCGCTGGGCGTTTTCCGCCGACTGTGTCTTGGGCTTTTTGGGGCAATCCCGAACAAAATGCCCGCTTCCTCCACAATAGAGACACAATTTATTGTTCCGTCTTTTCTCCTTTTCCTCTTTAGTAAGAGGCCCACGGATTGTTCCTATTTGCATGGGCTCTACTCCGCGATTTGAATCTGGTTCCTTGTGTGGTTCATATCTGGCTCTATCAAAACGCGGTACACTGGGTCGATAATCTCGTTTCTTCTCGCCCCTTCTCTCGCTCTGGCGAAAATCAATCTCCAATACTAGATCCACCAAAGCGGAGATTTCAGTAGGACGATTGGGAACTTGCGCTAATGCATCCTTTAATTCATCTTTTAGCCCCCGATAAAATACTGCGGCTCGCTTGTTCTCAGGCCATTCCGTCTCTAACACCAACTTGTTGAATTGTGCCAAGTATGCCACTAACTCTCTATTTCCTAGTCGGATCTCCAAAAGTTCATTATCTGTAGCTTGAGACACCTTCCGACGATCAAAAATTCGCATGAACTCTTTCTTGAAGTCATCTAAATTAAATAGCACAGGGTCGTTTCTGGTGACCAAAGGCATAGACCAAGCTGCAGCGTCCCCACTGAAGTATGATAGGATAAATGCCACACGAGACTGTGCATCAGGAAACAATGCAGGTCTACACATAAAGTGCAAGGAACATTGTGTTAAGAAGACTTGAGCTTTCTGGGGGTCTCCACTAAAGCGTTCAGGAGGTGCTAGGGGAATCACTGGGGATAAAGAATGTATCACTTGTGTGTTAACTTTTGACTGAGATGAAGCTGAATCCCCAAATGAACCCAAAACTGGAGAAGATATCTTAAACCCATCTCCCGAAACTAAACTCCCTATATTTTGTGCTAATTCTGTGGTGTCCTTCTTAAGTTCTCTATTTTCTTCTCTAACTGTAATCAGTTCTCTTTGTATTTCATCTAGAATGTTTCCCAACTTCTTTAAATCCAAACCTTCCGCCATTCTGCTCAGGTGCCAATACCTCGTGGGCACTTCACTCTGTCAGAACCAGCTCTTCTCTTTCCGCTGGACTGCGACACAGGAGCAGAACGACGCAAGCTCCCAATTCCTCCTCAGAACTCCCCAGCCACACACAATATTAAATGCGTAGCCAGAAGAGCCCCAACGGGGAAAGGGAAATTGGACAGAGAAGATAATGCACACAATGTTTTCTTCTTTTCTTCTTCTTCTTATGTAATCTTCCATTCTTCTGCTCTACTGTTCAATATGCTGAAAAATAAATTACATGTAAATCACTCTCTGACTCTTCCTTTCTAGTTGCGCTATTTCTTCGTGAATACACCAAACTTACTCAGGAGCTGTGTGCCTTTACTTCTCTTCTTATGCTTCAGATTCTTCTACTCTTTATATGATGCACTATAATGTAATGAATTGGTATTATTGGGCATTCTTTCGCTATTTCTAACTTTTATCTTTTCTCCCTACAGGTACTCACTTACAGAACAGAGAACTGAAGCCTTGGTAAGTATTACTCTTCTTCTTCACCTGAAAGTCTTCTATATTTGAATTACAGTTACTTCACTGTTGTTTTAAAGCTATTCAGAAGCTGGGCGCTAGTTAACTAACTACAGTTACCTCACTGTGTTAAGTTATTCTGTGGAAGACTCTGAATTACTTCCTCAACTAGTTGGGTTTATAGAATATAGTTCTCAAGCATTTAATGTCTCTAAATTCGTGCGGTGACTAACTGGAAACAGTCCTTCAATAAACATGAAATCGTATCCTCTCAGAGACTCTCGAGTACAGCTGTACTCGGGAACATATATTTAGAACTTGTGCTGACGCTGAATATACTAGACGGCCTTTCTGTTATACTGCGCACTCGCTCTTGAAAGCAGAGCTTTCACGAGCATGCGCAGTTCTATTTTTCACGGAAACTTTACTTCAAGAAAAGGAACTTTCTTACTGGGTTGCTGCTGCTCTCGGACTCAGGTATTTCTCCACAATACTCGCGACGCGTAGCTTCTTGTCCCTAAACTAGCGCGATGCATGGATACACCTCTTGCTCCTCTCACAGTTCAGGTGAAGTGCGCAGCTCTCTGCGCGCTCCACCTGCATCACTCAAATTTACCGCTTTGACTAGAGCGCTGACCCGTTTCTCCTTTAGGGATTCTCCGCCGCCATGTTGAATTCGATCCTGCACCCAAGGCTGTTTACACAGCTTGGACAACACGGCAACTACAATTCCTTTCTTATAATGCTGGAAATCTTTCTTCATAGGAAACCTTTTAGTTGGGGACCTGACAGTACCCCCTCTCAAAGATCTTCCTTTCTTCTGGATATTGTTTGGGAATCTTTTGTGAAATTCTGCTATGAATCGTGGAGCATTTACTTCAGATTCTGGCTCCCAAGATCTCTCCTCAGGACCATAACCTTTCCAGTCTAACAAATAATATAATCTTCCTTTGTGCAGTTTAGAATCTAGAATCTGTTGAACTTCAAATTCTTCTCCTTTCTCAGTTTGAATTGGTTTAGGGGTCTTGCTTAATCTGAATTCTGGTACTGCCTTTTTTAGTAATGAAACATGAAAAACTGGGTGTATACGTAACGTCTTGGGTAATTATAACTGGTAATTTAATGTACTTAACTTCTTCTCTATTAGATAAGGTCCAATAAATCGTGGTTGAAATTTTCTAACCCCTTTTAGTCTGAGATTTTTTGTACTTAACCAAACCTTGTCTCCCTCTACCAACTCTGGTTCCTTTCTTCTTTTCCTGTCTGCGTAGTGTTTATAGTTGGCCTTTGCTACAGTTAAATTTTGGATGGCTCTACTATAAACTTGTGTCAGTTGTTCTACTAAGTCTGATATTGCAGGAACATCTACTTCTTGGAAGTTCAAAGAATGTTGTGGGTGTCTACCCGCATTCAAAAAGAACGGGGTGTAACCAGTGGAAACATTTATAGTGTTATTATGTGCAAATTCAGCTGCCCAAAGATAATCTGGCCAGTCTCCTTCCTGCTCTAAAAGACACATTCTTAGATACTGTTCCAGTTCCTGATTGGTGCGTTCTGTTTGCCCATCAGACTCTGGATGGAAACTTGTAGAGTACCTGTTCTCAATGTTCCAACGCTTAGTGAATGCCTTCCAGAAATGAGACAGAAACTGAGAGCCCCTATCTGACACCAAAACCTTAGGTCTGCCATGTGCGCGAACTACATGCTGACTGAAAGCTTCCGCTAAAACCTTGGCAGTGGGCATTCCTTTTAAAGGCACAAAATGTGCCATCTTTGTAAAAGCGTCCACAATACTAAAATGGTATCATAACCGTGACTAGAGGGTAAATCTACCACTAGATCTAAAGTTACTGTGTGCCAAGGAAAAGGAGGGGTGGGTAAAGGGTGTAATAGACCTTGTGGACGTCTCCTTTCTGATTTTCCTCTTGCGCAAGTCTCACAAGTTGCTACATACTGATGTATGTCCTTGATCATGTTTGGCCACCAGAATCGTCTGCGCACCAATTCCTTAGTCTTGTTGATGCCTTTGTGCCCTGCTAAAATACTATCATGACATTCTTTTAAAGCTTTTAATTGCATCTCCGGAGTGGGCAAATATAATGCTCCATTGTGATAGGGTAGGCCTTCTCGAATTTCTCTTCTGGAATCTTCTTTTAACCAACTCATCATTTCTTCACAGTTGAAGATATCCGTTTTCTCTCGATTCTCCACAGCTTCTTGTAATACGGCATTGATCACTTTTTCTGCTGGTATAATTGCCTGATCTAGAATCTTTTCCATAACTCCGTCTGTCTCTAATCTGGACAAGGCATCAGCCTTTCCATTCTGGGTTCCAGGTCGATAAGTAATGACAAAGTCATATTCAGAGAAATACAAGGACCAGCGTAGCTGTCTGGGAGTCAGAGTTTTGGCCGATTTTAAAAATTTCAAATTTCGATGATCTGTATATACTGTTACTATGTGCCGAGCTCCCATCAGATAATGCCTCCATTCCTTAAAGGCATCCTTAATTGCTAGCAACTCTTTTTCTGTGATGGTATAATTCACTTCTGGGGGTGTTAATTTTCGAGAGCGGAAGGACACTGGATGGAGTTGACCCGTAGTCTTGTGTCTCTGTGATAACACTCCTCCCAAGGCCAGATTTGATGCATCTGTTTCTACAAAGAATGGTTCCGCAGGATCTGGATGCAACAAAATAGGCGCTGTGGTGAAATCCTTTTTTAACTGCACAAATGCTGCCTCTGCTTCCGCATTCCACTGAAAAGGAACTCCCTTCTTCAATAAACGTGTGATAGGAATTAACTTTTTTGAGAAATCCTGGATAAACCTTCTATAAAAGATGGCAAATCCTATGAAACTTTGGATTTCCTTTACTGATGTAGGAGATCTCCACTCAATCACAGCCTTTATCTTGTTTTCATCCATGGTGATACCTCCAGGAGCAAGTACGAATCCCAAAAACTCGACTGTGGTTACATCAAAAGCGCATTTTTCCAGTTTGACAAATAAACCATTCTCACGAAGTCTTTGTAGTACTTTTTTTACATGTTCTTCATGTGTTTCTACTTCAGTTGAGTAAATCAATATATCATCGATATATACAATCGCTATCTGATCTATGCAATCCTTCAGAACATCATTTATAAAATGTTGAAATGCTGCTGGTGCATTACATAGTCCATACGGCATCACCTGGTATTCAAATAAACCTTGCTTAGTTCTAAATGCCGTTTTCCACTCATCTCCTTCTCTGATTCGGACCAAGTGGTAAGCTCCTCACAAATCTAGTTTTGTATAAACTTTAGCTTCCTTCAACTGGTCCAACAGAGTGGAAAGTAGAGGTAATGGGTAACGGTTCTTGATTGTTATCCGATTTATTGCCCTGTAGTCTATGCACGAGCGCAATTCGCCACTCTTCTTTGGAATAAAAAACAAGGGGGAAGAGACTGGAGACTGTGAAGGCCGAATGAACCCATTCTCTAGATATTCTGCCAGATACTTCTTAAAATGTTTGTCTTCTTGTTTGGTCAAAGCATAAATTCTACTGCAGGGAAGATTCATTCCCGGTTCCAGATCGATCTTACAATCATATTCCCTATGTGGAGGTAATTTCTTTGCTTCAACTTCATTAAAGACATCCTGATATTCTTGATACTTTTCAGGCAAGGTCACCGTGTTTATGACACAGACGGAATTTTCATTTTCACTCAAATGATAAGCAGGAGATTTATCTACTCTGATCTTTTTGTCTTGGAGACAATTTTCCTTGCAGTATTTTGAGTTCAGAGTTATTGTTCTTGCTGCCCAATCTATGGTGGGGTTATGCTCTGTGAGCCAGGGTAACCCTAAGATCAATTGAAATTGAGGGGCGTCAATTAAATTGAATTGTAAAGTTTCGCGATGTCCTTCTGTAGTTTCCAGTTGCACTGGTTCCGTGTGGCTCACGATGGGGCCTGAAGACAGGTTGGTACCATCTTCTGCCCTGACTGGCTCACTCTTCTCTTTCCGAATGGCTCGTAATCCAATTCTCTCAGCAAACCGCAAATCGCAGAAATTCCCCGTAGCTCCAGAGTCAATCATTACTGCAATCTGTTTCCATCTACTTTCTCGATAGCTCAGAGTTACAGATATCACCAAATGAGGGGCAGCTGATTGCAAAGTATTTGCCAAAGCATGATTCTTGGGAGCTGAATTTATTTCTGCACCCACCACTCCAACTCCATCTACTGGTGGCGCTGGGCGTTTTCCGCCGACTGTGTCTTGGGCTTTTTGGGGCAATCCCGAACAAAATGCCCGCTTCCTCCACAATAGAGACACAATTTATTGTTCCGTCTTTTCTCCTTTTCCTCTTTAGTAAGAGGCCCACGGATTGTTCCTATTTGCATGGGCTCTACTCCGCGATTTGAATCTGGTTCCTTGTGTGGTTCATATCTGGCTCTATGAAAACGCGGTACACTGGGTCGATAATCTCGTTTCTTCTCGCCCCTTCTCTCGCTCTGGCGAAAATCAATCTCCAATACTAGATCCACCAAAGCGGAGATTTCAGTAGGACGATTGGGAACTTGCGCTAATGCATCCTTTAATTCATCTTTTAGCCCCCGATAAAATACTGCGGCTCACTTGTTCTCAGGCCATTCCGTCTCTAACACCAACTTGTTGAATTGTGCCAAGTATGCCACTAACTCTCTATTTCCTAGTCGGATCTCCAAAAGTTCATTATCTGTAGCTTGAGACACCTTCCGACGATCAAAAATTCGCATGAACTCTTTCTTGAAGTCATCTAAATTAAATAGCACAGGGTCGTTTCTGGTGACCAAAGGCATAGACCAAGCTGCAGCGTCCCCACTTAAGTATGATAGGATAAATGCCACACGAGACTGTGCATCAGGAAACAATGCAGGTCTACACATAAAGTGCAAGGAACATTGTGTTAAGAAGACTTGAGCTTTCTGGGGGTCTCCACTAAAGCGTTCAGGAGGTGCTAGGGGAATCACTGGGGATAAAGAATGTATCACTTGTGTGTTAACATTTGACTGAGATGAAGCTGAATCCCCAAATGAACCCAAAACTGGAGAAGATATCTTAAACCCATCTCCCGAAACTAAACTCCCTATTCTTTGTGCTAATTCTGTGGTGTCCTTCTTAAGTTCTCTATTTTCTTCTCTAACTGTAATCAATTCTCTTTGTATTTCATCTAGAATGTTTCCCAACTTCTTTAAATCCAAACCTTCCGCCATTCTGCTCAGGTGCCAATACCTCGTGGGCACTTCACTCTGTCAGAACCAGCTCTTCTCTTTCCGCTGGACTGCGACACAGGAGCAGAACGACGCAAGCTCCCAATTCCTCCTCAGAACTCCCCAGCCACACACAATATTAAATGCGTAGCCAGAAGAGCCCCAACGGGGAAAGGGAAATTGGACAGAGAAGATAATGCACACAATGTTTTCTTCTTTTCTTCTTCTTCTTATGTAATCTTCTATTCTTCTGCTCTACTGTTCAATATGCTGAAAAATAAATTACATGTAAATCACTCTCTGACTCTTCCTTTCTAGTTGCGCTATTTCTTCGTGAATACACCAAACTTACTCAGGAGCTGTGTGCCTTTACTTCTCTTCTTATGCTTCAGATTCTTCTACTCTTTATATGATGCACTATAATGTAATGAATTGGTATTATTGGGCATTCTTTCGCTATTTCTAACTTTTATCTTTTCTCCCTACAGGTACTCACTTACAGAACAGAGAACTGAAGCCTTGGTAAGTATTACTCTTCTTCTTCACCTGAAAGTCTTCTATATTTGAATTACAGTTACTTCACTGTTGTTTTAAAGCTATTCAGAAGCTGGGCGCTAGTTAACTAACTACAGTTACCTCACTGTGTTAAGTTATTCTGTGGAAGACTCTGAATTACTTCCTCAACTAACTGGGTTTATAGAATATAGTTTTCAAGCATTTAATGTCTCTAAATTTGTGCGGTGATTAACTGGAAACAGTCCTTCAATAAACATGAAATCGTATCCTCTCAGAGACTCTCGAGTACAGCTGTACTCGGGAACATATATTTAGAACTTGTGCTGACGCTGAATATACTAGACGGCCTTTCTGTTATACTGCGCACTCGCTCTTGAAAGCGGAGCTTTCACGAGCATGCGCAGTTCTATTTTTCACGGAAACTTTACTTCAAGAAAAGGAACATTCTTACTGGGTTGCTGCTGCTCTCGGACTCAGGTATTTCTCCACAATACTCGCGACGCGTAGCTTCTTGTCCCTAAACTAGCGCGACGCATGGATACACCTCTTGCTCCTCTCACAGTTCAGGTGAAGTGCGCAGCTCTCTGCGCGCTCCACCTGCATCACTCAAATCTACCGCTTTGACTAGAGCGCTGACCCGTTTCTCCTTAAGAGATTCTCCGCCCCCATGTTGAATTCGATCCTGCACCCAAGGCTGTTTATACAGCTTGGACAACACGGCAACTACAATTCCTTTCTTATAATGCTGGAAGTCTTTCTTCATAGGAAACCTTTTAGTTGGGGACCTGACACACAAACACCCTCGGAAACTAACTGGTTTAGTATGTTCCCTAAATTGTTCAGGAAGAAGTTGGTATGTTTGACATATTTTGAGCACTTTATTGTGTTGAGGGAAGGAGCTATACCCATGGTGCACAAAGTGCAAAATGTGCCCTTGGCATTAAGAGCATTGCTGAAGGAACAATTAGCAAGACTGTGCAAGGAGGGTGTGATTGAACCAATTGAGGCTTTGGAATGGTTGAGTCCGATTGTAATTGCTAGGAAGCTCAATGAGAACATTTGTATGTGTGTTGACCTCAATGACCTTAATAGTTCTATTTGGGTGGATCGCCATCCCCTTCCGAGAATTATCAAGATGCTGGCTAGTGTTAAAGGGGGAAAAGATTTCACCACCTTATATTTGTTCAGTGCTTTTCATCAGGTATGATTAGAGAAGGATTTTAGGTCTTTGACGTCTTTTATAACACCTGAGGGCAGATATAGGTTTATTCCCATGCCTTTCGGCTTAGCTTCAGCTTAAGCTGTTTCCAGAGGGTGATGCAAGGTGTACTAAATAATTTGTTTAATGTATTGGTATTGCAAGACGATGTGTTGTTGTGGGGTGAGGATAAGGAATGGCATAACATATTGTTAAGAAAGGTTTTGCACATAATGGAAGTGACTGGTCTCGCTATTTGGATTGGAAAAGTGCACGTTTTGCACTGAGGAAGTGGAATATGTAGACCATACCTTGTCACAGGATGGAGTAAAACTCAAACTCAACCTAGTTAAGGCCATTAAGAAAGCCCCTGCTCCCCGGGATAAGGATAATTTCAGGTCCTTTTTAGGGCTAGCTGAGTATTTCGCCAAGTTTGTGCACCATTTTTCTGATAAGATGCACGCACTAAGGGCCATCATGAAGAAGGGTGTCAGTTTTCCGTGGTCAGAGGTCTGTCAACTCTTGTTTAATAACCTTAAGACCGCCATTTTTGGAGGGGTGTCACTCAATTAATTTTATCCCAAGGATAGAACCATTATTGTGACGGATATAATGGTCTAGGAGCTGTTTTGATGCAAATTCAGGACAAGAAGGAGAGAGTGGTAGCTTTTGCATCATGCCCGTTTAAGGGTGCAGAAGGTTTTTATTCTAGAGTGGAGAAAGAGGCCCTTGCCTGTTGGTCAGGTGTGCAGTATTTTCAGACATTTGTGTGGGGGGTGGTGTTTGAGCTGCACACTGGACACAAACCCCTTGTGAATCTATTCACACAAAAGGTCGAGGGAAGGCTACGACTCACATTTCAAAATGGCTATATAGCCTACAGGAATGTTTCTTCACTGTTAAGTATGTCCCTGGTACAAATAATGTTAATGTGGACTATGTATCTAGATTGCCGTTGTCCTGTAATGAGGAGATCGAGGAAAATAAATGGATGTTGGCTGTGGTGTCCGATTTTGGGAGTACCATTAAGGAGGATGAGTGGATGAAAGTTATGTCAGAGGACGTGGTCCTAACAAAGATTATTGCTGTATTACTTATTGAACGATGTTGGAAGAAACATGTGGAGTTGGAGCCCTCTAAGAATGTGTGGGAGGAGTTGTCTATGGATGGTGGCATTGTGAGAAGAGATGTGTGCTTAGTTGTGCCTTAGGGACTCAGAGGGAGATTGATGAATTTGTAACACAAGGGCCATGGAGGTATGAAAAAAAAGAGTTAGGGTAGATGTTTGGTAGCCTGGGATGGACAAACACCTGGAGAGACACGTGCGAAACTGCATTCTGTGTGCTTGCAGTGATAAATCTCATATGGTGCAGGAGACTAGGATAAATCCGGTAACCCTGCCCATGCAACCTTGACATAGGGCTGCTTTGGATATTTGTGGCATGTTTGAAGGTTTGCCTGTCTGTGAAAAGTATGCTATTGATATGATGTATTATTTTTCTAAATGGTCTGAAGTAGGATTTGTAAAAGAAGTGAAAGTTAGTAATATCATCGCATGTTGTGAAGATATTTTTTGTCAGAAAGGTTGTCCAGCTAAAATTATGACTGACAATGGCTCGCAATACACATCTGAAGAATTCCTTAAGGAGGGGGGAATCAGGCACTGCAAAACTCTTGTGTATCATCCTAGGGATAATGGTTTAATTGAGCATTTCAACCGTGTTTTGGGGGAAAGAGTTTAGTTGGCCTTGGCAAGCAATCTTTGTTGGAGAAGACAAGTGAAGGAGATGCTATGGAATTATCGAGTCACTCTGCATACTGTAAAAGGGGAAATTCCATTTTGCCTTCTTAAGGAAAGGGTGCCCTGTACTGTGGCAGTCCCAGCCTGGATGGCTATGTCTGGGCAGTGTCTTGTGGATATTTCCAAATTGAGTGTGAAAGTTGACGATTATCAAACAAGGTATAAAGATCGTCACAATGAGAAAGTTAAGGGTGACAAGATGTGTGCAAGTGGCAACTGGGTCAGCAACCTCTAAAGGAATGGTGGTTCTAAGTTTTCCGCACTAAGGAGGGTAGGAGAGATTGTCGCAAAACAATGTCAAGTCGTCTGATGACAAATGGTGGAACTTTCCAGAAACTGGTTATGTGCAGTGGAGTGGAAAAAAACGAATGGGTGAGAAGGGAGGGAATCAAGGACCAGAATTGTGATTTGTGCAGGAGAGAACCCAGTACACGTGTCAGAGCCAGTCCACAAGGTTTGTCTGACTATGTGTGTTAATAATCCCTTCTTGAGTGTATAGGATAAGTTTATCCCTTAGAATGTTAATCCAATGTTTTGTCTTCATCGCATTTGTTGTTATTTTATTGTAAAGGAGGGAGATGTGTTATGTCTCTTTAATGTATTCCTGGAACATGGGCAGCTGTGCTCTCCTTCCAGAATCTGGAGTTGTCAGATTCAAAGAAGCTGGGAAGCAGAGCAGCCCTGGACCTTCACAAATGGAGGCCATTAGTCCACTCTAATAAAGAAGCTGTTTATTCACTACACAGAGTTTGGTCTTCTTAAAATACACCTCCTAGCCTCAGCTCCTGATTTAGGGATGTGTCCATGCACCATATGGCAGAAACCTCCTTTGCAATAGGGCACATATATATGGGTTTATATTTAGGCATAGGGCAGTGAAATTGTTTACAGAGAAAACAATTAATAGGATAAAGTTAACTTTGGGGATTAATGTTACTCAGAGTCCATAGCCTCCACTGTTGGTAGTAGTTCATCTAAGGGCCCAAGTAGTGGAAAATGCTACACTACATGTCTAATAGTGCTTTATGTGATGTGTACCATGCATGCTGGTGTACATCATATATACCCAATAAAGAGAGAGAAGCTCCACGTATGCAAAAACGTCCCTTCACCTGCACAGGTGCTCGGTACATCCCATTTGATAAGAGGAGTCCAATAGTGTTTTTTTCCTTCTTATGGCCTGAGGGTAGTGGGAGGGGCTGGTAATTGGACACAGACAGTGTTTCATTTGGAGACAAAAAGAGCACAGGCTCTCGTCAATGATAGTAATAACACAACTACTAACCATCACACCACTACAGGTGTGAAAATTCGGACTATTTCAGGCCCCCACAGCTATTAGAATGGCTTGGGTGGCACGCAATGGGTGTAAGGCGGGAGGCAAAGGCTCTGGGTTCTTCTGGTGAGGAAGGAAGCAATCCATTTAAGGGCATTTCTTTGGATCCCTATCTGATGGAGTCTGTGTAGGGAGGTGCAGTGTGACACGACGTCAAAGGCTGTGGAGAGGTATTTGAGAATCAGGGCTGCAGTCTCTTGCTGGCCAAGGAGTGATCGGATGTCAAATGTGGCTGCAATTAGGGTGGTTTATGTGCTCTGATTAGTGTGGAATACCGATTTGGATGGATCCAGGAGGTTGATGATCTCTACGTTTTTGGAGAATTGGGTGTTTATTGCTTGATTCCGTTTTTTAGCCTGGAACGGGAGCAGAGACACGGGCTGGTAGTTCTTAAGTTCTTCTGGGTCAGTGGTAGTTTTTTTAGCAGAGGATTTTCTTCTGCCTGTTTCCATCCTTCTGGGAAGGAGGCAAAGGTGATGGATGATTTGAGGATGGTGGTGAGTTCCTTACTGATGGGGTTGCACCCCAAGTTCAACATGTGGTGGGGGCAGGGATCTCTAGGTGCTCCTGAATGGATAGAGCTCATGATGGTAGTGGTGGTTTGTGTGGTTAGTTTATCCCACGTACTGATTATAGTGTTTGAAGTGGAGTACTGCTGTTGATGATTTCGTTAAAATTGGTGCTAGTTGGTTGCGGTTTAAAGTGTTCGTACACAGTGATGATTTTGTTGTAGAAAAGTCCGCAAGGGTGTTGCAGAGCTCCTGCAAGGGAATTACAGTGTTCTTGGTTGCTGAGAGGTTGGTGAACTCTTGATGATGCTGAAGAGTTTCTTGCTCTGGTTGGCTAGGGCTTCCTTTTCGCTGTTTTTCAGGCGTATGTGATATTTATTGAGAGCCACTTTGAAATTGACTCGGTCGCTGGGTGTTTTGTTGATGTACCAAATTCTTTCAAGTCATTTTCAATTGCGTTTTGAGGCTTTGATTTCAGGAGTGAACCAACTGGTGTGTTTTTGAAGGTTGGCCTTGTTTTGCAGGTTTGAAGGTTGTGATTATGTTGGCGCATTCAGTGATCCAGGTGTTGAAATTTTGGATGAAATTTTGACTTTGGTCTACATAAAATAAATATATGTGACCTACATGGCGCATGTGTTACTTTGAAACATGCTTATTAACACACTCTGATATTTTATTATGAGTCAACCTGTGGTTAGATTGCACACAGATTTCTCCAGCAGGTGCAATAACTCCCAAGTCATTCATCAGCAGTTTCAGGGGTCTTTTAGAGGCTCTCACTGGTCTTGAAAGGGGTACTCTCGCATATTTATGTATTTTTATGGACTCCGTTGCTTGGTTTTAGTCATGAGAAAGTGTTACTCAGTGTCACACATTAGGCAGTAGAATGTCACGCATGTGTATACTGATAACATGGAAATGGCACACATAAGTACTCTGCACACTTGGCAGCCATGGAAGGGGACAACGCCTCTTTGCAAGTTTCGAACTTTCGAACAAGGAATGCTAGGTGAACACCCAAAATAACATCATTTCTGTAACGAGAATTTCCTGGAATGTCACTTCTTTCATGTTAAAAAGCAGGGCAGGCAGACAGGCGAAGCTCGTAGAGCAGGACTGTTATCTTTAAATAGCCCAGGAATGCTCCTGCCATGGCGTACTTAAAATACATTTGCGATGTCATTTACAGAGCAAAGGAAAAAATGCCTCTTCAACGAGAGTCGAAATAAGTCCGAGCAGCTGCCAGCCTGCGATGCATTTCACTGGCTGTTGTTTGGAGCATTCACAGCAGAAATGAAATGCCTGCCTCATACAGAGATGGGTAAATCAATACTGTGATTCAGTTCAAATAGCCCATTATGAATTATGGATGATTTGAATTAAATCATAGTATTGATTTATCTAACTGCCAGCGTGCCAAGTATTTTGTTCTGTTTGTGCGAAAGCCAGAGCTGCCTGATCTTTTTGTTCTCTGCTTGGATACAAATTCGTTTCTTCCAGAGTCAATTATTTCCTGTTAAACGCATAGAGGACCAGCTCTCCTAAGGAGCAATGTTTATGGAGCCTTGTGGATATATAACACATTAAGGAAGCCTGGCATGAGGATTTAATCTATGACTATGGCCTGACACTCCTCAATGCAACTGTGTGACTTTGTGGAGTGTATAATCGAGGTTGAACACCTGTTCTGGCATGACACACAATGCCTTTGTAACACATTTCGATGTTTTTTGACCGAAACATCAGTACGGTGTTCAACATCCTGCAAAAGGGAGATTTCTAGGATAGAAAAGAGAGGAATGGCTTTCTGTGCTTTTTCCTTCGCGCTGATGAGGCGCCGGGGCAGTCTGCCTCTGTGAGTAAGTACAGGAGGGGAAGGACCAACATATGCTCAATTAGTGGTTACACGTTCCTTCTGTCATTGTGTATTGTGATTACTGTATGTGATCGCCAAGAGGTCCCGCTCATAGGGCCTTTTGTATTGCAGGAGAGCCCCTAGTGGGTTGAGAATGAAGGAAAATTACGAGGCAATGATTTAGGTTGCTCTTTGATATAATTGAAGTAATTTTACTCTTTCTGTAAAGGTTTTGTTGGGTCTATTAACTAACCTAATGTTGTCAGAGTGAAAACCTGCATTGCGATTTTATGCTGCTCTCTATATATTGACCCATAAGGAAAATGAAACATTAAATAATCTAGGATGTGAAGACCCTCAAGATCTGGATGCCAACGACCTCCATGTTGGACTGCGAAATATGTATCTGCAACGTCATTCGCACATTTTTGAGAACTACCCAATGCACTAAGCAACGGCTGAAACCCACCCCACCACCGCCTGCTGAAACCCACTCCACCACCACCTGCTGAAACCCACGCCACCACCGCCTGCTGAAACCCACCCCAGCACCACCTGCTGAAACCCGCTCCAACTCCACCTGCTGAAACCCACTCCAGCACCACCTGCTGAAACCCACCCCACCACTGCCTTATGAAACCCACCCCACCACCACCTACTGACATCCACTTCAGCACTGCCTGCTGAAACACACCCCACCACCTCCTGCTGAAACCCACCTCACCACCGCCTGCTGAAACCCACTCCAACACCACCTGCTGAAACCCACTCCAGCACCGCCTGCTGAAACCCACCCCACCACCGCCTGCTGAAACCCACCCCACCACCGCCTGCTGAAACCCACTCCACCACCACCTGCTGAAACCCACGCCACCACCGCCTGCTGAAACCCACCCCAGCACCGCCTGCTGAAACCCGCTCCAGCACCACCTGCTGAAACCCACCCCACCACTGCCTGATGAAACCCACCCCACCACCACCTACTGACATCCACTTCAGCACTGCCTGCTGAAACACACCCCACCACCGCCTGCTGAAACCCACCCCACCACCGCCTGCTGAAACCCACTCCAACACCACCTGCTGAAACCCACTCCAGCACCGCCTGCTGTAACCCACCCCACCACCGCCTGCTGAAACCCACCCCACCACCGCCTGCTGAAACCCACTCCAACACCACCTGATGAAACCAACTCCACCACTACCTGCTGAAACCCACCCCAACACTGCCTGCTGAAACCCACCCCACTACCGCCTGCTGAAACCCACTCCAACACAACCTACTGAAACCCACTTTACCACCACCTGCTGAAACCCACCCCACCACCGCCTGCTAAAACCCACTACAACACCACTTGCTGAAACCCACTCCAACACCACCTGCTGAAACCCACCCCACCACCACCTGCTGGAACCCACCCCAGCACTGCCTGCTGAAACCCACTCCAACACCGCCTGCTGAAACCCACTCCAGCACTGCCTGCTGAAACCCACCCCAGCACCGCCTGTTGAAACCCACCCCAACACCGCCTGCCAAAGCCTGTCTGTCTCTCTCTGCACACTCTGGCATTTTCAGGACAGGCTGCAAGCTAGGGGCTGCATGGAAAGATTGATTAACTGTAATGACCCAACCTTGAAAGCCCACAGCTGTCATTCTACACACATCATTGCAGGGTGTGGGTGGTTTGACGTGATTGTCAGGGCTGGTTTTGGTTTCTAGTCTGGCTCCACCCTCTGCCAACTGACCCCTGATGTGTGCCCTGGATCCGTCTGTGTGAGTGATGTGAGCTTACCCCTGGTTACTGTTGTAGATATGATCCTCTGCCAGAAAAGTTGTCTTGGTTAAGTATCACTCCTCTGATTGAGTATCTAAATGACCTCCCTTGTGCTTTCTCTCACAGGACACCCACCATGATTACCCAATCACTGGTCTGCTGCTCCACAGCACACCAGGCTGCCAGAGGGATTCACAGAAGGATGCCTGGCTTTTGGAGTCGTCAAAGTGACACAATAGGCCTAGGTCATAAGTGGACACCAGCTAAAATCGAACAGTTGACTCAAGTGGGTGCTCTAAATTGAACAACACCTACTACTGCCATTGCTGTGACAGTTCCTGTAGCTCAATAGGCCAAGAAAGCATGCTCTCATAGGGATAGCTTTAACTTTTGTTGGATGGTTTATGTAGTTGCTCAATTATTACAGCTACCTCTGAAAACCTCATAAACATTATATTCACTCATCATTCAACTATACATATGATACTGGAAATGTTTGTGATCGAAAAATATTCTCAAAGTCATGATGTTTTATTTCAATCAAAATGATGAGAAGATGCAATAAATTTAGCTGTGCATACAATCAAAACATGAAAAAATTAAATCAAGTCCATACGGTAATCATTAAAAGTATCCACTAACTTGTTGAGCATATTTCCAATGCTGGATTGGAGCTAAAATACTAAATTTAGCCTCTCCCCACACCTGAACCCCAAATATATGCACTTCCAGCAATATTTGTTGGTTTTTAATTAGAATAGTAAAAGTTACCACTCCAAAATTATGAACTTTCCCCAATGCTTATTAAACTGGAAATAGAATAGTAGGGATCATCACCTCCAAATAAATAAACCCTCCTAAATATTTGTTGGTCTGCGATTAGAATCATAAATCAGGACCCCTCAAAAATATGCATATTCATTTTTTTTGCACTGAAGTTAAAATGGTATTCTGACCGCCTCCAAATATATGCACTTTCCTTAATATTTGTTGGGCAGGAGTTAGAATACTAAATTTGGCCAACTCCGAATATACCTACTTTCCCCAAATGTTAGTTGTACAGGAGTTAAAAGATTGAATATGATGCTCTCCAAGTATATACTGTTTCCTGCATGTATTTAAGCTGGATATAGAATAGCAAATTTCAGCCTACCTCCCCCATATAAATACACTTTCCCTAACTTTTGTTGTACTGAAGTTAGAATATAAGTTGCGGTTACCGTGTAGTTATAGTTAGGACTTAGTTACCTCCGGAAATTGATTTTTTTGGTTTGCTAATAACTTAGGGGCTCATTACGATGTCAGGTGGTTCCCCACCTATAGGCTATCGGTGGCGGTCTGTCCGACAATCGGACTCATCGGTCCGACCTCCTCATTACGATATGGTCGGTCAGGGCATTGCGGCCCAAGGTTAAGACCGAAGCCTCGGGTAGGATCAAAGATCCCATCGGGGCTTCGGTCAGACAGATAATCCCCGAATGGAGGCAGTTCCTACTCAGTCGCCGCCATTGGGATTATGATGTCTGTTTCCAACAGCCTTTCCATGTCAGCCTTTCAGACATGCAAAGGTTGTCGAAAGTGACTTTGGGGGCCACTAGCAGGGTCCCGTCTCCTCCACGGCCTCTGCTATGAGGCCTGGAGAGCACCTGTGGTACCCTCAAAACATCCATCCACTGTGTGACAGGCACCATGTTTTAAAGGTGTATTTTTTCCATTGAGGCTTGTGCTGCACCACTCAAATTACTTTCATATTTCACTATACTAATTCACTGCTACTCCTTTATAAGTTCCAGAGAAGCAAGCTACTTGCCAAAAAAGTGCTTCAACACCTAATATGGGGTAGGAAGTGCTATATAAATGCAATCATTTTCCCTCTTTTTTCCCTCCAGTATCCTACCTCAATTTGACTAACATATCCACCACTCAAATTACTTTCATATTTCAATATACTAATTCACTACTAATCCTTTATGGGTTCCAGAGTAGTTGCTACTTGCTGAAAAAGTGCTTTGACACCTCTTCAGGGGTAGTAAGCACTATATAAATGCACTTACAATACAATAGAATACTTTTCGACAACCATGAAGGGGGTTGCATCATAATAATGAACGTGTGACTGCCGACTTCTCCAATTTCCGCTACGATGTCAGTCCGACGCTCGTCCGACTGACATCATAATGGGCCCCTTAGGCAAGGTTTGCAAATCTTCATGGAACTTTAAAATAAGTAGTACATCCACCTCAACTTCTTCCTTGAACGTTTTGGGGTAATCCATCAAGCAGGAGCCAAGGAAAAAGGGAGGTTCCAAATCGTAATTTCCCCTTGCTATTTCCATAGGAATTTTTGAACAGCACAACAACCAAAATGGCTGAATGGAAATACACTAAATTTGGCAGAAAGCTACATTGTTATCCAGGAAGTGTGCTTTTTGTGATCTGGAGTAAATTCATTCAGTACTTTATGAGAAATTAAGATTCAAAATATTTTTATATCTGAATGATTGGATCACTTGGGAGACTCCTGTGGTCATGCAACTTCAAATAACAGAGTGATCTAATTATGCGAAGAAACTTATTTTCTTTGAGTCATCTTGGTTCAACAGGAGCGAGACGATTCTGCAAGTCCCAGGGGAGCTCCCACTGTGATTGGCTGGCCACAACATGAAGAGAAATGTCACCAATACTGAAGGAAAGCCACCCTTTTGCCCTGATCACCCTCATTTTTTGACTGAAGTTAGTGATTACCCACTCTGAAACATGCCCTGGGCTACGCCAACCAGGCCCAGAGCCAGTGCTCTGTCCTCTAAGGGTCTATGGTAATTGGCACAATTATAATTATTAAACACAACCTACCAGTAAGTCCTTAGTATATGGTAGGACATGTAGGTTTAATGAGCCCAGTGCACTTAATGCACTTAAATGTGCAGTTCTGTAATGTCTGGTATCAATTCAAAGCCAGGTCTGTCTTGCAGGCTTCTCATAGAGGGAAGTGGCATATAGTTAAATAGCGCAGAGTGGAGTAATAAAGTGGAATAGCCATTATATGAGTTGGGCACTTTGGAGCTGCATACAGTTATTTGATGTACACTGCAGTGGTGTATAGTGGAATAGAGAAGAGTGGAGTGATGTCTAGTGTACTGCCATATTGGGGTATGGATGTAGTTGAAAATTTGGAGGACTGTAGATTATGGTGTGCAGAGTGATGCAAAGACGTGACTTGCACTGCATTAGTTTATGCAGTACTATGGTGGTACCTAGAACATTTTCCAAAATGTGCCATTTCTTAAAAAAAAATGAAGTAATGCTGAAATTTGTAGATATTACTGAGAAACTGCGCACTCTTTTTGGTAAGGTACCATATTACTGATCCACTGACAGAATATCGAAGTCAAAAATATTGACGTCAAAAATATCGGAGGTGAAATATCGATGTCAAGAATATCGAAGTCCTATCCACATTATGGTAAGTACAAAAATATTGGGAAAAAAATATCATTGTCAAAAATATTGTTTTTAAAAATATTGTTTTTTTTATGTTTAAAATTAATGTAAAATAAAGTAAATAACACATATATTTAAAATAAACATAGTTAAAAATAAGTTTAAAATGATAAGTAATACATATAATGTAAAAATGTATTATACACATACAAATATAATATATATACTTACCTAATAATATTTACAAATATTTATTGTAATAACTTATGAATTGTTAAAAAATATTTTATGAATTATAAATACATACATTCACAAACAACAATAATATAAATAAGAATATAAAAAATAAATATAGCAAATTAAAAAAAATGTTTTAAATGAATTATACACTACATTAACTAAAACAGTAAATATTGGATAGCGTAGGGCTAACAATGACTATTCCCACTCCAGAGAGTACAAAAGTAGGGAACGTGTTGGATAGCGTAGGGGTAAAAATTACTATTCCAACTGCAGAGAGTGCAACAATAGGGAAAGTGTTGGATAGCGTAGGGGTAAAAATTACTGTTCCCACTCCAGAGAGTGCAACAGTAGGGAAAGTGTTGGATAGCTTAGGGGTAAAAATGGCTATTCGAAATCCAGAGAGTGCACCAGTAGGGAAAATGTTGGCTAGCGTATGGGTAAAAAATACTATTCAACCCTAGAGAGTGCAACAGTAGGGGAAGTTTTGGATAGCGTAGGGGTAAAAATGACTATTCCCACTCCAGAGAGTACAACTGTAGGGAAAGTGTTGGATAGTGTAGGGGTAAACATTACTATTCTAACTTCAGAGAGTGCAACAGTAGGGAAAGTGTTGGATAGCGTAGGGGTAAAACTTACTATTCCCACTCCAGAGAGTGCAACAGTAGGGAAAGTGTTGGATAGCGTAGGGGTAAAAATAACGTACAAATAATTACAATTATTTGTTTAAATAAATAATGATTTAATTATTAAATAACAATACATTAATTAACAATACCATTAAATAATTAATAACAAATATTTACCAATCAATACTTAATTAACAATTAAATTAATGATAAATACAAAGAAATATTTAATTATAACAAATTAATTCTCAAATAATATTTAAATAACAAATAATTTTCAAAGCCAAAAAACAATAATTTTTAAAAAGTATTTAGCAATTAATAATTAATTAACAATACATTTTTGGTAAATACCAATAAATTATTATTAATAAAAATACATGACCAATTATTAATTAATGAACTATGAATTATTTTTTTCAAAACAAAAAATATTAATTATTAAAAATGTATTACCAATTAATAATTTATTATCAATAAATTAATTATCAGTATTCAACAATAAAATTAATAATTACTTAATTAGAATTAAAATACTTCCCACCCTATTCCCCTATAAACTCACAACACACGTTAATATTAAATTAATACACTTAATATAATTACCAATTAATCAATTAGTAAAAAATAATTACCAATTATTAAAAAGTAGTTACCAATTAATAATTATTTAACATAAAATGAATTATCAATACCAATTAATTAATAAAAATAATTACTTAATTACAAGTAAATTACTTCCCACCCTATTCCCCTATAAACCCACAACCGGCTACGGTACTAAAACGCATAATTTACTTAAAAATAAATTACTAACTTCTAGAAAAATGTATACATATATTCTAAAATTAGTACAATAATTAACAAAAAATGTAAACACAAACATATAAAATACATAATAAAATAAGTAACACTAATATAAATATCGTTATTAGTAACATCAACATTTTTGCTATCGATATTATTAACTTCGATATTAACAAAAATGATATTTCTTACCTTCAGGTCGATATTCTGGTTGTCAACATTCTTGATTTCGATATTCTGTCCCTATGATATTCCCAACTCGATATTATTGTAGGTCGAAATTAAAAACTCGATATTTAGACTGTGCACCCACATTACTGCCTAGATAATACTGTGTACTTCTTAGTATTTTTTTTAATATATAGAAACAAATAACTATATTTTCCTTCCTATTATCACTTAAATTAGGTGGTAATAGGTAGGCAAAACATATCAACCCTAATACTTACCTATCTTTAAGGCACTAATGGCCTTAAAACATCATGGCTGCCTTAATGATTGTGCAGGCAGTTATTATCTAATCTTATAATGACTTGTAATCACTTTGTACCACTGTACTACCCAGAAAAAAAACCAACAACAGATATCACTAAGTTTAAAACGCAAATTTCTCTAAAAATACTTACTCTTTTTAGACACCACCACAAAAAGGATCATCTGGACACCACTGTCTTGATTCCTACCAAATTTCCTCACAATCTGAGGTGAGCAAGAGATCGGCTGTTCTCGAAACGCGTTGGGTGTTTTCTTCTGCTGATTAAATACTGACAAGTACCGTACTACAATTGGGCTCCGACTCTGGTTTTTCCGTGAATGGATTGAGGCCAGGAGTGTGTGCACATTGAGGGGCTGGCGAACCCCGTCGAGAGCCCGCCGTTGAAGTGGCTTAAGCACGCCACTCTTGTGTGTGTGTGTGTATATATATATATATATATATATATAGCACTGTCTAATCCTATGCTTAAAAACTTTGATAGAAAAACAGACATTTGAGGTGAGCAGATCTAGAGTGTCGCTGGTGTTGAGAGTGCTCTAACAGGAGCTGCTTTCCACCTAAACTGAGACCTACCCAGAGTTCTCTCCTTCTTTTTTGCATAATTTATGCGTCACTCTATGCCTGAAAGGGTTTTGTTTTGACTTAATACTGGGTGCTCCCTTGTGTCTGGACAAAGCTATACCTCTCTGAAGAGCTCTAATTAGAGCGAAACACTGTGTCAGGGGTTGCTTTTATTCATTTCAGGTTGGCTTGAGTTGGTATTTTACCAATTCAAAGCTGTAATATTGTGCCTGGAGTGATAAATGGCTTTTGTTATTTGACAGCTCGGCAAGGACAGCACTGTACTAGTCCTATGCTTAAAGACTTTGCTGTTTAAATGGCGAAAGACTTTGTCATTTTCTATCTCGGCATGGATAGCACTGTCTAATCCTATGCTTAAAAACTTTGATAGAAAAACAGACCTTTGAGGTGAGCAGATCTAGAGTGTCGCTGGTGTTGAGAGTGCTCTAACAGGAGCTGCTTTCCACCTAAACTGAGACCTACCCAGAGTTCTCTCCTTCTTTTTTGCATAATTTATGCGTCACTCTATGCCTGAAAGGGTTTTGTTTTGACTTAATACTGGGTGCTCCCTTGTGTCTGGACAAAGCTATACCTCACTGAAGAGCTCTAATTAGAGCGAAACACTGTGTCAGGGGTTGCTTTTATTCATTTCAGGTTGGCTTGAGTTGGTATTTTACCAATTCAAAGCTGTAATATTGTGCCTGGAGTGATAAATGGCTTTTGTTATTTGACAGCTCGGCAAGGACTGCACTGTACTAGTCCTATGCTTAAAGACTTTGCTGTTTAAATGGCGAAAGACTTTGTCATTTTCTATCTCGGCATGGATAGCACTGTCTAATCCTATGCTTAAAAACTTTGATAGAAAAACAGACATTTGAGGTGAGCAGATCTAGAGTGTCGCTGGTGTTGAGAGTGCTCTAACAGGAGCTGCTTTCCACCTAAACTGAGACCTACCCAGAGTTCTCTCCTTTTTTTGCATAATTTATGAGTCACTCTATGCCTGAAAGGGTTTTGTTTTGACTTAATACTGGGTGCTCCCTTGTGTCTGGACAAAGCTATACCTCTCTGAAGAGCTCTAATTAGAGCAAAACACTGTGTCAGGGGTTGCTTTTATTCATTTCAGGTTGGCTTGAGTTGGTATTTTACCAATTCAAAGCTGTAATATTGTGCCTGGAGTGATAAATGGCTTTTGTTATTTGACAGCTCGGCAAGGACTGCACTGTACTAGTCCTATGCTTAAAGACTTTGCTGTTTAAATGGCGAAAGACTTTGTCATTTTCTATCTCGGCATGAATAGCACTGTCTAATCCTATGCTTAAAAACTTTGATAGAAAAACAGACATTTGAGGTGAGCAGATCTAGAGTGTCGCTGGTGTTGAGAGTGCTCTAACAGGAGCTGCTTTCCACCTAAACTGAGACCTACCCAGAGTTCTCTCCTTCTTTTTTGCATAATTTATGCGTCACTCTATGCCTGAAAGGGTTTTGTTTTGACTTAATACTGGGTGCTCCCTTGTGTCTGGACAAAGCTATACCTCTCTGAAGAGCTCTAATTAGAGCGAAACACTGTGTCAGGGGTTGCTTTTATTCATTTCAGGTTGGCTTGAGTTGGTATTTTACCAATTCAAAGCTGTAATATTGTGCCTGGAGTGATAAATGGCTTTTGTTATTTGACAGCTCGGCAAGGACTGCACTGTACTAGTCCTATGCTTAAAGACTTTGCTGTTTAAATGGCGAAAGACTGTCATTTTCTATCTCGGCATGGATAGCACTGTCTAATCCTATGCTTAAAAACTTTGATAGAAAAACAGAAATTTGAGGTGAGCAGATCTAGAGTGTCGCTGGTGTTGAGAGTGCTCTAACAGGAGCTGCTTTCCACCTAAACTGAGACCTACCCAGAGTTCTCTCCTTCTTTTTTGCATAATTTATGCGTCACTCTATGCCTGAAAGGGTTTTGTTTTGACTTAATACTGGGTGATCCCTTGTGTCTGGACAAAGCTATACCTCTCTGAAGAGCTCTAATTAGAGCAAAACACTGTGTCAGGGGTTGCTTTTATTCATTTCAGGTTGGCTTGAGTTGGTATTTTACCAATTCAAAGCTGTAATATTGTGCCTGGAGTGATAAATGGCTTTTGTTATTTGACAGCTCGGCAAGGACTGCACTGTACTAGTCCTATGCTTAAAGACTTTGCTGTTTAAATGGCGAAAGACTTTGTCATTTTCTATCTCGGCATGGATAGCACTGTCTAATCCTATGCTTAAAAACTTTGATAGAAAAACAGACATTTGAGGTGAGCAGATCTAGAGTGTCGCTGGTGTTGAGAGTGCTCTAACAGGAGCTGCTTTCCACCTAAACTGAGACCTACCCAGAGTTCTCTCCTTCTTTTTTGCATAATTTATGCGTCACTCTATGCCTGAAAGGGTTTTGTTTTGACTTAATACTGGGTGCTCCCTTGTGTCTGGACAAAGCTATACCTCTCTGAAGAGCTCTAATTAGAGCGAAACACTGTGTCAGGGGTTGCTTTTATTCATTTCAGGTTGGCTTGAGTTGGTATTTTACCAATTCAAAGCTGTAATATTGTGCCTGGAGTGATAAATGGCTTTTGTTATTTGACAGCTCGGCAAGGACTGCACTGTACTAGTCCTATGCTTAAAGACTTTGCTGTTTAAATGGCGAAAGACTTTGTCATTTTCTATCTCGGCATGGATAGCACTGTCTAATCCTATGCTTAAAAACTTTGATAGAAAAACAGACATTTGAGGTGAGCAGATCTAGAGTGTCGCTGGTGTTGAGAGTGCTCTAACAGGAGCTGCTTTCCACCTAAACTGAGACCTACCCAATCAATCAATCAATCAATCAATCAGGTCATTTATAGAGCACACTACTCACCCGTAGGGTCTCAAGGCGCTGGGTGGGGAGGGGGTGCCGTTACTGCTCGAACAGCCAGGTCTTGAGCTTCTTCCTGAAGGAGAGGTGGTCTTGGGTCAGGCGCAGGTCGGTCGGGAGTGAGTTCCAGGTCTTGGTGGCCAGGTAGGAGAAGGACCTTCCTCCTGTTGTCGCTCTTCGGATGCGGGGGACGGCGGCGAGGGCGTGGCTGGTTGATCTGAGGAGGCGCTTGGGAGTGTAGAAGTTGATCCGGTTGTTGAGGTAGCTCGGGCCTTGGTCGTGTAGGGCTTTGTGCGCGTGGGTGAGGAGACGGTGTTGAGAGTGCTCTAACAGGAGCTGCTTTCCACCTAAACTGAGACCTACCCAGAGTTCTCTCCTTCTTCTTTTTTGCATAATGTATGCGTCACTCTATGCCTGAAAGGTTTTTTTTTACTTAATACTGGGTGCTCCCTTGTGTCTGGACAAAGCTATACCTCTCTGAAGAGCTCTAATTAGAGCGAAACACTGTGTCAGGGGTTGCTTTTATTCATTTCAGGTTGGCTTGAGTTGGTATTTTACCAATTCAAAGCTGTAATATTGTGCCTGGAGTGATAAATGGCTTTTGTTATTTGACAGCTCGGCAAGGACTGCACTGTACTAGTCCTATGCTTAAAGACTTTGCTGTTTAAATGGCGAAAGACTTTGTCATTTTCTATCTCGGCATGGATAGCACTGTCTAATCCTATGCTTAAAAACTTTGATAGAAAAACAGATATTTGAGGTGAGCAGATCTAGAGTGTCGCTGGTGTTGAGAGTGCTCTAACAGGAGCTGCTTTCCACCTAAACTGAGACCTACCCAGAGTTGTCTCCTTCTTTTTTGCATATATATATATATATATTCACTGAAAAAACCATAGGTTATAGACCATATATAGTTAGGAATTAGCATTTACAAAACCTTGAAAATTCACTGAAAAAACCATAGGTTATAGACCATATATAGTTAGGAATTAGCATTTAAAAAACCTTATTTTACTCACACAAAACCATTGAAATTCCATATATAGTTAGTTGCACTAACTATATATCGCGCACCCGCAATCCACTGCTGATCATGTCACATATTACATCATTCATGACATGGTCAGTGACATCACTGATGACATCACTGATGACATCTCAAATGACATCACTGATGACATCACTGATGACGTCTCATTTGACATCATTCTTGTGCTAATACGATAAACCTCTTCAGACTCTAATATAACCTTAGATACACTCAGTGTATACAGACACTCACACACTGCCACTCATCCATGGAGTTACTCACACACCCAGTCAGTCATGCAAAGAAACAATCTCACCTCCATTTCCTCAACTATACAGTTATACACACCTTACTTATTGAAACATATACTAACACATATTTACTCTCTTCTACAATCCCTGATACAAGTTCACAATGATCGATACAACCACTCACTCATTCAGTGGCTCTCATGCACAGTTATTTATATATGCCAACTCTCACATGTACTGTGTTTTACATATGTACTTACTATGACATGTAGCATTGAGATATCCATTCACTCATCAATACACTCATGCACACAGTCAACTGCCCATGTAGCTGTTTCCACATGCACTCTTGAACTCATACACCTAGTGAATAAACTGCTCACACATCTATGCACAGAGTCACACACCTTCCAGCCACCCCCACACAAACTCAATCTCCCATAGAAATACTTGGGCAACCAATTAATAACACATATAGCCTCTCGTATAGCTAATGATCAACACATGCAGCAGTTTACATCACAACAGACATAATGATGCACAAATTAAGACAGTTTAGTCACTAACCCATGCATTCAGTGAGACACATTTAATCACTCACTCATACAGTCAGTCACGCACCTACTAAATCCTTCATCCAGACACTTATACATCCACTCATTCTTCAATATGTAAGACATATTTTAACTTTACAGAAACATACAGTCACTGGATGTTGTCATCAGTGATGTCATCAGTGATGTCATTTGAGATGTCATCAGTGATGTCATCAGTGATGTCACTGACCATGTCATGAATGATGTAATATGTGACATGATCAGCAGTGGATTGCGGGTGCGCGATATATAGTTAGTGCAACTAACTATATATGGAATTTCAATGGTTTTGTGTGAGTAAAATAAGGTTTTTTAAATGCTAATTCCTAACTATATATGGTCTATAACCTATGGTTTTTTCAGTGAATTTTCAAGGTTTTGTAAATGCTAATTCCTAACTATATATGGTCTATAACCTATGGTTTTTTCAGTGAATTTTCAAGGTTTTGTAAATGCTAATTCCTAACTATATATGGTCTATAACCTATGGTTTTTTCAGTGAATTTCATTGGTTTTTTAACAGCTAATATCTGTAGCTGTAAAATGTATTCTTCTTTAAATCCAAAAATATATTTTATATGTTTATTAATAACTTTTTTTTTTTATTTTTTTTTTTCTTCGTTCCCGCTTCGCGAATCGGGAAGCTTCCCGTTAGCTGACCTTGATGCCGCGAAATAGACCGCGAGCCGGTAAACGTTTCTTTACCGCAACTGCCGCGTTAGAAAACAACATCATCACGCCTCCCGTCCGCATGACGTTTCGCGTTGTCGCGTGATACGTCATATGACGTGCTACGTTAGCGAACTGGTACGCTTACCGAGTCGCAAAGCACAGGTTTCTGGAAGCAAACCGGGAGGCCCTGCAAAGCGCGTAACGTAAACACAGCAGGTCATGTGACTTGGTAATAACACTTTTCATTGGTTCATTTCACTTTTGGTTTCCTAATGATGTAAGACTAGGTCATATAATATAAAATGAACACTTTTCATTGGTTGAGAACTATTGTTTTTCCCAAATGATGAAAATCCCTCCTTCTTTCCTCACTCTGACTTTCATCATTGTGAGAGAAAGACCCTTTGTTACCAGTGAGCAATGGCTTCTTTAGTAGCTTCAGCTGGTGCTTCCCCACCACCTCCACCACATCCAAGGAAGAGTGGACCACCTGCTCAAGTTATAATTCAGCAAGAAGAGGAAGAAGAGGAACAGGACGACGAGCACGAAGAGAGGCACTTTTTGCCTGAGGAGCCCAGGACGTCTCACCGGAAAGAAAACTTCATTTGGCAATTTTTTAAAATTCCCAAAGGTCAGAAAAAAGTAAATGCAAGATACGTAACTTGCCTTATATGTCAAGATAGACTGTCCAGAGGGACCGACAAAAAATACAGTTTCGGAAACTACACAATGCATCGCCATATGACTAGGTGGCATCCTAACAAATACAGTGCTGCACAGTTTCGTAACGACCTAGATAATCTCCCTATTATGGCCGGAAGATCTGTTGTACCGGAAGTAACTGGACCAGAGGGCAGGGAGATGGTGCCAAATATACAAACAAGATTTCGTGAAGTAAAACAAGTCTGCGTACATTGCAGTGGATTCATTTGCTACGGAGAAAGAAGCATCACTCTGATCAACAGAGCTATTGACTATCATATGCAAGTTTGTACGAAACGCCCCAAATAATAAATTCTTTTTTTTTGTTTTGTTGCTCCTGTTGAGCCCTTTACAATGAATCGTTTTCGTTGCCCCCTCCGAAAAAAAACCCAAAAAAATATAAAACTGTTCAGAAAAATTCAAAAAAAGTAAAAAAATGTTCAGAAAAATAATAAAAAAAATATAAAACAACAAAAACAATAAAAAAAAAAGTTCTTTTCAGAACTACCTCCCCGTTATTAAAAAATTGGTACAATATTTGGAACTGTGCCAACCTCTATTTCTCTTAGTTCGCTTCCCAGTTCGCTCCCCGGTACGCGAACCGGAAGCGAACCCAAAAATTTTTTTTTAAAAAAAGAACAGTAAGTATAAGGGAAGGAAACAGACAGTTATGTTAAAAGAAAGACAGCTATAGGGGAGTAAACTAGAGATACTATTACCCGTAATCCACTGCTGATGATGTCACATATTACATCATTCATGACATGCTCAATGACATCATCAGCAGAGGATTGCGGGTAACAGTATCCCTAGTTTATTCCCTATAGCTGTGTTTCTTTTAACATAACTGTCTGTTTCCTTCCCTTATACTTACTGTTCTTTTTAAAAAAAAATTTTTAGATCAGTCAGAAACAGTGAAAGTAATGAAATATAAAAGACTACGTACAATATAAGCACTGTATGCAACAACTTTGACACTTACAGAAGCCTCACCTTCTCCATGCCTCCTACACAGTTCTACATGTACATCATAAATGCAAACAGAACAGAATTAATTATACATGTTAAATGGTTTATTTTTGCTGTTCTCAGAATGTATCAAATTTCACTAAAACAGTGACTTGAAGGTATTCATCATATAACAGCGGGGGAAAAAAACACAATCAAAATGATTGTGTTTAAAAAACCCATACAACATAACGAATCAGAATTCAGAACTCCTTAAAGTTAACTTACTTTCCATGACGGCCAAGGATGTCCTATGAACAGCTTACACTCTGTTGTGCTGTTATTACTTTCAACCCGCCACTTTCTGAAAGAAAACCTCCATCGTTTTCAAAAACATGTTACATACAATAAATGACTTCTCGCTCTCTACCACACGTTTCCACAAGGCCAAATCGTGTCTGAGCCATTTATAACTCTTAGAATTCTTTTAAACCAATCCCGTCATGTTGTATTTCCGCAACTTTCACAATTAAAATGTTGAAGATCATTTTCACAATCCTGGACTAGTAATATCTTCCCCTTCTTGCTCAATCATGTTCTACATTTCCTATCACACTGATACTGCTTACTATGAAGCAGACTTACACTACCTTTATGACTAGTACAATTATTTAATTCTCTACATCACTTTTAATCACAAAGCAATGTAAAACAGTAGACAGCATTGCAGACTTACATTCCCTGTACTCCATGTTTTGATTGGCTGCTTCAATTAGCTTATAAAAAGAAACAGTTTTTCTGAACTCATTCAAAGTGCACGTATTTCTCCATGACGTCCAGTGTTATGATAAGAAGTTATGTCTCTATACTACACTTATCCTCAAGGCCAAATCGTGTAGGAGCCATTAGAACTTCTTGAAATTCCTCAGAGCACATCCCGAGATTCTTTCCCTAAAATTTTGGTTTTAAAAACACCAGGTAAGAGTTTTTAAGGTCATACGGCAATTTTTTTTTGAAAATTAAAACAGAATCATTGCAGAATGACCAGCCATTTCTACACTTTAAATAAGCTGTATAATGTCCTGATGTTATTGAAGGACCATCATGATATATAATTGCTACAGTTACAAAAGTCCTTCCTGATATTGACAACTGTGAAGCCACAACACTTTTAATTAAAGTTGTCAATTTTGTTCCATCTGGCCTACATCGTTGGAACATTAAAATGACATACTGGCCATATGTTCGTATAAATAATGTGGACATCATTTCAGATTTACATTGGCTACACTCCATGTTGTGATCAGCTGCTTTTACTAGCTTATTAAAAGACACTGATTTACTGTCTGGCAAAGTTAAATATATAAATCTTTCTGAGTCTACACTAGTAGTACTTGATACCCTACAGTTCTCGCAGTCATGCTGCCATTGATAAGAAAGCCCAAACAGGTGATCTACATCTACACCTTCATCATGCAATACATCAAGCATATACATTAAAAACTCCTGACAATCTTGCTGACTATTTTGAGAGAATTGTGTTTGGCCTGAACATCTGTCTAACAGATTTCGAATTTCAGACACACTTTCTATGTTTGTTCTATCAGTGCTACATTTCTCTAACACAGATTTTAACAAACTGCAAAATCTTTGATCAGAATTGACCACAATCTCTTCTTTTACATTTTCTAGAGAAAACAAAACATTAACCACTACATTAGCATAGCAGTTGACACCAGAACTGTTTTCAAATTGAAAACCAACAACATCTTCAACAGAATCCTTTTTGTTTCTGCTTATAATTTCAGGTTCATCAACTTTTCGTCTTTTTGCTACAACCTCCCCAGTATTGGTCACATTTCTTCGTTTCCGGCCTACCACACGTTTCTCAAACAAAGGATACTGAGGCAAATGTGGCGCATACTCTCTTCTTAACCTATTGTATTCCTTAACACAATCTAGATCCGCACAAATGTTTGTGACATCACACTCAATCAAGTACAATCCCGATAAAGTTCTAACTCGTGACAATGCCACATATGCCATACCCTCCTTGAACACAGAACTGCCAATATTCACCAATGCACAGTCTACACTTAAACCTCGCGATTTATGGATTGTCACCGCATATGCCAAGCAAACAGGAAACTGCTTACGACGAACATATAAGTCTTTTACAAGCAAAAATCTAGCAGAACAACGACCAATTAGCTGTACTTCCTCAATGCCATCAAATTTAATTTTTAAAAATTCAATTCCATCTCTATATTTCACAAAATCAACAACATTACCCATTGATCCATTTACCAGACCTCTTTCAACATGTAAATTCCTTCTTAAAATTATACAGCAGTTCAAGCACACATTCAGAGTCTTTTCAAAACCCGCAGTTTTAGATATACTCTTCTCTAATGAATCCAATTTTGTTTTCAGATTCTCAGACAAAATAATTGTTGATCCCATATGCTCTACTCTGTCAATAGCTTCCAGTTTCACAATCTCTTGCTTTTCTAAATGCAACATTTTGTTATTGAATTTGGCACATTCTGCAAGAGTTGGCATCAAACATATTCCAGATTTTTTCTCAGTAACTTTCTGAAAAATATTCTCAGGCACAACATCTTCGTCTGGATATAAATTTGTCAGTAATCGTGCATGTAAAGCTTCTTTCCCATGCTCGGTCACTTTTCCAATTCTAACATCTTGTAGAATAGTCTTGTAAACTTCATCCTTTGCCTGACGCATATTTTCATGCAGTTCAGCATAATTGAAGTTTAACCATATATTGACGTTGCCAATGCTCCCTAAGCACTTCCTGGTATCTTCATGCGTGGGCATTTTGAACACAGGTTGCCCTTTCACTGGTGTCAGCTGCAGAAGATCTCCGAAAACAATGATGTGTTTGCCACCAAATAACACATCATACTCTGTTTTGAGAACTTCTTGCATTCTCAAATGCACAAAGGCAAGCATGACATTGGAAACCATGCTTACTTCGTCAATGATAAGAAGTTTCATTTTCCTCAAGACTCTTGAAACTTCAAAACAAGCATCTCCAGATAGCTTGTGATATTCTAATTTGTTGTCATGCTCCACTGGCAGCATCAGTAAACGATGTAAAGTAATCCCTTTAATGTTATGTGCTGCCAGTCCAGTTGGAGCGGTGACAACACAAGACAGCGATGACTCTGTCCTTTCCTGCAAATAACATGAAATTGCTTTAATAAGGAAACTTTTTCCAGTTCCCGCTTCTCCACTCACATACAGTCGGACAGGCTTCAACGACGTACATGAGCACTCTTTCTTGTCATGACTTAATCCATGATCAATTTGCATGGTAATCTCGTCATATATTTTCCTCTGCTCAACATTGAGTTGTCTTTCCAACTCTTCTAAGTTAACCGCATCCTCCTGAGCATGTGCCATGGCTCTTTCCACTTCATTCATAGCAGTGGCAGCTTCATTTTCGATAAGAGGTCCTCCTAGTGGATCCTGACTCAATGAAGCAGAACTCTGACTGTCCTGAGAACTGTCTCTGGCAATCTCGGCTGCAATCGTTGCTTCCTGCTCAATTTCCACATTCAACATTTCTACATATTTGGGAAAAGCAGGACATTCTATGGTCTCCTTGGCAGCATTGAATGAGTCTTCATAACAAAGGAAATGTCCAAGCAGTTCCTCTTCTGCACGCCAAGGCTTAAAAAGTTGCAAAAGTGCTAAATAGAAAAACTCCTTTTTTTCAGGAGATTCGCCACTCAATTTTCGATGGTTTATCAAGTGGCATTTTCTTTGCTTGACCAGACATCCCTCACTTCCTATTACAGCATACACTCCTTTCTCAGTATCTTCTTTGATGTTCCTCTTGAATATGTAATTTTGCAGAACCTCATACAGACAAACATTCTCGAGGTGACTGCTTCGATTTGGATAATATGTATCCAACATGTTGCTCTTCAAAATGTCGGTACTGTTTGGCTCCTTTTCCGCCAAATACTCAATTTCCCGCACAGGTTTCAGAACTCGATTACGCGTTGCAGCAAGACCAACACTCGCCCAAACGATACTCCTGGACTTGGCATAGAGACTTGCTGAAGACAACCGGTCAGAACATTCGTAAGCTCCGATTTCTCGATGCGACAACATCTTCAGACTGAAACTGTACAACTTCTTGCTGAGGCTCTTTTCATGGGAAATGTCCTCCCACATATCCTTCAATTCTGTCTTCTCTTTTTTGGTGATGTAAGATGTCACATACCGAGCCACAGCCATACAGTTATCAGCCACAAACTGTATATCCATGTTAGCATTCCACATGGACAAAATCACCGGGTTGTAGTTGTTGATGTACTTAGACTCTTCGTTCCTCTTCAAATTGTATGTGTTTTTAGGTGATTTCTTCATCACATTATGTCGCAGCGAAGACATCAAACTGTTCACTCTTCCTTTAGAAATCACCGGTCGTGGAAAGCCGAAACGACATTTGGTGTAGAACTTGTCTTTGTTCCGGAATTTACGACGACAGTACTTTCCACATCGATGGCTTTGGAAACGTAGAACTTTTTCTCTTAGGCTTTTTTTCTCCTTTGCGTTTGGAACAGCACACGTAGAATACTGTTCTATGAAACTCATCACTGAGTCTTCTGCATCCGTTCCAAATTTAGGTGCATCCTTGATCCACAGCAACATATGTATATGAGGAGCACCTCTTGCTTGGTACTCCTTCCTCCAGAAGAAATCCAACACCTCTCCAAGAGGTGGATTCTTCTTATTCATGATGAAAGACATCATACCTTCAAATCTATGATTGAAGTACCTACATACATTGACTGGATCCAAAGAGCACAGTTCTCCGGGTGTCTTGAATTCGATGTTTTCTACGTTAGCATTTGCCTCTCGTAGAAATTCAAGTAAGTCTTCCCAGCCATACTCAGCACAGCTCAAAGTGAGGAACCATGTGGGAGTTCCTAAGTTCCTCAGCATACATTTTAAATCACCATGACGACGGTACCAGTACTCATTAGTACCATGCTGACACGCCATGAGATTAATCAGGTGAGAATCCAAAATACTGTCTTGGACATTGACTTTATCCATAAAGTCACTTGCCGAGATGTTTTGCATGTGTATACCACTTTTCAAGATGTGGTTCACTGCATATGACAGTCCAGACAGATCGCTTTCAAACAGGAGATGAAACAAATAAGGAATGCATTGTCGAAACCTAGGATCTCCTGCATACAATCGCAAAGTCCGGTATTCAGAAGCAGGAATTTGATGAGGTCGCTCATCATATCTTCCTCCCTGACCTGTTGGAAAAAGCTGTGGGAAACACCGAGCTTCCAAACTTTCCTCCCAAACACTAATGGGACTCCCTTTCGCTTGTTTCATTTGAAACAACTCAATAGCATTCCCCATGACTTCCTTGGAATGCAAAGGATGAACACTATAATGTTCATATATTTCTTCACTAGTACAGGGTTCTACTTTCTCAATTTGACCAGCACACAAATCGCTATCCTCTTCCTCACTTACTTCCTCTTCTGCAACATATAAATTTTTATAGTATTTATTATATTTTTTCAAATACAATGTTGCCCTTTTGACTTTCCTAACATCTACTAAATCTTGCCATATTTTCTTATTCTTTGTCGGAACCCCATTAACTAAGATAACAAGAGGTTCCTCTTCCACTTTTTCTACTCCAATTGTGTTAATGTTTTTCTTCAAATCTAGAGGCAAATAAACAACTCTTCCCTTTAATCCTCTCTGTAAATCTGATGGAGGCAATTTCCCTGTCTTTGGCTCCATTCTTACAATAGCCTGAAAGGGATGTATACTTTGAATCAAAATAGATTCATAAGTATTTAAATCCTTCAATTCAGAAGGAATCTCAACCAATTCCAGATTATTATGAACTGCTCTAGCAGGCATCTGGTTTTGATTTAATTTGTTACAACAATAAGTACACACACGTTGATCCAATCCCAAATCAAAACAATTTTCTACCATCAAGTATGTTGTAAAATCCTTCCATTCACTATTATTTTCCCTTTCACTTTTTGCATATAAATCCACTAACTTAGTCTGATTCTTATAATAAGTGCGTCGACAACACACACAAGTGAAATTTGGCCTCTCACTTGATTTCACCTCAAACGTCGCAATTTCCCTCTGGAAATTATCTGTACTGGAAACCTGTACACTATCTTCCACATTACTCTCTTCTTCTTGGTCAATTTCAACATTCTCCTCTTTACTTCCAAAGTAACAAAACTCAATTTCTTCACATATATTCTTCACATCTATTTCAGAACCATGCAAAAGAGCAGCGCATAATTGTTTAAGCATAATTGCTGGACTCTTAGCATAATACAACATTCTAACTAATTTCCTCACTTTATTATGATGCACTGCTAGCATCCTGAAATGATGAAAAACACTCTGGCATACTCTCCTGGAAAGACAAGCCAGTGAATGACCATGCAAACCTATCACTTCTCTCACTCTGCAAGGATCTAATTCTTGCAACAACTTCATTTTCTGCTTCAAACTTTTCTTATTAAATGACCGTATAAAATCACAAAGCAAATTGATGGAATCCTGTCGTACACTGCAAATACTACTACACTTCCAGGTGTACACAGGACCCTTAGGACGTCTCCCTAAAACCTCATTACCTAACACCTCTTCTATCTCTGTTGTCACAAGTTTTTCTTTTTCAACTGGACAACCATCTTTCACTTCATAACCTCGACCACTGGTGTCAACTGCATGCACCAAATCATTATCCTGGAAATAACTCTCCTCATTAAAAAATGCCTCAGAGCTTGAACTATGCATCCATTCTCCAGAAAAAACTTCACAAAAATTACTACGATTAACTATTCTCTTCCATCTACTATTTCTTTTGAAATCATAAATTGCCTTGTTTAGCTTCCTAATTCTATTGATTGTCAAAATAAATAACTTACGTTTAATTTCAAATGCCTGATCAATAACTTTCTCAACTATTTTTTTTCTCTTATAAAAAACCACTTTCTGTTGACCTTTCTTAATATTTTTTAACAAATTGCCAATTATCCTGTTGCGGAACATTCGTTTACGAATGTCCCTAAACTGTTGTTTCCTTCTACTTTCATGCATAGAGTTATCTCTTACTCTAGCAGTAACATTTCTCATTGGCCTTTCCTTACCGTTTGAATTGCTTCTCCTTTTCTGGACTGAAACATTTTCTGTAGTAATATTTTTTTTACTAGATATATTTCTTATGAATGTTTTTGTACTCTTACCCGGTGCTTTCTTGGTGACTTGACAAATCTTTTTGTTAGAGGACTGCTGCTTTTTTTCATTCACCTGCTGTCTTTGACGTTTTGCAGCCTTTCTCACTCTTTCTTTGCTTGGCATCCTAAAATCTTGAAATAATCTGCAGTTGAATCTGTGGTAAAATAGAATAAAAAATGTTATTAACCACTATTACCCAACAGTAAATTAATAACAGTCATCAAAAACTTAACACACTACTTAACATTTTTACATAGAAGAATTTTTTGTACATGGCAAATTTAGAATACAGAAATAGCAGAAAAGAAATGGAATTTATATTCATTTTACCTGTCCTGTTTTATATATGAATCTGATCTAATTTTATGACCATATTTTAATATTTTATTGAAGACACTACACATAAACTGTTTTTGAAGGTGTCTTTATTTTTAAATTAAACGGTTTACATATTTAATTTTTATTTATTATAAATTTATAAAATAAATGTTTATAGTTCCATAGGCTCAAGCAAGTCAGCTTCCCATCCTATGTCATACAATTCTGACAAATCTGCATCCTCATCACGTTCTTCTTCATCCTCAGGATTGAAATCATCCAAGGGATCAACATCCACTGATGTTCCAATTACGAGTTCAATGATGAGGTCGAAATCAACTGATTGCTGATTGTCGCTCATGTTGATGTTGTCTTTATCTTTAAAGAAAGATAACAACAATGAGATGTTGCACAGTAAGAGACAAATCTCAGAGATTATAATAGTAAAATTGTTTAACAAGAGTAACATTTTGCAGCTATTATTTAACCATGTCCAACGATGCTGAGGAGCAGAGGAGGTGAAGCCTATCTCCAATTTTTCACTGAACAGGACTCATCTCTTCTTAACCTTGGATAAACCTCACCGACTCTGTGTCCCCTGCACATAATTAAATGTAAAGGGGCAGATTTATATTAACTAGCACATCCCCAGGGATGCACCAGTTAACATGCACCGCTGCTCTGCCACCCACAGTGTGCCGCATTTACAATCAGATAGGACAAAGCTACATCAAAACCCTGCGCCTGCTTGAAGCAGGCATAGATCTTGACGCAGGTAGGCTGAAAGCTAAAGCAACAACTAAGTGTTGTGTGCAGAAGTTGCAAAAAAGGAAAAATGGCGTTTAAACCAGTAATGAGCCCATGCTAACTTAACACAGAGTAAAGATATCCAGGATCTACATCAGTTTGGGGTTCACGAACCTGGCAGGTACAAGGCACTGAGGCTTTGCACCGTGCATGTCTCATCCCAAATCATATGTTGTTTGTGAATGAAACAATTTCCCAGACCAAATGCTTTGGATTGGCTACTTCTAAAAAATTAAACACCCCTACTATCCCGGAGTTACAGGAATATGATGCTTGGAGTAATTTTACTCGTTGTCCATTAAAGATTTACAGGCCCTACTCCGTAATTCTTCCTTTAACATTTCCAGTATAAATCCAAAAGGTTGACTGCTTTGGCAACGTGCCTTATCCACGGTTTAATAACGCTGCCTTTTGCTTTATATAAGTTTTCAAATTGTATGAAATATATACCAATAGGTCGTTATTAACCTTTAGGTAGTGGTTTTCTTCATGAGTTCTGGTCGCTTCCATACACATACAGATTTTCAAAGATGATCAAGAAGTTTATCTGAATGGAGAGGAATGCACTGAGACGCCAGATCATTCACTAATGTGTAGGCACATACAGTTACACGGTTCATGCAACAAACACCGACCAAATATGGCTTGCGTGTTGCAAGGCACGCCAGTTCCTGCTATCATCCCCACGTTCAAGTTGTTGGAAAATGGTAGTTATTTGATGCTCAATAATGAAGATTGTTCTGGGTTAATTAAAAGTATTCCTTTTATCGTAACAGTAAGTGAACGGGTTATTTGCTGCAGAAATGTTCTATTTCCTCCCACACATGAACATAGGGAGTTTTCAATCTGGCCACAAATACCAACCTTGGGAGCACATTTCAACGGCATGGCAAGAATAAGAGCTCTTTTGTCTCAGAGAGAGGTGGCCTTGACTTCGGCCCGTGAAACTTTCATGCTTCACATAGCGAACACCCGTACAGAGGTGCAGACCCCTTTAAATACAGATTCGCCTTTCCATTTCAGCAAGATGGTTCGGACTATCTCTAACGCGTCCTCTACAAAGGGCCTGGCACACTTTTTTAAAGTTGTTACCAGTGGTCTCGTGACTTCATTTGAGAAAATCTTTGGAATCATCCCTGCTTTCTTTCATTCTATTTTTTCCACTGTGCTTGGTGGATTCCCATTTTTACTTGCATTACCAGCGGACGCTCTTGTGCTTTTTTACATTTTTAAATATGGATGTCCCTCCTGTGCAACCTCCCGCCCTGCAGCTGCTCACGCTGTTCCGCAATCGCATGCTTGAATATTATGGCACAATGCCGTTGGCGATATTAAGCACGGCATATGGATTATCTTTTCGATTCTCCTACTTCACCTGTGTCCAGCCTGTATTTCACTGCCTGACCTGTGATTTCGATTGGGCCATTGATTTGTGTCTCTGCGGACCGGTTTCTCCTGACGTCGACTTTAATCAGCTGATGAGTCCTATCATTACTCACGAGTTGGTTTGTCCTGGCGAAAGTATTATGGCTGTGGCATTGATCCATGGACTAATTGGTCCCTGGAATTTACTGGCGGCAACACAGTCTTTCTTGGAACAGAGCTTTCTTGAAAACCCACCGAGCTGTCCTCTGATGGTGATAGAGGATCCGGTGCTGGAAGAGCACGTATGTTCTTTTCCGCTTTTAAATTGGATGGCTGAACTCTTTTCGGATGAAGACGGTGACTTCCTATTAGAGGCTGTTGCAGCTTATTTTGCATACACAGTTATGTCATAGACCTTTTTCATGTTTGATATGCTGAGTACTAGCATTTCATTGACAAGTCATTGACTTATTTGTCAAGTTTTTATTATTTAGCTTGCCTATTGGCTTAAGCCTCGATAAAGTAGTTGGCTGTTTTATTTTTCTTTAGCATTAAATTTTCCTAGTTTTTAATGTTTTACCTTGCGGACCGTCCACATATAAAGTTGCAATCTGCTCTCATGAGATGGCACTTCTATTATCTTATTCAGTTCGTTTCCGGATCATGGGGAGGTGTCATGTAGATCCTATATATCTTTACACCGTGTTAAGTTAGCATGGACTCATTACCGGTTTAAACGCCATTTTTCCTTTTTTGCAACTTCTGCACACAACACTTAGTTGTTGCTTTAGCTTTCAACCTAATAGTTCATCGTGATTTACATGAGAATAATATGTTATTGCTCTACTATCTGCTTTACTTGTTAAACTATATCTGTACAGCGAGTGCTGAAGTTTCAAGAACAACACGATACAGAATTGTTATGAGGTCTGATCTCCACGACTTCATACTCATAACATAAGTGCAGCTTCTGCCAATTCTGGGCATGAGGCGGGTTTTATATTGCTTTGCCGAACACACATACACAACACTTGATGCGGTTCACATGAAGAGAGAGCTGGTGTATGCTGATGTGATTCCTTCAAATCTAAGACACTAAAGTATGGGCACGCCCGAAACCAACACAAAGAGACCTTCTTAGCAAATAATATAATATGTGTATTAGGGAGGGTGAGATATAAGCAGCCGCGGGCCGTGGAGGGAGTTACGGTGGGGCAGGGAGGCGGGGAGGGGGAGGGGCAGGGTGGAGCCCTCTCCACCCTGCCCCTCCCCCTCCCCGCCTCCCTGCCCTACCGTAACTCCCTCCACGGCCCGCGGCTGCTTATAAGTGTTGCTAACTCTTATTCATTTACAGCATGTTAACATACTGTCACCATTCGCTTTTTATGTACTAGTAACTGTGCTGGTAATTTTGCTACTGATAATATGTGTACTTGTATTATCTAAGATACTACGCCTGAGAAGACGGCATTAGTAAATAAACATTTCAAATACACCTGTGTTCTTCTTAACTCCATGTTCTGGTTTCTAAGAAATATATAACGACCGACTGTTCATGAGTTCCACGTATCCTGAGGTACTATAAGTTCATATTCTGGATTGTCTAAACATTGAGAGTTTGTTATATCCAATGTGACACTGTACCTAGCTTGCTAAGGGGTTTTTGATTACTAAGGTGAGTTTTGGGGCACCCTAATTCGCCGAGGTTCCAATCCTCTGTCCACAGTTCTGTGTGAGAACAGAAACCCTACGACAGGGGCACCCCTGAGCCTTGCTGGAGCTTCATCACACTTGCGATACAACTCCAGCAATGCGCCACCTTTACGGCACAGATACGTCACGCATCTGTGCTGTTTTTGCCCCATGATGCGCCGCATTGTAAATGCAGCACACCATAGGTGACGGAATAGCGGCACAGAATGACTAACACATCCCTGGTGATGCGCCAGTCATCATAAATCTATCCCTATGCTTCTTATCTTGTTAGACATGAACCGCCATATGTATCATCAAAGTTTTTTGCATTTCCTAAATAGCAAACTTTAAGGAGTAAATAGCGATTCTTTACCATTCCTAGTTTGCGATGAGCTATTTGCTAATTACAAATTACCCATTCATTTCCATGCAGCAGGAGGCCCATAGGAATGAAGGTGCAATTTGCGATTAGCAATTACCTCATCGCAAATTACAAATTTTTCCGAGGGTGCAGGAGTGTCTCAAGAACACCCTGCTGCACCCCTGAAAAAGAAATTTGGGGGCATATGGCGCACATAAATTTTGAAAACATTCCTTTACCTCAAAAACGATTTTCAACTCATAATTTGAAAACACTGCACATGGGGAAATGACTTAAAATGTCCTTAAGACACATAAAAGCGTTTTTTGATTGCCTTTGCAGCATGTTTCAGTCACCTTTAACATGCCTATGTAACGCAAACATTCAAAATCTAAATTTGCCATGCACAGGTGGGAGCATATTTACAAGCAATTTGCTCCACAGACAAACTTCTTACATTGAAATGGGAAAAATAACATCAGAGACTCTCAATTACCTTATAAAGAAGCAGACACCATTATGTCCTTCTCATCAATATTAAAACCATTGCTTTTTCTCAAAAACGATTTACAAGTCATAATTTGAAAACACTCCACAGCTCCTATGCACATAAAAACCCTGTCAGTACTAATACTTCACATTTTCTCCAATTACAATTTCTCAAAGAAACAAAATCTATTTGTAAAACACTTGAGACAAAGCAACATTTGAAAAACACAACTTTCTTCATAATTTTCTCCTTAAAGCACACTATTTTCTATCTAAATTAAAGAAATCTTTTCTCACCTTAGCAAATACTTTGAGTTTCAAAACAGTCTCAGAAACACACCAATTTGTCTTCAGCAGAGCAAAAGGTATGCACTCCAGAGTCTGCAGCTACCAAAAGCACAGAAATGCTGTAATTCCTCACACATATCTCTCATGTCACCCAATCAAAACTCTTCCCTCACTTTTTTTCAAAGCAAAACCCTTCCCCCCTCTGCCCCCTCTCTGCTTTTTCTGCATACCAACCACCTCTTGCAAGACCTCTGGTGTTTCTAAGTTCACACAACAAAGTTGCAATTGAACTCTGAACTCTCAGTGCACCTGCATATCCAGTGCAATCTTTCATTTAATGATTTTTTCTTCGCCACTCAAAATACATCTTTCAACGAACTCATCCATGCACCCTAACTTTCTGTTTTCAGCAATCAAAATCCACCAATCACTCTTACTGCTTCATTAACACAGAAACTCCTCAGTTTTTTTCATTTTACACTCTCATTTTTTCAACTGCCATTTCATTGCCACACTTCATCTGACTGCAGGAGAACCTTCTCTCGCCATGTTTTCTGTCTGGATTGTTGGACATAGTTACATCTATTGGGCTCAGAGGTACGCTGAAAACAGGAATTTACCTAACCTCAATTTTCAAGATGTGGAAATTAAGTGGTTTGGCCACAGAGGATTAAAATTTCACCAATTGATACCATTGGTGAAAACCTTTATGCATTTGCCAAAACCTGACCTGTTAATTGTGCACTGTGGAGGTAATGATTTGGGCACTTTGACTGGGGTAGGTCTGGAAATGCTTTTAAAGGACACCTTTGAGCAATTGATGGCACTTTTTCCTCAGACTGCCTTGGTATATTCAAATATATGCCAAAGACAAAAATGGAGGTGGTCGAACCAATTTTGTCCACAAATTGAGAAATCGAGGAAGCATGTAAACAAATCTGTTTCAGCTTACATGAGAGACCATGGAATGGGCTCCCTGTACAACAATAACTTGCGTTACTACATGCAAGATATCTACAGAGGAGATGGAGTTCACTTCTCAGATGAGGGCAACAGAATTTTCACTCTGAATTTAAGACTGTGCATTGGTACCTACTTATAAGTACCTAAATGTACCATAAACCCAAAAGCTCTTCTCAGAGCTACCCTACATCTGATCACTCACAATTATTATTTTACTCTAACTTTTTTCAATAATTTTCAAGAAAGTACGCTCCCCAGAACGCTTCCCGGTTCGCGAACCGGGCGCACTCCACGCAAAAAAACTAAAAAAACGGTATATTTTTTTTGTTGCCCTGCGAGACCCTTTTAAAGCCTCCACATCAAACCTAGGGGGTCAGGGACGATCTACTATGCCCCCTTATGGTCATTTGCCCCTTAGCTTTGGCCTCCTCTTGTCTCTCGATCCTACCGAGAGACAAGATGGCGGCCGCTACGGACTGTTTGGAATGTTTACAGACGCCGAAGAACCAATCAGCTTCGCAAACCTCCGTAACGCGAAAAGTACGCGAAGCGGAGCGCTGTTACAGATATATATCTTTTTTTGAACGTTAATTTCTCAAAATCCACTGGAGCACATATATTGAGACCTAGCAAAGGCACATCGGGCTGCCAGTCCCTACAATTTTGCCAAGTTTCGTGCAAATCCATTCAGCCGTTCGATTATTATTATTTATTTTTTTTTGCCCCGCTGGGCCCTTTTAAAACCTCCACATCAAACCTAGGGGGTCAGCGAGAATCTACTATGCCCCCTTATGGTCATTTGCCCCTTCGCTTTGGCCTCCTCTTGTCTCTCGATCCTACCGAGAGACAAGATGGCGGCCGCGACGGACTGTTTGGAATGTTTACAGACGCCGGAGAACCAATCAGCTTCGCTTCACAAAGCTCTGTTGCGCGAAAAGTACGCGAACCGGAGCGCTGCCCGGTCCGCTGTTACAGATATATATCTTTTTTTAAACGTTAATTTCTCAAAATCCACTGGAGCACATATATTGAGACCTACAAAAGGCACATCGGGCTACCAGTCCCTACAATTTTGCCAAGTTTCGTGCAAATCCATTCAGCCGTTCGGGCTAAAAGTGAGGCCAACCGCCCTATGGAAAACTCAATGTTAAAAACACGTTTTGGGACCCCCCTTTTTTCTCGACCCCCCCCTGGACGAACCCCCCCCAATTTTCAGGGGCTGCTCAGAAACAAAATGTGCCATTTTCCTGAAAATTTCAGCCAATTCCGTCCACAAACGCCAAAGTTATTAGACATAGAATTTTCAAAAATCCCATAGAGAAAAAATCCTAACTATATATACCTACTGGCGACCGCCAGTAGGTAATATATATATATATATATGTATATATATATATATATATATATATATATATATATATATATATGTACATATATTACCTACTGGCGGTCGCCAGTAGGTATATATAGTTAGGATTTTTTCTCTATGGGATTTTTGAAAATTCTATGTCTAATAACTTTGGCGTTTGTGGACGGAATTGGCTGAAATTTTCAGGAAAATGGCACATTTTGTTTCTGAGCAGCCCTTGAAAATTTGGGGGGGGGTTCGTCAAGGGGGGGCCGAGAAAAAAGGGGGGTCCCAAAACGTGTTTTTAACATTGAGTTTTCCATAGGGCGGTTGGCCTCACTTTTAGCCCGAACGGCTGAATGGATTTGCACGAAACTTGGCAAAATTGTAGGGACTGGTAGCCCGATGTGCCTTTTGTAGGTCTCAATATATGTGCTCCAGTGAATTTTGAGAAATTAACGTTTAAAAAAAGATATATATCTGTAACAGCGGACCTGGCAGCGTCCCAGGACGTGTACTTTTCGCGCAACGGAGCTTTGTGAAGCGAAGCTGATTGGTTCTCCGGCGTCTGTCAACATTCCAAAAAGTCCGTAGCGGCCGCCATCTTGTCTCTCGGTAGGATCGAGAGACAAGAGGAGGTCAAAACAAAGGGGGAAATAACTATAAGGGGGCATAGTAGATCCTCGCTGACCCCCTAGGTTTGATGTGGAGGTTTTAAAAGGGCCCCGCGGGGCAAAAAAAAAAAATAATAATAATAATCGAACGGCTGAATGGATTTGCACGAAACTTGGCAAAATATTAGGGACTGGTAGCCCAATGTGCCTTTGCTAGGTCTCAATATATGTGCTCCAGTGGATTTTGAGAAATTAACGTTCAAAAAAAGATATATATCTGTAACAGCGCTCCGCTTCGCGTAACGGAGGTTTGCGAAGCTGATTGGTCATTCTGTCACTGGGCTATAGTTGGGCTACATCTGGCTGATATTTGGGCTACATTTGTTTTTTTGTGTGTCTGGCGGCCATCTTTGGGCTACATTGGGCTACATTGGGCTTCATTGGGCTACATTGGGCTACATTTGGGCTCCAACATATATATAGGCCAATGTAGCCCAATATATATTTTTCAAAGTTAATTTTCGTAAAAACCACTGGAGCATATATCTTGAGACATAGCAAAGGCACATCGGGCTACGAGTCCCTACAATTTTGCCAAGTTTCGTGGAAATCCATTCAGCCGTTCGAGCTAAAAGTGAGTCCAACCGCCCTATGGAAATGAAGGAAATTAATGGGTAATTTGTAATTAGCAAATAGCTAATCGCAAACTAGGAATGGTAAAGAATCGCTATTTATTCCTTAAAGTTCGCTATTTAGGAAATGCAAAAAACTTTGATGATACATATGGCGGTTCATCTCTAACAAGATAAGAAGCATAGGGATACATTTATGATGACTGGCGCATCACCAGGGATGTGTTAGTCATTCTGTGCCGCTGTTCCGTCACCTATGGTGTGCTGCATTTACAATGCGGCGCATCATGGGGCAAAAACAGCACAGATGCGTGATGTATCTGTGCCGTAAAGGTGGCGCATTGCTGGAGTTGTATCGCAAGTGTGATGAAGCTCCAGCAAGGGTCGGGGGTGCCCCTGTCGCAGGGTTTCTGTTCTCACACAGAACTGTGGACAGAGGATTGGAACCTCGGCGAATTAGGGTGTCCCAAAACTCACGTTAGTAATCAAAAACTCCTTAGCAAGCTAGGTACAGTGTCACATTGGATATAACAAACTCTCAATGTTTAGACAATCCAGAATATGAACTTATAGTACCTCAGGATACGTGGAACTCATGAACAGTCGGTCGTTATATATTTCTTAGAAACCAGAACATGGAGTTAAGAAGAACACATGTGTATTTGAAATGTTTATTTACTAATGCCGTCTTCTCAGGCGTAGTATCTTAGATAATACAAGTACACATATTATCAGTAGCAAAATTACCAGCATAGTTACTAGTACATAAAAAGCGAATGGTGATAGTATGTTAACATGCTGTAAATGAATAAGAGTTAGCAACACTTATAAGCAGCCGCGGCCCGTGGAGGGAGTTACGGTGAGGCAGGGAGGCGGGGAGGGGGAGAAGCAGGGTGGAGAATACAAGTACACATATTATCAGTAGCAAAATTACCAGCATAGTTACTAGTACATAAAAAGCGAATGGTGACAGTATGTTAACATGCTGTAAATGAATAAGAGTTAGCAACACTTATAAGCAGCCGCGGGCCGTGGAGGGAGTTACGGTGGGGCAGGGAGGCGGGGAGGGGGAGGGGCAAGGTAGAGAGGGCTCCACCCTGCTTCTCCCCCTCCCCGCCTCCCTGCCTCACCGTAACTACCTCCACGGCCCGCGGCTGCTTATATCTCACCCTCCCTAATACACATATTATATTATTTGCTAAGAAGGTCTCTTTGTGTTGGTTTAGGGCGTGCCCATACTTTAGTGTCTTAGATTTGAAGGAATCACATCAGCATACACCAGCTCTCTCTTCATGTGAACCGCATCAACTGTTGTGTATGTGTGTTCGGCAAAGCAATATAAAACCCGCCTCATGCCCAGAATTGGCAGAAGTTGCACTTATGTTATGAGTATGAAGTCGTGGAGATCAGACCTCATAACAATTCTGTATCGTGTTGTTCTTGAAACTTTAGCACTCGCTGTACAGATATAGTTTAACAAGCAAAGCAGATAGTAGAGCAATAACATATTATTCTCATGTAAACCACGATGAACTACTAGGTGGAAAGCTAAAGCAACAACTAAGTGTCGTGTGCAGAAGTTGCAAAAAAGGAAAAATGGCGTTTAAACCGGTAATGAGCCCATGCTAACTTAACACGGTGTAAAGATATCCAGGACCTAGATGACACCTCCCCATGATCCGGAAACGAACAGAATAAGATAATAGAAGTGCCATCTCATGAGAGCAGATTGCAAGTTTATATGTGGACGGTCCGCAAGGTAAAGCATTAAAAACTAGGAAAATTTAATGCTAAAGAAAAATAAAACAGCCAAGTACTTTATCGAGTCTTAAGCCAATAGGCAAGGTAAATAATAAAAACTTGACAAATAAGTCAATGAATTGTCAATGAAATGCTAGTACTCAGCATATCAAACATGAAAAAGGTCTATGACATAACTGTGTATGCAAAATAAGCTGCAACAGCCTCCAATAGGAAGTCACCGTCTTCATCCGAAAACAGTTCAGCCATCCAATTTAAAAGCGGAAAAGAACATACGTGCTCTCCCAGCACCGGATCCTCTATCACCATCAGAGGACAGCTCGGTGGGTTTTCAAGAAAGCTCTGTTCCAAGAAAGACTGTGCTGCTGCCAGTAAATTCCAGGGACCAAGTAGTCCATGCATCAATGCCACAGCCATAATCCTTTCGCCAGGACAAACCAACTCGTGAGTAATGATAGGAGTCATCAGCTGATTAAAGTCGACGTCAGGAGAAACCGGTCCGCAGAGACACAAATCAATGGCCCAATCGAAATCACAGGTCAGGCAGTGAAATACAGGCTGGACACAGGTGAAGTAGGAGAATCGAAAAGATAATCCATATGCCGTGCTTAATATCGCCAACGGCATTGTGCCATAATATTCTAGCATGCGATTGCGGAACAGTGTCAGCAGCTGCAGGGTGGGAGGTTGCATAGGAGGGACATCCATATTTAAAAATGTAAAAAAGCACAAGAGCGTCCGCTGGTAATGCAAGTAAAAATGCCAATCCACGAACCAGAGTGGAGAAAATAGAATGAAAGGAAGCAGGGATGACTCCAAAGATTTTCTCAAATGAAGTCACGAGACCACTGGTAACAACTTTAAAAAAGTGCGCCAGGGTCTTTGTGGAGGATGCGTTAAAGATAGTCGGAACCATCTTGCTGAAATTGAAAGGCAAATCTGAATTGAAAAGGGTCTGCACCTCTGTACGGGTGTTCGCTATGTGAAGCACGAAAGTTTCACGGGCCGAACTCAAGGCCACCTCTCTCTGAGACAAAAGAGCTCTTATTCTTGCCATGCCGTTGAAATCTGTCCCAAGGTTGGTATTTGTGGCCAGATTGAAAACTCCCTATGTTCATGTGTGGGAGGAAATAGAACATTTCTGCAGCAAATAACCCGTTCACTTACTGTTACGATAAAAGGAATACTTTTAATTAACTCAGAACAATCTTCATTATTGAGCATCAAATAACTACCATTTTCCAACAACTTGAACGTGGGGATGATAGCAGGAACTGGCGTGCCTTGCAACACGCAAGCCATATTTGGTCGGTGTTTGTTGCATGAACCGTGTAACTGTATGTGCCTACACATTAGTGAATGATCTGGCGTCTCAGTGCATTCCTCTCCATTCAGATAAACTTCTTGATCATCTTTGAAACATCTGTATGTGTATGGAAGCGACCAGACCTCATGAAGAAAAGCACTACCTAAAGGTTCATAACGACCTATTGGTATATATTTCATACAATTTGAAAACTTATATAAAGCAAAAGGCAGCGTTATTAAACCGTGGATAAGGCACGTTGCCAAAAAACCCGCAATCCTCTGCTGATGATGTCACTGAGCATGTCATGAATGATGTAATATGTGACATCATCAGCAGTGGATTACGGGTAATAGTATCTCTAGTTTACTCCCCTATAGCTGTCTTTCTTTTAACATAAGTGTCTGTTTCCTTCCCTTATACTTACTGTTTTTGGTTCGCTTCTGGTTCGCGTACCGGCGAGCGAACTGGGAAGCGAACTAAGAGAAATAGAGGTTGGCACAGTTCCAAATATTGTACCAATTTTTTAATAACGGGGAGGTAGTTCTGAAAAGAACTTTTTTTTTATTGTTTTTGTTGTTTTATATTTTTTTTATTATTTTTCGGAATTTTTTTTTACTTTTTTTGAATTTTTCTGAACAGTTTTATATTTTTTGGGGTTTTTCTTGGAGGGGGCAATGAAAACGATTCATTGTAAAGGGCTCAACAGGAGCAACAAAACAAAAAAAGAAGTATTTATTATTTTGGGCGTTTCGTACAAACTTGCATATGATAGTCAATAGCTCTGTTGATCAGAGTGATGCTTCTTTCTCCGTAGCAAATGAATCCATCGCAAAATACGCAGATGTGTTTTACTTCACCAAATCTCGTTTGAATATTTGGCACCATCTCCCTGCCCTCTGGTCCCGTTACTTCCGGTACAACAGATCTTCTGGCCATAATAGGGAGATTATCTAGGTCGTTCCGAAACTGTGCAGCACTGTAGTTGTTAGGATGCCACCTAGTCATATGGCGATGCATTGTGTAGTTTCCGAAGCTGTATTTTTTGTCGGTCCCTCTGGACAGTCTATCTTGACATATAAGGCAAGTTACGTATCTTGCATTTACTTTTTTCTGACCTTTGGGAATTTTAAAAAATTGCCAAATGAAGTTTTCTTTCCGGTGAGACGTCCTGGGCTGCTCAGGCAAAAACTGCCTCTCTTCGTGCTCGTCGTCCTGTTCCTCTTCTTCCTCTTCTTGTTGAATTATAACTTGAGCAGGTGGTCCACTCTTCCTTGGATGTGGTGGAGGTGGTGGGGAAGCACCAGCTGAAGCTACTAAAGAAGCCATTGCTCAGTGATCACAAAGGGTCTTTCTCTCACAATGATGAAAGTCAGAGTGAGGAAAGAAGGAGGGATTTTCATCATTTGGGAAAAACAAGAGTTCTCAACCAATCAAAAGTGTTCATTTTAGATTATATGACCTAGTCTTACATCATTAGGAAACCAAAAGTGAAATGAACCAATGAAAAGTGTTATTACCAAGTCACATGACTTGCTGTGTTTACGTTAAGCGCTTTGCAGGGCCTCCCGGTTTGCTTCCAGAAACCTGCGCTTTGCGACTCGCTTCGCGTACCAGTTCGCTAACGTAGCACATCATATGACGTATCACGCGAGAACGTGAAACGTCATGCGACGGGAGGCGTCACGATGTTGTTTTCTAACGCGGCACTTGCGGTAAAGAAACGTTTACCGGCTCGCGGTCTATTTCGCGGCATCAAGGTCAGCTAACGGGAAGCTTCCCGATTCGCGAAGCGGGAACGAAGAAAAAAAAATATTTAAAAAAAAAATTATTCATAAACATATAAAATATATTTTTGGATTTAAAGAAGAATACATTTTACAGCTACAGATATTAGCTGTTAAAAAACCAATGAAATTCACAGAAAAAACCATAGGTTATAGACCATATATAGTTAGGAATTAGCATTTACAAAACCTTGAAAATTCACTGAAAAAACCATAGGTTATAGACCATATATAGTTAGGAATTAGCATTTAGAAAACCTTATTTTACTCACACAAAACCATTGAAATTCCATATATAGTTAGTTGCACTAACTATATATCGCGCACCCGCAATCCACTGCTGATGATGTCACATATTACATCATTCATGACATGGTCAGTGACATCACTGATGACATCACTGATGACATCTCAAATGACATCACTGATGACATCATCTAGTGTCTGTGTGTTTTTGTAAAGTTTAAATACGTTTTACATATTGAAGAATGAGTGGATGTATGGAAGACTGAGTGTGTGTGTGGCTGGCTGGGAGGTGTGTGACTCTGTGCATATCAATGTGTACTTGTATCAGTGATTGTATAAGAGAGTAAGTATGTGTTAGTATATGTGTGAAAAGTATGGTGTTCTGTGTTTAACTATAGATGAGGAAATCGAAGTGTGATTGATTCTTCACAGGACTGACTAGGTGTATGAGTGCATATGATAGTGTTCTAATAATAACTGACTGTATGTATGAGTAATTGTATGGGTGAATGAGTGAATGTGTGTGTAGACGTACGAATCAGTGAGTGCGTATGTAGTAACTGGTATTGGTGTGTCATGATGTCATCAGTGATGTCATTTGAGATGTCATCAGTGATGTCATTTCAGATGTCATTAGTGATGTCATCAGTGATGTCACTGAAGTATGGTGTTCTGTGTTTAACTGTATAGATGAAGAAATGGAAGTGTGATTGATTCTTTGCAGGACTGACTTGGTGTGTGAGTAACTCCATGGATGAGTGGCAGTGTGTGACTGTCTGCATAGGTGTATGAGTGCATATGATAGTGTTGTAATAATGAGTGACTGTATGTATGAGTGATTGTATGGGTGAATGAGTGAATGTGTGTGTAGACGTAGGAATCAGTGAGTGCGTATGTAGTAACTGGTACTCAAGTTTTTATTATTATGTTTTGGCTCTCACTGAGGGCCACATAAGGAAATTAAACATACAAAAGTACTGTAATAACAGATTAAAAAAGAAAAGCAAAATATATAAGGGTACATAGTTGACAATACATAAACAAAATACTACAGTTATCAACTTTAAAGTGAGTCATGGCGACATTTCAATAATCTCAATAAATATTTAAGAATCCCTTAAAAAACTTAAAAATTCTGCAACAAAACAATTCATTGGGAGGGCAGTAAAGTGCATGAATAAACAATTTAGCATTTAGGATTCCCAATTGGAGACAAATAGGTTTAATCCATTTAACTCGTAAAGAACGTAAAGCAGGGCAAGTAAACAAGACGTGGTTACGATCTTGAACAGCGACATCACAGAGGTTACATATCGTGGGACTCCCGTGCCATTTTGCTAAAAGAAGATTAAGAGGGAGTAGATCATGACGTAGGAGATACCATAACCTACGTACTCCATGAGGAATATTCCAGCTCAAATATTGCTGGGGCGACTTGGGGGTATATGTCTCTAGGAGAGGTTTCCTGGCACATAATCTGGGTTGGGCAAGAGTATCCAGCTTAACAGATAACTCCCACGAAGCTCTTTTTAATAAATTTTTAAGTTCAGAAGAATTAATCAAGAATAGGGTACTCTCATCCAACTCTAACAGGGCCACAGCTTTCCTAAAATTTTTCAATAGAGAGGAAAAATCATTAAGATTACCCAGTAACTCCTTTTTTACAAGTTCTCTTAGAGTACCAGGTTTTCCTCTAGCCAAGCATGCTACCCATCTTACCAGGGCCACCAATCCCTGTGTCCAACAGCTTCGGAGCCCAAATTCTAGTCTGCATGACGAGGTAGAACATGCATTACTAAGTGATGTAATTTTTCGAAGGACCCGTCCTTCCATTTTTTGAAGGAATCCCCACTGGTTCAGCCCTACTAGTTCTATTCCATATAGGAGTGTAGCTGGCACTTTAGCTTTAAAAACTTCCAAAAAAAGAGAGAAGTGTCTCTTCCCAGTAGCTTTGTATAGCGAGCATAGCCCCATTCCATGGGACAAAGCTTTACGGGAATTATGTTCAATATGGGGAGTCTCACTAAGATTCGCTGATATTATTTTGCCTAAAAAAGGGTAAGTTTTAACAACGTCAAGTCTTTGCCCCCCAATTACCCACTTATAATTGCTCGATCTGCATTTTCTCTTACCAAAAATACACATAATTTTACTTTTTGATGTGTTAATTTTCATATGGTGTGCTACGGCAAATTCATTCAATGCGGACAGGCGATTAGATAAACCCTTCGGGGTCAAATCCAAAACAAGAATATCGTCTGCATACATTAAAATAGTTATAGCAGCTCCTCCAATTTTCGGTGCCACTCCTTCACATGATGAAATAAAAATTGGAAGATCAGCCATATATAAGGAAAATAATATAGGTGCCAATATGCACCCTTGTTTTAGGCCATTTTGGGAGGGAATTAATGAAGTAAGACCCTCTTCACCACTAACTATATATGGAATTTCAATGGTTTTGTGTGAGTAAAATAAGGTTTTCTAAATGCTAATTCCTAACTATATATGGTCTATAACCTATGGTTTTTTCAGTGAATTTTCAAGGTTTTGTAAATGCTAATTCCTAACTATATATGGTCTATAACCTATGGTTTTTTCTGTGAATATATATATATATATTCACTGAAAAAACCATAGGTTATAGACCATATATAGTTAGGAATTAGCATTTACTAAACCTTATTTTACTCACACAAAACCATTGAAATTCCATATATAGTTAGTTGCACTAACTATATATCGCGCACCCGCAATCCACTGCTGATGATGTCACATATTACATCATTCATGACATGGTCAGTGACATCACTGATGACATCACTGATGACATCTCAAATGACATCACTGATGACATCACTGATGACATCTCAAATGACATCACTGATGACATCATGACACACCAATACCAGTTACTACATACGCACTCACTGATTCCTACGTCTACACACACATTCACTCATTCACCCATACAATAACTCATACATACAGTCACTTATTATTACAACACTATCATATGCACTCATACACCTATGCAGACAGTCACACACTGCCACTCATCCATGGAGTTACTCACACACCAAGTCAGTCCTGTAAAGAATCAATCACACTTCCATTTCTTCATCTATACAGTTAAACACAGAACACCATACTTCAGTGACATCACTGATGACATCACTAATGACATCTGAAATGACATCACTGATGACATCTCAAATGACATCACTGATGACATCATGACACACCAATACCAGTTACTACATACGCACTCACTGATTCGTACGTCTACACACACATTCACTCATTCACCCATACAATTACTCATACATACAGTCAGTTATTATTAGAACACTATCATATGCACTCATACACCTAGTCAGTCCTGTGAAGAATCAATCACACTTCGATTTCCTCATCTATAGTTAAACACAGAACACCATACTTTTCACACATATACTAACACATACTTACTCTCTTATACAATCACTGATACAAGTACACATTGATATGCACAGAGTCACACACCTCCCAGCCAGCCACACACACACTCAGTCTTCCATACATCCAGTCATTCTTCAATATGTAAAACGTATTTAAACTTTACAAAAACACACAGACACTAGATGATGTCATCAGTGATGTCATTTGAGATGTCATCAGTGATGTCATCAGTGATGTCACTGACCATGTCATGAATGATGTAATATGTGACATCATCAGCAGTGGATTGCGGGTGCGCGATATATAGTTAGTGCAACTAACTATATATGGAATTTCAATGGTTTTGTGTGAGTAAAATAAGGTTTAGTAAATGCTAATTCCTAACTATATATGGTCTATAACCTATGGTTTTTTCAGTGAATTTTCAAGGTTTTGTAAATGCTAATTCCTAACTATATATGGTCTATAACCTATGGTTTTTTCAGTGAATTTCATTGGTTTTTTAACAGCTAATATCTGTAGCTGTAAAATTTATTCTTCTTTAAATCCAAAAATATATTTTATATGTTTATGAATAATTATTTTTTTAAATATTTTTTTTTCTTCGTTCCCGCTTCGCGAATCGGGAACCTTACAGTAAAAAAATGTTCAGAAAAATAAAAAAAAAAGTTCTTTTCAGAACTACCTCCCCGTTATTAAAAAATTGGTACAATATTTGGAACTGTGCCAACCTCTATTTCTCTTAGTTCGCTTCCTAGTTCGCTCGCTGGTACGCGAACTGGAAGCGAACCAAAAACAGTAAGTGTAAGGGAAGGAAACACACACTTATGTTAAAAGAAAGACAGCTATAGGGGAGTAAACTAGAGATACTATTACCCATAATCCACTACTGATGATGTCACATATTACATCATTCATGACATGCTCAGTGACATCATCAGCAGAGGATTGCGGGTTTTTTGGCAACATGCCTTATCGACGGTTTAATAACGCTGCCTTTTGCTTTATATAAGTTTTCAAATTGTATGAAATATATACCAATAGGTCTTTATGAACCTTTAGGTAGTGCTTTTGTTCATGAGGTCTGGTCGCTTCCATACACATACAGATGTTTCAAAGATGATCAAGAAGTTTATCTGAATGGAGAGGAATGCACTGAGACGCCAGATCATTCACTAATGTGTAGGCACATACAGTTACACGATTCATGCAACAAACAGCGACCAAATATGGCTTGCGTGATGCAAGGCACGCCAGTTCCTGCTATCATCCCCACGTTCAAGTTGTTGGAAAATGGTAGTTATTTGATGCTCAATAATGAAGATTGTTCTGAGTTAATTAAAAGTATTCCTTTTATCGTAACAGTAAGTGAACGGGTTATTTGCTGCAGAAATGTTCTATTTCCTCCCACACATGAACATAGGGAGTTTTCAATCTGGCCACAAATACCAACCTTGGGACACGTTTCAACAGCATGACAAGAATAAGAGCTCTTTTGTCTCAGAGAGAGGTGGCCTTGAGTTCGGCCCGTGAAACTTTCGTACTTCACATAGCGAACACCCGTACACAGGTTTGCCTTTCAATTTCAGCAACATGTTTCCGACTATCTTTAACGCATCCTCCACAAAATCCCTGGCACACTTTTTTAAAGTTGTTACCAGTGGTCTCGTGACTTCATTTGAGAAAATCTTTGGAGTCATCCCTGCTCCCTTTCATTCCATTTTCTCCACTCTGGTTCGTGGATTGCATTTTTACTTGCATTACCAGCGGACGCTCTTGTACTTTTTTACATTTTTAAATATGGATGTCCCTCCTATGCAACCTCCGACCCTGCAGCTGCTGACACTGTTCCGCAATCGCATGCTAGAATATTATGGCACAATGCCGTTGGCGATATTAAGCACGGCATATGGATTATCTTTTCGGTTCTCCTACTTCACCTGTGTCCAGCCTGTATTTCACTGCCTGACCTGTGATTTCGATTGGGCCATTGATTTGTGTCTCTGCGGACCGGTTTCTCCTGACGTCGACTTTAATCAGCTGATGACTCCTATCATTACTCACGAGTTGATTTGTCCTGGCGAAAGGATTATGGCTGTGGCATTGATGCATGGACTACTTGGTCCCTGGAATTTACTGGCGGCAGCACAGTCTTTCTTGGAACACAGCTTTCTTGAAAACCCACCGAGCTGTCCTCTGATGGTGATAGAGGATCCGGTGCTGGGAGAGCACGTATGTTCTTTTCCGCTTTTAAATTGGATGGCTGAACTGTTTTCGGATGAAGACGGTGACTTCCTGTTGGAGGCTGTTGCAGCTTATTTTGCATACACAGTTATGTCATAGACCTTTTTCATGTTTCATATGCTGAGTACTAGCATTTCATTGACAATTCATTGACTTAATTGTCAAGTTTTTATTATTTACCTTGCCTATTGGCTTAAGACTCGATAAAGTACTTGGCTGTTTTATTTTTCTTTAGCATTGAATTTTCCTAGTTTTTAATGCTTTACCTTGCGGACCGTCCACATATAAACTTGCAATCTGCTCTCATGAGATGGCACTTCTATTATCTTATTCAGTTCGTTTCCGGATCATGAGGAGGTGTCATCTAGGTCCTGGATATCTTTACACCGTGTTAAGTTAGCATGGGCTCATTACCGGTTTAAACGCCATTTTTCCTTTTTTGCAACTTCTGCACACGACATTTAGTTGTTGCTTTAGCTTTCCACCTAGTAGTTCATCGTGGTTTACATGAGAATAATATGTTATTGGTCTACTATCTGCTTTACTTGTTAAACTATATCTGTACAGCGAGTGCTAAAGTTTCAAGAACAACACGGTACAGAATTGTTATGAGGTCTGATCTCCACGACTTCATACTCATAACATAAGTGCAACTTCTGCCAATTCTGGGCATGAGGCGGGTTTTATATTGCTTTGCCGAACACACATACACAACAGTTGATGCGGTTCACATGAAGAGAGAGCTGGTGTATGCTGATGTGATTCCTTCAAATCTAAGACACTAAAGTATGGGCACGCCCTAAACCAACACAAAGAGACCTTCTTAGCAAATAATATAATATGTGTATTAGGGAGGGTGAGATATAAGCAGCCGCGGGCCGTGGAGGGAGTTACGGTGAGGCAGGGAGGCGGGGAGGGGGAGAAGCAGGGTGGAGCCCTCTCTACCTTGCCCCTCCCCCTCCCCGCCTCCCTGCCCCACCGTAACTCCCTCCACGGCCCGCGGCTGCTTATAAGTGTTGCTAACTCTTATTCATTTACAGCATGTTAACATACTGTCACCATTCGCTTTTTATGTACTAGTAACTATGCTGGTAATTTTGCTACTGATAATATGTGTACTTGTATTCTCCACCCTGCTTCTCCCCCTCCCCGCCTCCATGCCTCACCGTAACTCCCTCCACGGCCCGCGGCTGCTTATAAGTGTTGCTAACTCTTATTCATTTACAGCATGTTAACATACTATCACCATTCACTTTTTATGTACTAGTAACTATGCTGGTAATTTTGCTACTGATAATATGTGTACTTTTATTATCTAAGGTACTACGCCTGAGAAGACGGCATTAGTAAATAAACATTTCAAATACACATGTGTTCTTCTTAACTCCATGTTCTGGTTTCTAAGAAATATATAACGACCGACTGTTCATGAGTTCCACGTATCCTGAGGTACTATAAGTTCATATTCTGGATTGTCTAAACATTGAGAGTTTGTTATATCCAATGTGACACTGTACCTAGCTTGCTAAATAGTTTTTGATTACTAACGTGAGTTTTGGGACACCCTAATTCGCCGAGGTTCCAATCCTCTGTCCACAGTTCTGTGTGAGAACAGAAACCCTGCGACAGGGGCACCCCCGACCCTTGCTGGAGCTTCATCACACTTGCGATACAACTCCAGCAATGCGCCACCTTTACGGCACAGATACATCACGCATCTGTGCTGTTTTTGCCCCGTGATGCGCCGCATTGTAAATGCAGCACACCATAGGTGACGGAACAGCGGCACAGAATGACTAACACATCCCTGGTGATGCGCCAGTCATCATAAATCTATCCCTATGCTTCTTATCTTGTTAGAGATGAACCGCCATATGTATCATCAAAGTTATTTGCATTTCCTAAATAGCGAACTTTAAGGAATAAATAGCGATTCTTTACCATTCCTAGTTTGCGATGAGCTATTTGCTAATTAGCCGAATGTAGCCCAATGAAGCCCAATGTAGCCCAATGTAGCCCAAAGATGGCCGCCAGACACACAAAAAAACAAATGTAGCCCAAATATCAGCCAGATGTAGCCCAACTATAGCCCAGTGACAGAATGACCAATCAGCTTCGCAAACCTCCGTTACGCGAAGCGGAGCGCTGTTACAGATATATATCTTTTTTTGAACGTTAATTTCTCAAAATCCACTGGAGCACATATATTGAGACCTAGCAAAGGCACATCGGGCTACCAGTCCCTAATATTTTGCCAAGTTTCGTGCAAATCCATTCAGCCGTTCAATTATTATTTTTATTATTTTTTTTTGCCCCGCGGGGCCCTTTTAAAACCTCCACATCAAACCTAGGGGGTCAGCGAGGATCTACTATGCCCCCTTATAGTTATTTCCCCCTTTGTTTTGACCTCCTCTTGTCTCTCGATCCTACCGAGAGACAAGATGGCGGCCGCTACGGACTGTTTGGAATGTTGACAGACGCCGGAGAACCAATCAGCTTCGCTTCACAAAGCTCCGTTGCGCGAAAAGTCCGCGAACCAGAGCGCTAACCGGTCCGCTGTTACAGATATATATCTTTTTTTAAACGTTAATTTCTCAAAATCCACTGGAGTACATATATTGAGACCTACAAAAGGCACATCGGGCTACCAGTCCCTACAATTTTGCCAAGTTTCGTGCAAATCCATTCAGCCGTTCGGGCTAAAAGTGAGGCCAACCGCCCTATGGAAAACTCAATGTTAAAAACACGTTTTGGGACCCCCCTTTTTTCTCGGCCCCCCCTTGACGAACCCCCCCCAAATTTTCAAGGGCTGCTCAGACACAAAATGTGCCATTTTCCTGAAAATTTCAGCCAATTCCGTCCACAAACGCCAAAGTTATTAGACATAGAATTTTCAAAAAACCCATAGAGAAAAAATCCTAACTATATATACCTACTGGCGACCGCCAGTAGGTAATATATATGTCTGTATATATGCATGCATATATTTATATATATATATTTTTTCACTGAAAAACAATTCAAGAACATTATAGTTAGGAATTAGAGGTTAAAAGCCTTTGAAATTTACTTAAAATACATAGGTTTCAGGGATGTAATAGTTGAAAAATAGATTTAAAAAACCTTAGATATTCACTGAATAAAACACAGGTTTCGGGGAAGTTATAGTTAGTTGTATATTTCACTCATACAAAACCAGAGTAGTTCTGCTGTTATAGTTAGTTGAGCTAACTATAACTTGCTTGCGCACAATGCACTGCTGATTACATCACATGTTACATCATTCATGACATAGTCAGTGACATCCCTGATGACATTACTGATGACATCTCACGTGACATCACTGAAGACATTACTGATGACATCAGCCAGAGACTGGATGATTTCTAAAAGTTTAAGAATGTTAATTATAGATACGTAAAGATGTAGTGAACAATGAGTAGGTGTATGAGTGTCTGAATGGATGGTTTAGTGTGTGCATGACTGACTTTTTAATTGATAGATTAAACGTGTCTTAGTGAATGCATGGGTGAATGACTAATCTGTATGAATGTCTGTATCAGTCTGTCTGTTAGTTGGTGTGTCAGTGGCTACATGGGTTGGTGAGTAGCTACATGAGTGTCTATATGGGTTTATGATTGGTTGTCTCATTATCTGTATGGGTGCCTGAGTGTCTGTGTGGGTGGGTGGGGGGTGTGTGACTCTCTCTATGGATGTGTGAGGGGGTGATTTAGTGGGTGTATGGGTTCATAAGTGCATCTGCGAGGATCTGTATGGGTGAGTGAGTGTGTGTATGGCTGTGTTGGGAGTGAATATATGTCTCAGTGGTAAATGTTTGAATAACTACATATTGGAAAGGAGGTATGTGTGAATATTGGAGTATATAAGTGACTATATGTGAGAGTGAATAATTGTGAGAGTGGCTGTATGGATGAGTGTGTGCTTGTGTCAGTGATTTTATAAGAGAGTAATTATGTGTTAGTATCTGTATGAATAAGTGAGGTGGTGTGTGTATAACTGTATTGGTGAGTAAATGGCAGTGTGATTGAGTCTTTGGATGACTGACTAGATGTGTGAGTATCTCTGTGGATGAGTGGCAGTATGTGAGTGTTTGTATGGGTGTATGAGTTCATATATCAGAGGATGTATTGATGAGTGACAGCGTATATGAGTGACTATATCGATGAGTGAGTGGATATGTGTAGACCTATGAATAAGTGAGTGGGTATGTACTAACTGGTACTGGTTTGTCTATGGGTTTGAGAATGGTAGTCTATATCTTGGAGAGGGTGTATGAAAGGTTATATTAGGATGTGAGGAGGTACGTCAGATATTCAGTGGATGATGTCATCCGGGGTATCATCAGTGTTGTCATTTGAGATGTAATCAGTGATGTCATCAGTGATGTCATTACCATGTTATGAGTGATGTAATATGTGATATCATCAGCAGTGTATTGCGGGGGCGCAAGTTATAGTCAGCTCAACTAACTATAATGGCCGAATTTCTCTATAACATCCCCGAAAACAGTGTCTTTTTCAGTGAATTTCTAAGGTTTTTAAATGCTAATTTCTAACTATAACGTCCCTGAAACCTATGTTTTTAAAGGGAATTTTAAATGTTTTTAACTGCTAATTTCTAAATATGCCTACATGGGTATGACATGTGCAGAAAGATGAAGAAAGGGGCAGAAAGAAGCAAGAGAAGTGCAGAAAGAGACAACAGAAGTCCAGTAAGAGCAATAAAGGTGCAGAAAGAAGCAGGAGATGTGCAGAAAGAACAAACAGAGATGCAGAAAGATGCCTACTTTTACTCTAACTTACAACAGACTCATACAAAGTAGCCTAATCACTACTCCTTCAACCAAGATGTTCTAAACCTCTCTTTTCTCTTGAAGGTTCACTATTAATCCACTGCTCAGAATGTTTGGCCTACCTACCAAATATAAAAAGCAATCCTAAGTATATCAGTGTTGTAAGTCTGACCAAGTTTGTAGAGGTATACATGCGTGTCTCTGCTTTTACCGAGTGACATGTTACATAAAAATGAACATAGAAATGCTTGAATACCTGTGTTTCAAACACCATACTCTGTAAATATGTGTACAAAAAGATGTATGTATTTCCTTCTGCTCATAATACAGGGAACATTTCCTTCTGCTCATAATAGAGGGAACATGGCTATTCAATAGTATATTTGAGGGGCTCTATAATACCTATATACAAAAGACATGTCTGCCTGTGCAACTGAATGACAGAGCAGAACTGAGAGCATTTAACCACCTATAGTAGAAGATACCCACTTATTAAGCTTCCATCTCCAGATGCATAACACATGTGAAAATACATATATCAGTAGACATACAGCTCAGTCACAAGAGCATGCAGACCTTTAAACTTGACAGCTTGTCCTTCCCATTTGAATACAGAAGGAGGAGAGAGAAGTACAGAAAGAAGCAAGAGATCTGCAGATCAAAACAAAAGAAGTACAGAAAGAAGGAAAGAGGTGCAGTAAGAAGCAACAGGGGTGCAGAAAGATGGAAGAGGGGTGGAAAAAGAGACAAGGTGCTGCAGAATGAAGCAAGAGACGTGTAGACAGAAATAAAAGAAGTGCAAAAAGAAGGAACAGAGATGCAGTAAGAGGCAACAGGGGTACAGAAAGAGGGAAGAGGGGTGGATAAAGAGGCAAGGGGCTGCAAAAAGAAGTCAGAGAGCTACAGAAAGAAACAAAAGAGGTACTGAAAGAAGGAACAGAAAGGCAGAAAGAGGCAAGAGGGGTGAAGAAAGAAGAAAGAGAGGTACAGAAAGAGGTAGAAGGTGTGCAGAAAGAAGCAAGAGAGGTGCAGAAATAAACAAAAGAATTATAGAAAGAAGGAACAGATGTGCAGAAAGAGGTGAGAGGGAAACATAAAGAGGAAAGAGGAGTGCAGAAAGAGGCACAAGGGGTGCAGAAAGAAGCAAGAGAGGTACAGAAATAAGCAAGAGAAGTACAGAAAGAAGCAACAGAGGTGCAGAAAGATGAATGAGTGGGGAGAAAGAGGCAGTGAAGTGCAGAAAGAAGCAATAGAGATGAAAAAAGGGGGAAGAGGGTGGAGAAAGAGGTAAGAGGGGGACAGAAAGAAGCAAGAGAGGTGAAGAAAGAAACAAAAGAAGTACAAAAAGAATCCACAGAGGTGCAGAAAGAGGCAAATGGCATGCAGAAATAGGGTAGAGGGGTACAGAAAGAGGCACAAGGGGTACAGAAAGAAGGCAGCGAGGTACAAAAAGAAGCAAGAGAAGTGCATAAAGAAGCAACAGAGATGCAGAAAGGGTAAATGGGGTGCTGAAAGAGGCAAGAGTGATACAGAAAGAAGCAAGAGGGTTACAGAATAAAACAAAAGAAGTACAGAAAGAAGGAACAGAGGTACAGAAAGAGGCAAGAGGAGAGCAGAAAGAGGGAAAAGGGGTACAGAAGGAGGCACACGGGGTACAGAAAGAAGCAAGAGAAGGGCATAAAGAAGCAACAAAGATGCAGAAAAGGGGAACTGGGGTAGAGAAAGAGGCAAGAGGGATACAGAAAGAAGGAACAGAGGTGCATAAAGGGGCAAGAGGGATACAGATAGAGGGAAGCGGGGTTTAGAAAGATGCACATGGGATGCAGAAACAAGGAAAGAGGTGCAGACAAAGCCAGAGAAGTGCAGAAAGAAGCAACAGAGGTGCTTAAAGAGGGATGAGAGGGGAGAAAGAAACAAGAGAAGTGGAGAAAGAAGCAACAGAGATGCAAAAAGGGGGAACAGATGTGGAGAAAGTAGCAATAGGGGTACAGAAAGAAGCAAGAGAGTTGCAGAAAGAAACAAAAAAGAGCAGAAAGAAGGACAGAGGTGCAGAAAGAGGCAATTGGTGCAGAAAGAGGGAATAGGGGTGCAGAAAGAAGCACAAGTGGTAAAAAAGAAGCAGAGAGGTGCAGAAAGAAGCAAGAGTAGTGTAGAAAGAAGCAACAGACGTACAGAAAGTGGCTAGAGAGATGCAAAAAGTGGTAAGAGGGATGTAGAAAGAGGAACAAGGGGTGCAGGAATAAGCAAGCGATGTGCTGCAAGAAACAAAAGAAGTATAGAAAGATGGAACAGAGGTACAGAAAGAGGCAACACGGATGAAGAAAGAGGGAAGAGGGTAAAGAAAGAAGCAAGAGAGCTCCAGAAAAAACAACAAAGGAAGTACAGAAAGAAGGAACAGAGGTGCAGAAAGAGGCAAGAGGGGTACAGAAAGATGGGAGAGGGGTGCAGAAAGAGATACCAGTGTTGCATAAAGAAGCAGAGAGGTGCAGAAAAAAGCAAGAGTGGTGGAGAAAGATGAAACAGAGGTACAGAAAGAGGCAAGAGGGGTGCAGAAAGAGGCTTGAGGGTTGGGGAAAGAAGCAAGAGATATACAGAAAGAAACAAAAGAAGTGCAGAAAGAAGGAACACAGGTGCAAAAAGAGGCAAGGGGGCATTGAAAGAGAAAAGAGGGGTACATAAAGAAGCATGAGTGGTGCAGAAAGAAGCAGAGAGGTACAGAAAGAAGCATGGGTAGTGCAGAAAGAAACAACAGAGGTACAGAAACAGGCAAAATGGGTGCAAAAAGAAGAACGAGGGGTGCAGAAAGAGGCACAAGGGGTACAGAAAGAAGCAAGAGATGTGCAGAAAGAAACAAAGTAGTATGAAAAGAAGGATCAGATGTGCAGAAAGAGGCATCAGGGGTGAAGAAAGATACAAGAGGGTTAGAGAAAGAGGCAATGGGTATAGAATGAAGCAAGAGAGTTACAGAAAGCTACAAAAGAAGAGCAGAAAGAAGCAACAGAGTTGCAGAAAGAGTCAAGAAGTGTGCAGACAGAGGGATGAGGGTACAGAAAGAGGAAAAAGGGGTGCAGTTAGAAGCAAGAGAGAATCAGAAAGAAGCCATAGAAATGCATAAAGAAGCAGCAGAGATACAGAAAGTGGGAAGTGGGGTGGAGAAAGAGGTAAGAGGGATACAGAAAGAAACAAGAGAGGTGCAGAAAGAAACAAAAAGAGTACAGAAAGAAGGAACAGAGGTGCAGAAAGAGGCAAGAGGGGTGCAGAAAGAGGGAAGAGGGCTGCAGAAATAGGCTAGACAGGTACAGAAAGTAGCAAGAGATATGCTGAAATAAGCAAGAGAAGTGCAGAAAGAAGCGAGAGTAGTGCAGAAAGAAAAAAGAAGTGTAGAAAGAAGCAACAGAGGTGCATAAAGAGGGAAGAGGAGTGGAGATAGGGGTCTGAGGGGTACAGAAAGAGGCACAAGAGGTGCAGAAAAAAGTAAGAGATGTACAGAAAGAAGCAAGAGAAGTGTATAAAGAAGCAACAGAGATGCAGAAAGGGGGAAGTGGGGTTGAGAAGAGGCAAGAGGGATAGAGAAAGAAGCAAGAGAGTTACAGAAAGAATCAGAAGAAGTGCAGAAAGAAGGAACAGAGTTGCAGAGAGAAGCAAGAGGGGTGTGAAAGAGGCACGAGAGGTACAGAAAAAAGCAAGAGTGGTGCAGAAGGAAGCAAAAGCAGTGCAGGAAGAAGGAACATAGGTGCAGACAGAGGCAAGAGGGGTGCAGAAAGAGGCACATGGGTTGCAGAAAGAAGGGACATAGGTACAAAAAGAAACAGGAGAAATGCAGAAAGAAGCAACAGAGGTGCAGAAAGAGAGCTGATGGGTGGAGAAAGAGGCAAGAGAAGTACAGAAAGGGGAAAGAGATTTGCAGATAGAGTGAAGAGGGGTGCAGAAAGAAGCATGAGAGGTGTAGAAGGAAGCAGAGAGGTGCAGAAGGAAGCAAGAGTAATGCAGGAAGAAGCAACAGTGGAACAGGAAGAGGCAAGAGGGTTGCAGAAAGAGGCACAAGGGGTGCTGAAAGAAGCAAGAAATGAGCAAAAGGAAACAAAACAGTGCAGAAAGAAAGTGGGACAAAAAAGAGGCAAGAGAGATACAGAAAGAAACAAGAAAGGTGCAGAAAGAAACAAGAAGTACGGAAATAAGGAAAGAAGGAACAGAGGTGCAGAAAGAGGCAAGAGAGATACAGAAAGAGGGAAGAGGGGGAAGAAAGAGGCAGCAGGGGTACAGAAAGAAGCAAGAGAGGTGCAGAAATAAGCAAGGGAAGTGCTGAAAGACGAATGTGGGGAACAGAAAGAGGCAAGCGAAATACATAAAGAAGCATCAGAGATGAAAAAAAGGGGGAAGAGGGGTGGATAAAAGGCAAGATGGATATAGAAAGAAGCAAGAGAGGTGCAGCAAGAAACAAAAGAAGTGCAGAAAAAGCAATAGAGGTGCAGAAAGAGGCAAGAGTAGTGCAGAAAGTGGGAAGAGGGTTGCAGGAAGAAGCAAGAGATAGACAGAACAAAGCAAGAGAACTGCAGAAAGACAGATAATGGTCAGAGAAAGAGGCAAGCAAAGTGCAGAAAGAAGAAAGAGATGAAAAAGGGGGAAGAGGGGTGGAGGAAGAGGCAAGAGGGGTGCAGAAAGAAGCAATAGAGTTGTAGAAAAAAACAAATGAAGTGCAGAAAGAAGGAATAGAGGTGCAGACACAGGCAAGAGGGGAGAAGAAAGAGGGAAAAGGGGTGCAGAAAGAGGCACGAGGTGTACAAAAAGAAGTAAGAGTGTTTCAGAAAGAAGCAACAGAAGTACATAAAGAAGCAACAGAGATACAGAAAGGGGGAAGTGGGATGGAGAAAGAGGCAAGAGGGATACAGAAAGAAATAAGAGATATGCAGAAAGAAACAAAAGAAGTGCAGATAGAAGGAACAGAGGTGCAGAATGAGGAAGAACAGTGCAGAAAGATGCAATAGTAGTGCAGAAAGAAACAAAAGAAGTGCAAAAAGAAAGAACAAAGGTATAGAAAGAAGCAAGAGGGATACAGAAAGACGGAAGACGTGTGCAGAAAGAGGTACAAATATTGCAGAAAGACGGGACAGAGGTGCAGAAAGAAGCACGAGAAGTGCAGAAAGAAGCAACAGAGGTGGAGGAAGAGGTATGAGGGTGCAGAAAGAAGCACAAGTGGTGTAGAAAGAAGCAAAGAGGTGCAGAAATAAGCAAGAGTAATGCAGAAAGAAGAAACAGAGGTACAGGAAGAGGCAAGAGGGTTGCAGAAAGAGGCACAAGGGGTGCTGAAAGTAGCAAGAGATGTGCAAAAGGAAACAAAAGGAGTGCAAAAGAAGTTGCAGAAAGAGGCAAAAGGGGTGAAGAAGGAAGGAAGTGGGGTTGAAAAAGAGGCAAGAGAGATACAGAAAGAAACAAGAAAGGTGCAGGAAAAAACTAAAAGTACAGAAAGAAGGAACAGAGGCAAGAGGGGTGCAATAAGAGGGATGAAGAAAGAAGCAGGAGGGGTGCAGAAAGAAGCAAGAGAGGTACAGAAATAAGCAAGAGAAGTGCTGAAAGGTGAATGTGAGGCAGAGCAAGAGGAAAGAGGGGTACAAAAAGAAGCAAGAGAGGTGCAGAAAGAAAAAAGAAGTACAGAAAGATGCAATAGAGGTGCTGAAAGAGGCAAGAAGAGTGCAGAAAGAGGGAAGAGGGGTGCAGGAAGAAGCAAGAGAGGTACAGAACAAAGCAAGAGAAGTGCATAAAGAAGCAACAGAGATGTAGAAAGGGGGAAGTGAGGTGGAAAAAGAAGCAAATGGGATACAGAAAGAAGCAAGAGAGTTGCAGAAAGACACAAAAGAAGTGAAGAAAGAAGGAATAAAGGTGCAGACAGAGGCAAGAGGGGAGCAGAAAGAGGGAACAGGGGTGCAGAAAGAGGCACAAGGGGTACAGAAAGAAGTAAGAGTATTGCAGAAGGAAACAACATAAGTGAATAAAGAAGTAGCAGAGATACAAAAAGGGGGAAGTGCAATGAAAAAGAGGCAAGAGGGATACAGAAAGAAATAAGAGAGATGCAGAAAGAAACAAAGGAAGTGCAGATAGAAGGAACAGAGGTGCAGAAAGAGGCAAGAACGGTGCAGAAAGAGAGAAGAAGAGTGTGAAAGAGGCATGAGGGGTGCAGAAAGAACCAAGAGGAGTGCAGACAGAAGCAATAGTGATGCAGAAAGAAATAAAAGAAGTGCAGAAAGAAGGAACAGAGGTGTAGAAAGAGGAAAGTGGGATGGAGAAGGAGGCAAGAGGGATACAGAAAAAAACAAAAGAGGTGCAGAAAGAAACAAAAGAAGTACAGACAAAAGGAACAGAGGTGAAGAAAGAGGCAAGTGGCATGCAGAAAGAGGGAAGGGGTGAAGAAAGAGACTCAAGGGGTGCAGAAGAAGCAAGCGAGGTACAGAAATAAGCAAGAGAAGTACAGCTAAGCAGATGTGGGGCAGAGAAAGAGACAAGCGAAGTGCAGAATGAAGCAACAGAGATAAAAAGGGGGAAGTGTAGTAGAGAAAGAGGCAAGAGGGGTGCAGAAATAAGTAAGAGAGTTGCAGAAACAATCAAAAGAAGTACAGAAAGAAGTAACATAGGTGCAGAAAGAGCCAAGAGGAGGGCAGAAAGAGGGAAGATGGGTCAGGAAGAGGCACAAGGGGTACAGAAAGAAGCAAGAGAAGTAAAGAAAGAAACAAGAGAAATACATAAAAAAGCATCAGAACTGCATAAAGGGGGAAGTGCGGTTGAGAAAGAGGCAAGAGGAATACAGAAAGAAGCAAGAGAGTTGCGAAAGACAAAAGAAGTGCAGAAAGAAGGAACAGAGTTGCAGACATAGGCAAGAGGGGAGCGGAAAGAAGGAAAAGAGGTGCAGAAAGAGGCACAAGGTGCAGAAAGAAGTAAGAGAGGTGCAGAAAAAAGCAAGAGAAGTGCATAAAGAAGCATCAGAAATGCAGAAAGAGGGAAGCGGGGGGAGAGGTAGGCAAGATGCAAGAGGGATACAGAAAGATACAAGAAAGGTACCTCATACCTCTCTAAAGGTCCAGAAGTGCTCCTCAGTGATTCCTACTTTTGTTTCTCATTGAGTTCATAGTTTAGATTCTATGGAAACAAGGAAGACTAAACCTGAGGTTACCACTCTACAACACAGACTATCATGCCACATAATTACTCTCCATAACACATAATCCCACTCTACATAATTCATTTACACTAAATACCAAATAATTTCACTGCATAACATACCACATAATTCCACTACACACAAAGTACATTCACTCCTAACAAAAACATTAGTAAAAAAATATTTTACATTTACAATGGCAATAGTTCTAACTCTCGCAAATGCAAGACCTATTACATTGAAAATACTTCTTTAACTTGTAGTCACATTTGCAGAGTGGTGACAAAAGGGAGCTGGGCCACCAACCAGTGCTCAGGAATTCCCCTGCCTAGTACATACATTAGGTACCAGGAAGGCTTCTTGGCCCCCAAGTCTCTCAGGAGTAAAGTGGACTTCATCCCCTAACCAGTACTGTGCAAGGAGGCGCATTACAGTACAGTAGAGGAGGAGGGGCAAGGCCTCTGAAGACCTCTTAGCAATACTGTTGTGTCGGACTTAGTGGAGGTAAGAAGAGGGGTAGTTGGCCCCCAAGGACAACCTTGGGGGCCAACCACCCCTCCTATTAACTCCAGTAAGTCCCACACAACAGCATTGCTAAGTTCTCAGAGCAGGTCATGCCCCCTTTCCTCACCACTCTGCAAATGTGCTCCCTGGTGCACTCTGGGATGGAGATTAAAGTCCACTTCCCTGCTGGGGTCCTTATGGCCCAACTAGCCTACTTGATACCTCCAGTACGTCCCAAATAGTGGGATTGCTGAAAGGTTGACACAGGCCACGCTCCCTTTATACAGCACTCTGCAAACACACCTCCTGGTGTGTTCTGGGTTGGGTATTAGGTCCCCTTGAACTAGCCAACCAGGAACCTCCAGTAAGCCCCACACAGCTGCATTGATTATAGTGGTCCGAGTTCACTCACCCTTTTTACACCACTCTGTAAACACACCACTTGGCGCACTGCTGGTGGGGCGCTGAGGTCCTCTTTTGTCATGACGGCCTCACGACTACAGTGGACTTCATCCCCCAATTCTTTTTTTTTGCCCACAGGGACCCCCGACCAGGCCTAGGACGCCTTTAAGGCCACAAACCGAATCATTATCAATTCTATTTCCATCACCCTCACGCGGGAGTCCCGCCTGGTGGAAAACAAACTTGCTAGTGACTTCAAATCACTGGAAAGACAAGGCCATAGGGCACCCTCTAAACAGACATGGAAACAGCTCACCTCGCTCCGGGGCCAACTTAAAGTTCTAAGAGTTAATACGGTGGAACACTCCCTCTTAGCCCTCAAACAAGAATTCTATGGTGCTGGTAATAAGGTGGGTTCCATGCTAGCGCGTTGCCTTCGTCTCAGGTGTTCCTTAGCCACATCTCTAAAATTGCGCTGCCAGGAGGGGAGTGGGCTACCTCGGAGGCAAGCCAAACATCAAGAATTTGGCACGTTTTTCTCCAGGGAATATAGTTTATTACAAGTAGAAATATATTAATATTATGAATACTTTAAATAATCTTTTGCCCTAATATGTACATTAAAGACACGTACATACCATCTTAGAACATTTCACGGGAGTCGCGCGCCCAGCGCGTGCCAGCACGTATATGACCTCACCTGGGGCCCGCCACCGCGTAAGCGTTCATGTACCGTAATACACATGTGTCGCGAATGTGCGGGAGCAGGAGTCATGGACCGGTCTCATACCGGGATCCTTCACGACTTTCCCAAAATGGCAGCTAGAATAAGTGGACCCGCTGCTGTAGGTACGCTTTGGGTGCGCGACTCCCGAAAAAACATTGAAAAAGAAAATTATATAAATATATTAAAACACGAAAAAAACTAAACTAATTACAAATATTTCAGTTTTTAGTTTATTTTAAATGCTTTTTGCAATTTTCAGAAAAATGTATAATGTTGCCTAATAAATAAAATACTTATAAATAAACAGTTAAAAAACCGTAGAAATTCAGTACAAATAAATAGGTATAACTACTATCGTACTTAAAATTTAGCATTTAAAAAACCTTTGAAATTCACTGAAAAAATCATAAATTTCAGAGACGTTATAGTTAGGAATTAGCATTTAAAATACTTTGATATTCACTGAAAAAACTATAGGTTTAATTAGTGTTATAGTTATCTGGACATTTCACTCGTACAAAACCATAGAAATTCCTATGTTATAGTTAGTTGTGCTAACTATAACTCACTCGTCCTTCAATGCACTGCTGATGATGTCACATATTACATCATTCATGACATGGTCAGTGACATCACTGATGACATCTCAAATGACCTCACAAGGGGTTCCATGGCCAGGAGCACTAGGAAGGAGGAGAGTGGGCAGCCCCTGCAGCACCCTTTCAGATCAGGAATGGATCAGAGATAAAACCCCCGCAGTTGACTTGGGAGGCTGGGCAGAGTTACAGCAGCTGGACTTTGACAATAAAGTTGTCCGCTAAACCGAAGCGCTCCATGGTGGTAAACAGGTATTCCCATTTGATGCAATCAAATGTCTTTTCGGCATCCAGGGAAACGGCCACTGCATCGTCCAGGAGATCCTTGGCTATCCAAACGGATTGGGCTAGGGTACAGAGGTGGTCCCTAGAAGAGCGGCCAGGTACAAAACCAACCTGCATGTAGTGAATCAGGGAAGTATGATTGTGAAGCCGCAAAGCCAAGACACTGGCAAGTATTTTATTATCGCCATTCAACACAGAAATGGGCCTCGGGCCCAAGCTGTCTTTGCGTCCCCCAAACCTAAATATTTAAAGCCCAGGCAAAGTGGTGGTCCCCTGTGCTGGGTAGGTCCGAGAAGTACCCATATTATTCTAATTAGCCCTGGGAGGTCGCAGTTCCCAGGGCAGTGGGTTCCGTGAGGCTCCCCCATATTATTGGAATTTGACCCAGGAAGGAGGTGGTCCCGGAACAGGGGGGATCCGCGACACCCCTACATAATATTCTAATTAGCCCCAGGTAGGTGGAGATCCCCAGGGTCAGAGGGGCCCGCAAAGCCCCCTACATTATTAGAATTAGCCCCAGGGATGTAGCGGGCCCAGTGGGAGTGGCTGCATACATAATTAAAATTGCCCCAGGGCATTGATAAGGGTGAGGAGGGGGGAATAATGTGCCCCCTTCTATATTTAGCAGATGCCCCGGGACCTACCCCACCAAGGTTTATTCTAAAGCAAGCACAGGAGGCCGGGTTTGCTTTTTGTTTTTAATAATCCTGCCAGTTTATGGATCCACCTGCCAGTCCGCAGCTAATTTAAAAAAATGTTTTTACCCCCACCCTATCTGGGGGGCAGGGTATTCCTACCCTGACCCTTTTTCTTATTTTTTTACTTCTTCAAGCCAAATCCCAAGATGGCTGCCAATGCTTCCTGGTTGAAGTGTTAGCACCCAATCAAATTTTAGTAGGATATGCTATTCCACTGCAAGGACTTATGTCCACAAATACCTATTTTGAATAAGTTAGATATCTATAAAAACTGCTGAACGGATTTACACCAAGTCACAAAACACACGCTTTCTGGAAAATTTATTGTAATTCCATGCAGCAGTTTGGGCTGTAGTCATGTTAAAAAAATGAAAAATCCCCATTGGCTTAACATGGTTAAAATGCATTTTGGGACCCCTTTTTTTCTTGCCCCCTGCTTTATGGATCACTCGGTAAGTTTCAACACAGTGGCTTAACCAAAAAGGGTAAGATTTGTGAAAACTTCGTAGTGCTTCGTCAAGCAGAGCTAAAGTTTTTGGCAAAAAATTATTTTCCTATTGAAACTTTGGTCCTAACTATAACTACCTACTGGCGACCTGTTGTACATGGGAAGTGTCAGGGTGGTCTGTTAAGCGGGGACTGAGAAAAAGGGGTGTCGAAAAAGTATGTTTTCCCATGGTAATTCCCATAAGACCTTTAGACACACCTGCAGCCCGAACGGCTGGACAGGATTACACCAAATTTGGCAGAACTGTAGATTTGGTTAAGCAGATTGCACTTTTTGTTTCTTGGTATAAATCTGTTCGGTAGTTGTTGAGAAATGTAAGAAAATAAAGTCTGTGACCACGAACACTGCCGGGAAATGTGGAGCTCTGATTGGCTGGCAACACTTAAACCAGGAAGTGATGGCAGCCATCTTGAAACTCGCCTCAACAAGCCCCAGTGCTTGTTTTTGATCATGCCCCGTGTAGGTCAGGTCCCAGGTGCATGCCAATGAAATAGGAGGAGGGGGCGCATGGAGTCCCCCTCCTAAGGCTTATGTCTGCGGGTTGAGCCCATGCGGCATGCCCAATGTCCTGGTGACTGCCACCTCCCCAGGGAAAATGTGTATCAACTAGTGCAGGGGGCATATGTGCCCTCTCTGCAGCCATGTAGACTGCCACATAGGTTCAGGTGTAGGCAATAGCCCCCTGGGGGACTGAGCAAGATACCCTTGAAGTAGGAGGAGCCCCTCAACCTATGGGCTGGGACAGAGCCAAAGACCCAGTCAGTGGGATCCCAGGGACAAGGGAACTGGAAGCGACCACAGGAGGATGAGTGTAAGAGAGTCAGACACCCTGACATCCCTCGCTTAAGCACTGTCAGGCAATCTGACCTGACAGGCTCAATGACCCTCTTCACAATGGTACCCTTTAAACCTTCACCTATCACTTTTCTCCTTACCAGACACATTTTCTACTTGCTGTGTTTCACGGACATGGCCCCGCAATGAGTTCTGGGACTCTGGGTTTATTCCTGGGGGGACCTCGAACCTCACCGATGTTAGTGTAGCTGGTTGGCCACTGGGGGCATACAGAGGCTGCTCTCTCATATCTACTGCCCCCCCCCACCATTCCCCTAGTCCCTATGGGGAGTGACTTCCTCAGAGCTGCCCTGGTTCACACCACTGGGCCACTCCTGGACTTAAATGGTATTCTTTGGCCCAGTTGGCCTTTCTACTGTTTGGCTTGTTGTTACCTTCTTTCTTCTATCTCTTTTGTTCCCTCTTTTTTCTTTTTCTTCTTCTTTTTTGGATTCTTGGGGAGAGAATACAAACACATTGGAGCATACCATTGGCCGGGGATTCTTTGGACATGGGAGGGGACCTACTCTATTCCTTGCTTAAGCACAACTCGCTATCCTTCCACTAACCCATCACAATAGACAATTGCTCTGTGGGAACTGGGATAAGTGAGAAAGAGGTGTGATGACCTACATGACTACCAGTGCTTCACCTCACCTGTAGTAGACAATGGCACACCTTAAATGTCTTTCCCTCAATGTAAAAGGCCTCAATGCCCCTAATAAGAGGAGACAAATATGGTGCTACCTCCTTAAGCATGACCCAGATGTTTTTTTCTCCAGGAAACTCATCTTTTACACACGGACACCCAGCGCATTTCCCACCCTAGATTCCCCACATAGATTTGGGCCGCAGCACAGACTAAAACAGCAGGGGTAGCTATTTTTTTTAAACTGGCACTCCCAGGCAGGTCACGCGAACTGTGCCCGACAAGGAGGGATGTTTTCTAAAACTCACACTTCTTATACAGGGTAACCCTGTAACGATGTTTAATGTTCATGCACCCAAACACGCACAAGACGCATACCTTCAGAACCTGCTTCGGAACGCGCTCTCCCAGGAGCCTGACCCTATTATCCTTGGGGGTGATTTTAATTTAGTGTGGGACCCCAGCCTAGACCGCACTACTTCGTCTTTCCAGGGAACTGGAGCCATGTCAGCAGCACTTAAGACTTTGAAGCCTTGGGCCTTATGGACGTGTGGTACTACAAAGAGCCTGAGACACAGGAATATACATTCCACTCCCATGTCCACCAATATTACTCCTGTATCAATCATTTTTTTGTCCCAATTTCTGCGTCGGGTGCGCGCTTTGTGAGCGCACGGTGCGCGGATTCCATGTGACCTAAAAAAAAAGATTTGATTGGTTCATAACATTTCCCACTGTAGCTATTGAAGGTCCCCACCCATTTTAATTATTCTGTTTGGATCAGTTGATGAGAGACATCTCATCTTCTTCCAGAGCTGGTTTTAGAATTTTTTAGGTGTTTTAAAAAAATTACATTGGAGAAATGGCATCTGGTTCGCAAGCTCCTCATCGTTCTTCAGATGAAGATATCTTGGAGGAAGATCCACCCAAGCTGAGGCCTGAATCAGTGGTATGGACATTTTTTACCTTTTCTGCCGTAGACAAAAAGGTCAACGCAAGAAAAGTTACATGCTTGCTGTATGACAGGGTCCTGTCAAGAGGCAGTGACAAGAAATACTCCTGTGGCACAGCGAGTATGTATAAACATCTGCGGACCATTCACCCAAAGAATCTGGCGCAAGAAGAAATGAGGCGTGCAGCAAAAAATCCCCCACCAGACATTGCTAGCACCTCCGGAGCGTCCACTTCAACACCACCAGCAGACATTCGCCCAGAATATTTTTTTCAGCAGAAGCATTGCACTAAAGTGCAAAACCATCATCTGTTATGGTGAACAGTCAGTGGACGCTATTTGTGCAGCTCAACAGAACCACAAATGCAATTTTTTTCTATTTTTTTGTTTTTGGAATGATTTTGAATTCCAAAAGCTAACTGTTTACTTAGTTCCTTTTTTGTTCAAAACACCCAAAAAAGTTCAAAACTTAAAAAACTACCAAAAAAATAACAAAAAAAAACTGAAGAAAAAAAGTTCAGGTCCACCTTATTTTGTTTAAAAAAAGAACTATAATTGCATGGTAATGTCTGAAAGTTTGGTTGAATGTATGTGTAGAGCATTATTGTGCCTGAAAGAATGCATTAGTAGTGTATGGTGAATTTATAGGGGCAGATCTATGAGGAAGTGCTGCTTCGTGACACTGCAAGCCCTTACCTGCACCGCGCTGCGGCACTTATGAAGCACAGGGATGTGACATATTTGCATGAATATGTCATAATTCTGTGCTCCCTCTGCACTAGCACACAAACTGCAGCCATGCAGTGACGCAGGCACCATGGTGCAAGGTTATCTGTGTCATGGGGAGATTGCTTTTGTGCAGGAAGGGACTACTTCCTGTACAAAAACAATCACTAAAGTCATTTTCCTCCTTCAATGTGTCCTGTGGAAAGCAGCATGCATTGAAAGAGGAAACGACAAGGAGAAATGAAAACATTTCTCCTTGTTGTGCCTCGTTACACTGCCTCTAGGGTGGCGCACCATTCACACGTATCTACAGATTTACACTTTTTCATAAATTTTGAGATGTTTATTCGATGGGTGTTGTCTGGGAACAGACACAGTAACACGCATGGAACGCCCCTTCAACGCAAAGTGCTGCGTTTGAATTAGTCGTATTTTCAAGGCGAGAAAAATCCGTGCAGGGTGGTTTTTCCTCTCTTTGTAAATATGGAGGAGTCCCCAGTGCCATCACTACGTTACAAAAAGTGACGTAATGGGGGCCCAGGAGGCTTGTAAATCTGCCCCATAAGTGCTTAGGTATTGGCAGAGTGATACAATAAGAACATAGTGCTAGATGGATGAATGAAGAAATGCATGAGACTGACAGGAGGTATCCTAAGCTGCATGAGTACTACTTCAGTATTTAGTGGAGTATACCAATAGTATGTATCTGCTTAGAGGTTTGTAGGGATTGTGCACAGAATATTGTACGTATACTTGTGTTGGTGCCTAGGTCATTCTATAAGAATATCACTAGTAACTAGAATGATGACAGTGCTACAAACAGAGTGCTCAGGTAATTTATAAGTACTTAGGTATTGTCTCAGTGCCTGAGTCATTCTGCAAGTGCATAGACAGTGACTGGGTTCCTAGAGTGCTAGACAGCAGGACAATTCTAAAAGCGCTCATGTTTTAGCAGAGTGATTAGATAAGGACAAGTTTCTTTCAGGATGATTGTAGGAGTGGACACAGACTCACAGTGTGATTTCAGACAAGCATGACCATTACCTGGACTTATGCAAGACATACTCAGTAGTCTGCAAGGGGTTAAGGGACTGTATACATTGTGCACATCGGCTGTACCACGGCTTGTCTCAATGCCTTAGTCATTCTGCAACTGCATAGACAGTGACTGGGTTCCTAGAGTGCTAGTAGGTGACAGCAAGATACATTTGTAAGCGCTTATGTTTCAGCAGAGAGATTAGATAAGAACATGCTTCTGTCAGGATGATTGTAGGAGTGGACAGAGCTGCTTTAGAGCCATAGAACAGGTCAGCAGAGCTGCTTTGAAGCCAGAGAACCAGGTCAGCAGAGCCGTTGTAGAGCCAGAGACCCAGGTCAGCAGAGCTGCTGTAGATCCAGAGAGCCAGGTCAACAGAGCTGCTCTAGAGCCATAGAACCAGGTCAGCAGAGCTGCTGTGAAGCCAGAGATACCAGGTCAGCAGAGCTGATTTAGAGCCATAGAACCTGGTCAGCAGAGCTGCTATAATGTTATGTTATGTTATCCGGATTTATTACGCGCACAAATGCCCCAGCAAAGGGGCGTCTTGGCGCGAGAACAGAACCTAAAAACCAGACAAAGAGAGAGAAACACAACACATAACAGCAGAACTAAGGAGCTAAAGGAAAAAGGAAGGTTTTAACCGCCTTCCTAAAAGCGAAAAGCCCCTCGATGGCACGAATATGAGCAGGCAAGGAGTTCCATAACTTGGCAGCAAGGACTTGAAAGCCAGAGAAACCAGGTCAACAGAGCTGCTTTAGAGCAAAAGAACAGGGTCAGCAGAGCTGCTCTAGAGCCAGAGAACCAGATGAGCAGAGCAGCTTCAGAGCCAGAGAACCAGGTCAGCAGAGCTGCCCTAGAGCTCAAGAACCAGGTCAGCAGAGCTGCTCTAGAGCCAGAGAACCAGGTCAGCAGATCTGCTTTAGAGCCAGAGAAACCAGGTCAGTAGAGCTGCTTTAGAGTGAGAAAACCAGGTCAGCAGAGTTGCTTTAGAGGGAGAGAACCAGGTGAGCAGAGCTCCTCAGATCCAATGGACCAGTCCAGCAGAGCTGCTCTAGAGCCAGAGAACCAGGTCAGCAGAACTGCTTTAGAGCCATAGAACCAGGTCAGCAGTTAGGATTTAAAAGAAAAAGATTTCCTAAGCAAGACAAAGCCTTGACGATTACCGTTTCCAAGATGGATGCCAGAAGTCCACATTTAGAGCAGCAGGTTAGCGCTCTAGTGAACAGCAACAATCAGCAAGATCCTGGTGTGGTGCCCGCTCAGTGGCACACTTCACCGAATGTCGCAGCAAAGTAGGACATCTCAGAAATTGGAGCGTCGAGAAGTTAGTCAGGAAAAAGACAATTTTGTTGCGGTAAAAGATTTCCAAAGCGAAGCCGGAGTACCGAAGAAAAATAGTTACAAAGTAAGACTGTTCCGTTGTAAATGTTTACTTTGAGCATGCGCCTTTGAAGAGAGTGTTCGCTTCTTCAGGCATGCGCAATTAATTATTTCTTCGAAGCGTTGCTGAGAAGGTTGCTACGGAAGCATATTGTGCACCACAAGGATTTCAGTCTCGGCACGAGTCCGCACATTTATTGTAATTAGTCTTTAGACAATAAATTCAGTTCAAAGCAAACACAAGTTAAATTAGGAGTAAAGGTAGAGTCTAGGAAGTTTCCAAATTGTTAATTGAAGTGAAGTAACTTATCTTGTCATGAAATAAATAAAATAAGATACATAAGAGAGTATCGACAGTTGTGAATATTAAGGAAAGACATTAAGGTAAAGCAAGAAAATAACAAAAGAGATACACTTACTAAAAAGAACTCAGTTAACACGTCAGCGGAATAATACATAGGTGAGGAATCTGTAAAATACAAGAGAGAGAGTTAGACAGGAATAAGCTGGGGAATACATAAATAATATTGTTTATTTTTAGTTACAGCATAAGACAAAAGCACAATCATCATCAAATAGAAGAGAAGCAAAGGTCACACACAAACAGGTAAGGTGAATAGGCAGAGAAGCTAATAGGAAGGTTCTCAGGAGTATCTGTGTATTAATAAGTGAATTTCTTTTAACAGCTTAATACAACCAGTCGAGTCAGAGGGAAGCAGCAAGCAGAGCTGTCTGAAGCAGAGCGAAGGAATCAGACGAAGTGTGTGTAGTCTCTTTTCTGTCCCATCCCCTTTCCCCCTGGGTTTTCTGTGGCAGACCTGCTGATATACTCGTGCTGCTGAGAGAATCTAGGCGAGGCATTGGGAACTTGTGACATTCTGCTCCCGTGCTGTAGAGGAAGCACCGTACCTGACACTAAGAACCAGGTCAGCAGAGCTGCTCTAGAGCCAGAGGACGAGGTCAGAAGAGCTGCTGTAGGGCCAGAGAAACCAGGTCAGTAGAGATGCTTTAGAGGGAGAGAGCCACACCAGCAGAGCTACTCTATAGGGAGAGAACCAGGTCAGCAGAGCTGCTCTAGAGCCAGAGAACCATGTCAGCAGAACTGCTTTAGAGCCATAGAACAGGGTCTGCAGAGCTGCTTTAGAGCCAGAGAACCAGGTCAGCGGAGCTGCTGTAGAGGGAGAGAACCAGGTCAGCAGAGTTGCTTTAGAGGGAGAGAACCAGGTGAGCAGAGCTCCTCAGATCCAATGGACCAGTTCAGCAGAGCTGCTCTAGAGCCAGAGAACCAGGTCAGCAGAACTGCTTTAGAGCCATAGAACCAGGTCAGCAGTTAGGATTTAAAAGAAAAAGATTTCCTAAGCAAGACAAAGCCTTGACGATTACCGTTTCCAAGATGGATGCCAGAAGTCCACATTTAGAGCAGCAGGTTAGCGCTCTAGTGAACAGCAACAATCAGCAAGATCCTGGTGTTGTGCCCGCTCAGTGGCACACTTCACCGAATGTCGCAGCAAAGTAGGACATCTCAGAAGTTGGAGCGTCGAGAAGTTAGTCAGGGAAAAAGACAATTTTGTTGCAGTAAAAGATTTCCAAAGCGAAGCCGGAGTACCGAAGAAAAATAGTTACCAAGTAAGACTGTTCCGTTGTAAATGTTTACTTTGAGCATGCGCTTTTGAAGAGAGTGTTCGCTTCTTCAGGCATGCGCAATTAATTATTTCTTCGAAGCGTTGCTGAGAAGGTTGCTACGGAAGCATATTGTGCACCACAAGGATTTCAGTCTCAGCACGAGTCCGCACATTTATTGTAATTAGTCTTTAGACAATAAATTCAGTTCAAAGCAAACACAAGTTACATTAGGAGTAAAGGTAGAGTCTAGGAAGTTTCCAAATTGTTAATTGAAGTGAAGTAACTTATCTTGTGATGAAATAAATAAAATATGATACATGACCCTGGTCATGGACCAGGGTCAGCGGACTCGACAATTCTAGCCTCGGTGCCTACTCTAACCTGGGGTCCCACTCGGCAACTCTGGGCATTAGCTTGCCTAATCTCCACAACGGCCCCATCAACGCCGGGGATGCCTGGCTCCACCTTGGGGATTCCCAGTAGGGACCATCCCACAGGGAAAGCCAGGACGGGTTCCCCAGCGGTATACAGCGCTGGGACGCCCCTTTGCTGGGGCAGCTGTGCGTTTTACAAGTATACGACATTTAACATTTAACATTTAACATAAGAGAGTATCGACAGTTGTGAATATTAAGGAAAGACATTAAGGTAAAGCAAGAAAATAACAAAAGAGATACACTTACTAAAAAGAACTCAGTTAACACGTCAGCGGAATAATACATAGGTGAGGAATCTGTAAAATACAAGAGAGAGAGTTAGACAGGAATCAGCTGGGGAATACATAAATAATATTGTTTATTTTTAGTTACAGCATAAGACACAAGCACAATCATCATCAAATAGAAGAGAAGCAAAGGTCAAACACAAACAGGTAAGGTGAATAGGCAGAGAAGCTAATAGGAAGGTTCTCAGGAGTATCTGTGTATTAATAAGTGAATTTCTTTTAACAGCTTAATACAACCAGTCGAGTCAGAGGGAAGCAGCAAGCAGAGCTGTCTGAAGCAGAGCGAAGGACTCAGACGCAGTGTGTGCAGTCTCTTCTCTGTCCCATCCCCTTTCCCCTGGGTTTTCTGTGGCAGACCTGCTGATATACTCGTGCTGCTGAGAGAGTCTAGGCGAGGCATTGGGAACTTGTGACATTCTGCTCCCGTGCTGTAGAGGAAGCACCGTACCTGACACTAAGAACCATGTCAGCAGAACTGCTTTAGAGCCATAGAACAGGGTCTGCAGAGCTGCTTTAGAGCCAGAGAACCAGGTCAGCGGAGCTGCTGTAGAGGGAGAGAACCAGGTCAGCAGAGATGCTTTAGAGGGAGAGAACCAGGTCAGCAGAGATGCTTTAGAGCCAGAGAACCAGATCAGCAGAGCTGCTCTAGCAAACACTGACTGACTGACACTGACTGACACTGATTGACTGACTGACGCTGACTTAGACTGATTGACACTGACTGACTGACACTGACTGACTGAGATTGACTGACACTGATTGACTGAGACTGACTGACTGACACTGACTGACTGACACTGACTGACTGATTCTGACTGACTTACTCTCTACTACTCTACTACTCACTGTCTACTACTCTCTACTACTCACTCTCTACTACTCTACCACTCTCTACTACTCACTCTCTACTACTCTCTCTCTATTACTCCTTCTCTACTACTCACTCGCTAGTACTCTCTCCTACTCACTCTACTACTAACTCTTTACTACTCTCTACTACTCTCTAGCACTACTCTCTACTACTCACTCTCTACTACTCATTCTCTACTACTCTCTCTCTACTACTCTCTACTACTCTTTCTCTACTACTCACTCTCCACTACTCACTCTACTACTCTCTACTACTTACTCTCTACTACTCTCCCTCTACTACTCACTCTCATACTATTCACTCTCTACTACTCACTCTCTACTACTCACTCTTTACTACTCACTGTCTAATACTCATTCTCTACTACTCACTACTACTCACTCTCCACTACTCACTCTCTACTACTCGCTCTCTACTATTCTCTACTACTCACTCTCTACTACTCACTCTCTAATACTCTACTACTCTCTATTACTCTATCTACTTCTCACTCTCTACTACTCTCTACTACTCACTCTACTACTCTCTACTACTCTCTACCACTCACTCTCTACTACTCGACAACTCACTCTCTACTACTCTCTCTACTACTTACTCTCTACTATTCTTTCTAGTACTCTCTACTACTCACTCTACTACTCTCTGCTACTCTCTCTCTACTACTCACGCTCTACTGCTTACTCTCTACTTCTCATGCTTCTACTCTCTACTACTCACTTTCTACTACTCACTCTACTACTGTTTACTACTCACTCTGTACTACTCTCTCTCTACTACTCACTCTACTACTCCCTACTACTCACTCTGTACTACTCACTCTCTACTACTCGCTCCTACCCACTCTACTACTCACTCTCTACTACTCACTCTCTACTACTCTCTCTACTACTCACTCTCTACTACTCACTCACTCTCTACTACTCACTCTCTACTACACATTCTACTACTTGCTTTCAACTACTCTCTACTACTCACTCTACTGCTCACTCTCTACTACTTTCTACTACTCACTATAATACTCACTCTCGACTACTCTATACTACTCACTCTCTACTACTCTCTACTACTTATTCTCTGCTACTCTCTCTACTACTCTCTACTACTCACTCTCTACTACTCACGCTACTACTCACTCTCTACTACTCACTCTCTACTACTCTCTACTACTCACTCTCAACTACTCTCTCTCTACTACTCTCTACTACTCACTCTACTACTCACTCTCTACTACTCTCTCTCTGCTACTCACACTCTACTACTCACTAACTACTAATATTAACTACTCACTCTCTACTACTCACTCTCTCCTACACAATCTCTACTATTCTCTACTACTCATTCTACTACTCACTCTCTACTGCTCACTCTCTACTACTCACTCTCTACTACCGCTCTCTACGACTCTCTACTACTCATTCTCTACTACTCACTCTACTACTCACTCTCTGCTACTCTCTCTACTACTCTCTACTACTCACTCTCTAATCTCTATTACTCACTCTCTATTCCCTAACTCTCTACCTTTCTTTACCTCTCTCTCTACTACTCTCTACCTCTCTACCTCCTCCTCTCTACCACTACCTCTCTACCTCTACCTCTCTACCTCTACACCTCTACCTCTAAACCTCTAGCCTCTCTACCTCTCTCTACACGCACAACTATGCACACATATATGCACATATATATATATATATATTACCTACTGGCGGTCGCCAGTAGGTATATATAGTTAGGATTTTTTCTCTATGGGTTTTTTGAAAATTCTATGTCTAATAACTTTGGCGTTTGTGGACGGAATCGGCTGAAATTTTCAGGAAAATGGCACATTTTGTTTCTGAGCAGCCCTTGAAAATTTGGGGGGGGTTCGTCCAGTGGGGGCCGAGAAAAAAGGGGGGTCCCAAAACGTGTTTTTAACATTGAGTTTTCCATAGGGCGGTTGGCCTCACTTTTAGCCCGAACGGCTGAATGGATTTGCACGAAACTTGGCAAAATTGTAGGGACTGGTAGCCCGATGTGCCTTTTGTAGGTCTCAATATATGTGCTCCAGTGGATTTTGAGAAATTAACGTTTAAAAAAAGATATATATCTGTAACAGCGGACCGGTTAGCGCTCTGGTTCGCGGACTTTTCGCGCAACGGAGCTTTGTGAAGCGAAGCTGATTGGTTCTCCGGCGTCTGTCAACATTCCAAACAGTCCGTAGCGGCCGCCATCTTGTCTCTCGGTAGGATCGAGAGACAAGAGGAGGTCAAAACAAAGGGGGAAATAACTATAAGGGGGCATAGTAGATCCTCGCTGACCCCCTAGGTTTGATGTGGAGGTTTTAAAAGGGCCCCGCGGGGCAAAAAAAAATAATAATAATAATAATCGAACGGCTGAATGGATTTGCACGAAACTTGGCAAAATTGTAGGGACTGGTAGCCCGATGTGCCTTTGCTAGGTCTCAATATATGTGCTTCAGTGGATTTTGAGAAATTAACGTTCAAAAAAAGATATATATCTGTAACAGCGCACCGCTTCGCGTACTTTTCGCGTTACGGAGCTTTGCGAAGCGAAGCTGATTGGCTCTCCGGTGTCTGTAAACATTCCAAACAGTACGTAGCGGCCGCCATCTTGTCTCTCGGTAGGATCGAGAGACAAGAGGAGGCCAAAGCGAAGGGGCAAATGACCATAAGGGGGCATAGTAGATCCTCGCTGACCCCCTAGGTTTGATGTGGAGGTTTTAAAAGGGCCCCGCGGGGCAAAAAAAAAAAATAATAATAATAATCGAACGGCTGATGACCATAAGGGGGCATAGTAGATCCTCGCTGACCCCCTAGGTTTGATGTGGAGGTTTTAAAAGGGCCCCGCGGGGCAAAAAAAAAAAATAATAATAATAATCGAACGGCTGAATGGATTTGCACGAAACTTGGTAAAATATTAGGGACTGGTAGCCCGATGTGCCTTTGCTATGTCTCAATATATGTGCTTCAGTGCATTTTGAGAAATTAACGTTCAAAAACAAGATATATATCTGTAACAGCGCTCCGCTTCGCGGAGATAAAATTATATGTGTATTACCTAGCTGTTGCTAACACCAGTTAGCGACGGCTAGTAGGAGATAGCGACCATCTTGGGCCCCACTTTGCATGTGAGTGATATTTATCACTAATGACATGCAAAGTGGGCATGCCAAGATGTTAGCGACTGGAAACAGTCGCTAACATCGCTATCTCCTATTATCAACTTTTGGAAATATTCGAGATAAGCGCGAATATCTCCAAAAAGTAACAGCTGCCCTGAGCAGTTCTTAGCCATGTTATCCAATGGGAGGTGGATAACATGGCTAAGAGCATTAGCTCGGTAATGCATGAATATCGCGGAGTTTTCAGCGATATTAATGCATTGCGCTCGTTTTTTATCGTATTTGCGATAAACCTTGATAATAGCAAGGTTTATCTGCGATAATTTCTGACGGTAAAAAAATCTTTGCAATGCATCGTTAGGGATAAATATCGCTTAACTTTGGTAATATGCCCCAACGTCTGTTAACGTTCGATTCGAAGGAAATCAGGAATTGTTGAAAAACATTGTGTGCGCCATCTTGTCTTTTTTCAAATGCCACACTTTTGTCGTGCACGGCAGCCATTTTAGATGCCTTGACCAGATCCACTCTGTGCACGCTGTCGATCCTTAGCTTGGCTCCCCACCCTCGCAAGCATCTCCCCCAGGCAGTGGTCACCCCCGCTCTCTGTTTTATGCATGGGTAATAAACCTCCCCCCATCTGCGCTGTTCTTCCCTGAGAATCACACCCTGTGCCCGCCCGACACCTCCCTTTCGCCCTATTCACTACCGCACCCTCTGACACTCCTTTTCCTCTGTGTCCGATTGTCCAGGCCGGTCCTAGGCTATCAGCTAGCCCTGCAGATGTAGTTTATGGCCACAGCTGTAAAGAATCACCCGTCTTCAAAGGAGTTATAGTAGATCAAGGCCCACACTCGATGAGATCCGTCACAGCAGAAGCGTTGCTATTATCTGAAAACCATCCTGTATTGTGATTGGGGAGGGGACCGAGCGTGAAGCGGAAGATTCCAGGGATGACTCTTTGTACATCAAAGTTTTTACAATTATGTGTCACATTAAAAATATATAGCACTCCGACAAAGTAGTAAGATTATAAAACTTTAATAATTTATAAATATATACAAGAAAACAAAAATAGTAATAACATATAAACATTTTTAGAGAAAAACAACGAAGTAGCGGTCGGCTGTGCGAATAGTCCCAACGCAGCACAACGTCCAGATTTCCGGCGTGGGGCGTCGCGGGGGGTGGGTGATCAGTAGCAAACTGTTGTGCGAATAGTTCCAAGGCAGCAGAACGCGCCGAAATCTAGATGACACGAAAGTGATGTCTAGTAAGTTGCCACCCAGCAAATAACGGCGTGGGGCATCGCGGGGGGTGGGTCATCAGTAGCAAACTGTTGTGCGAATAGTTCCAAGGCAGCAGAACGATGGCACCAAGGTGATGTCCAGTAAGTTGCCGCACTGGTTTTGGTATCCTACAATGCTGCTCCGAATAACGGCGTGGAGCGCCCCGGGGGAGGCGGCGTGAACGGGCCTCTCCAGGTGGAGTCTCATCTGTTTTAGTGGGGCGCCCCTTTACCGTTTCAGTTGCCATTCCGTCCGCTTTTGGTCCACTGTGTCAAAATCCGCCATTCAGCTGAGTTGCGCCCACTCTTGCGGTGCAGCGATAGGCGGCTGTCACAGGACTCTCAAAATGGCGGCAGGCTGTTTCCTTTTTGGGCCTGGTCCACTGAAATGGCCCTGGGACACCTTGGAAATCGGACGCTTGTCTGCTAGGTCTTGGACCCCATTCTCGAAAGCGTCCCCTCCGCCTTGAGAATTCATCAAAAGTTTTGGGGGCTCCGACTCCTGCAGGCTTCTGGTGGGGAGCGGCTGCCATGATTGCTCGCGGAATGACCACGACTGAGCTACGAGATGGTGGTGCTTTCATGCTGACGCCAGCTTCAGTCTGAAACATCCAGAAACAAGGTGGGGCTTTCATCGTTTGGGGGAAAAAAAAAGTTTTCATCCAATGAAAAGTGTTGTTTTTAGGTCATATGATCAAGCCTTCCATCATTAGGAAACCAAAAGTAAAATGAACCAATGAAAAGTTTTATAAACAAGTCACATGACCTGTTATGCGGCATAGGGTATAAAATGCGGAGAAAATACGTTGGCACATGAGGCGGCGTCAGTAGCGGACCGATGTGCGAATAGGCCGAAGGCAATACAACGCGCCAAGATCCGGATGGCACCGAGGTGGTGTCATAGTTGAGAGTTCTGAGCAGCGGTTGTAACACTGTCTGAAGCTTATTTGCAGCTGCTGCAGCTCCAGTACGCGCCAAGATCCGGATGGCACCGAGGTGGTGTGTAGGAAGTTGCCGCACTGGTGTGGCCATCCTACAATGCTGAAAGTCGGCGTGGGGCGCCCCGTTGGCCTGTGAGTTTGCGTCAGTAGCGGACCGATGTGCGAATAGGCCGAAGGCAGCACAACGCGCCAAGATCCGGATGGCACCGAGGTGGTGTCTAGTAAGTTGTCGCACTTCTGTGGCCATCCTACAATGTTGAAAGTCGGCGTGGGGCGCCCCGTTGGCCTGTGAGATGGTGTCAGTAGCGGACTGATGTGTGAATGGGGCCAAAGGCAGCGCAACAATATTTTCTACTATATTTCCGGTGTAGAAGACACCACAAGGCGCTGAGATGCCAAGATCCGGATGGCACCGAGGTGGTGTGTAGCAAGTTGCCGCACTGGTGTGGCCATCCTACAATGCTGAAAGTCGGCGTGGGGCGCCCCGTTGGCCTGTGAGATGGCGTCAGTAGCGGACCGATGTGCGAATAGGCCGAAGGCAGCACAACAATATTTTCTGACTGACACCACAAGGCGCTGAGATGCCAAGATCCGGATGGCACCGAGGTGATGTCTAAGTTGCGGACTGATGTGCGAATGGGGCCAAAGGCAGCGTAACAATATTTTTTGTATGGAAGATACCACTAGGCGTTGAGATGCCAAGATTCGGATGGCACTGAGGTGATGTCTAGCAAGTTGGTGTGGTCATCCTACAATGCTGAAACTCGGCGTGGGTCACCCCATTAGCCTGTGAGATGGCGTCAGTAGCGGACCGATGTGCGAATAGGCCGAAGGCAGCACAACGCGCCAAGATCCGGATGTCACCGTGGTGGTTTCATAGTTGAGAGGCACTTCATCTGCAGTGGGGCGCCGAGATCCGGATGGCACCGAGGTGATGTCTAGCAAGTTGCTGTACTGGTGTGGTCATCCTACAATGCTGAAACTCGGCGTGGGTCGCCCCATTAGCCTGTGAGATGGCGTCAGTAGCGGACCGATGTGCGAATAGGCCGAAGGCAGCACAACGCGCCAAGATCCGGATGTCACCGTGGTGGTTTCATAGTTGAGAGGCACTTCATCTGCAGTGGGGCGCCGAGATCCGGATGGCACCGAGGTGATGTCTAGCAAGTTGCTGTACTGGTGTGGTCATCCTACAATGCTGAAACTCGGCGTGGGTCGCCCCATTAGCCTGTGAGATGGCGTCAGTAGCGGACCGATGTGCGAATAGGCCGAAGGCAGCACAACGCGCCAAGATCCGGATGTCACCGTGGTGGTTTCATAGTTGAGAGGCACTTCATCTGCAGTGGGGCGCCGAGATCCGGATGGCACCGAGGTGATGTCTAGCAAGTTGCTGTACTTGTGTGGTCATCGTACAATGCTGAAACTCGGCGTGGGTCGCCCCATTAGCCTGTGAGATAGCTGTTCTTTGGATTTGGGCCTGGCTCGTCTGCTGTAGTGGGGCGCCCCTTTACCGTTTCAGTTGCCATTCAGCTGAGTTTCGGCTGCTCTTGATGCTACAGCGACAGGCGGCTGCAACAGGACTCTCAAAATGGCGGCCTGTTCTTTGGATTTGGGCCTGGTCCACTAAAATGGCCCTGGGACACCTTAGAACTCGGACGCTCGATTTTTTTTTCCTTTCCTGTACATGCAAAAAAAGGTAAATGCCCGGTACGTTACACGCTTCATCTGCCACGATGAACTCTCCAGAGGAACCGAAAAAAAATATAGTTGTGGTAACTATACCATGCATCGTCATATGGAGAGGTGGCACCAATTAATTATAGTGCTGCATAAAAGAGAGATTTGGAGGAGAACCCGTGACCTGCTAGTACATTCATCAAAGAAGTGGCACTGAGAGCTTCAGAGGCAAGGGAAACGGTCCCAAATATTTAGAAGAACTTTGGAAAGATTAAAATGACATGTTTAGATTGTGGCAAATTAATTTCATGTGGACAGATGAGTGTTACTCTAATAAATACAGCATATGAACATCATCATAGTCGATGGTTGGTAGAGACATTTTGACTATATCCTGGACCTGCCCGTCCTCGCCCAAAATGGCGCCAGAATAAATGGGACTCGTAACTCCTTGTTGTGTACTGGTTGCAGAACCTTGAAATCACGAGATACGTATGCAGTTTTGAAGCACATGGCGGGCGGGGACGAGAATTGATTGAATATTTCGACATCCCTATTGATATTAAGTTCTGATGTGTTATTGATTACTGTACTGTTGAAAGTTCGAATTAACGTCACCCATGGTACTTGCCCGCAAATGTATATCTAGATAATTTTATTGTAACTGGCCCTGTCGTATTTTAATTATAAAATGTACGTCCACCGATTCCGTAACTGTTAGACACCTTAGTTCTTGCAACCTAATGGCCCGCCCGTTACGTTCCTCTACAGTGTAAATGTCTATTCATCATATACGATTACAGTTTGCTCCGTGGCCGGCCCACGTGGTTATAGGCTCGTATTTGTATAATGAAATTTTCACAATAAAGGTTTTTAAAAGAAAACATGGTAGTAGTATATACATTGGTAAAGTTTTTAATAATAGTCACTGTTTTAGAATCATTAAAAGGCAAGTGAAATAAAGCAGACCAATTACATGAAGGGTAAAAGGTATAATACGAAGGAACGCAGTAAAGATAAATGGTCAAGGGCTGTTGTGTTTTCTATTCCTGCAACATAAAGTGATCGATAAGAATCTCATATTCAGGCGTATCGGCGACTAAGACAGCAGGTCGACCCTCTTTTGCTCAACGGCTCCGTCATGGGACGAAGAAACGCTCTTTTTCTCGAAAAAAGAATATATTTTACTTGCAGGACAGTTGTAAAATTTCCGGGAAAGTACATTAGCCTGGAACATTATAACATATATTTAAGAAAAAATAATGTTCGGAAGTAATGAAAAGCGTAATTTTTAGGTCATATGACCAAGCCTTTCATCATTACAATAAGAAAAGTAAAATGAACCAATGAAAAGTTTTATTAACAAGTCACATGACTTGTTATGCTTACGTTACGCGCTGCGCGCCCCGGATGACTTCCGGATGCGCTAACGCGGCGCGTCATATGACGCATTACGCGACAACGCAGGTACAGAATATAGTCAAAATGTCTCCACCAACCAGCGGTCGGAACACAACCCCTTTCAGCAGGCTAAATAGTTCTGTTAAATGACAACAGAAGGGACAGGCAACAAGAACCATCAGTCAAAGAGGGGAGGGCTAGTTCTTCTCTACCGGGTTACATTGGGGCGCTACCGGAACTGATCGAATTGGTAGTCTACAGTGTTTCTGGATGTTTCAGACTGAAGCTGGGGTTAGCATGAGAGCAGCACCATTTCGTAGCTCCGTCGTGGTCATTCCGCAACCAATCATGGCAGCCGTTCTTTATCGTTATTTTGGGCGGGGTGGGTGGCGGAGCCGAGCTGTTTTGCAGCCATCATTGTGTGGAGTTCAGTTCATCTCACTAGTTTTGTATTTGTCATGAGGGGTTGTTCCTAATGTTTCTATTTTAGCGAGGTCAAAAAGAGATCCTATTAGTGGCCTACTGATTTTGCTCGATTCCTTTTCTTTTTTTTTACACAATTTTTCGTTATCTGCAAAGACTAAACAGAGTATTGCGACTCTGTGTTTGTTTGTAAATAGAGAATGAACCAAAGAGAACTAATTCTAAAACAGTAAATACTTGGATAACAATGAATCAAATGGAGAGAGAAGCAGGCACGACGGATTACAATGGGGGCAAAGACCTGCGTTAACTACCTTTCACTATCTGCAAAGAGAGAGTACTCCTAATAGAAATGAGGGGGGGGGGGCACCATTCAAAGCAGATCAGTGTGCATAAACACGAAAATGTTTTCACTTACCACGTACTTGACATTCGACAGCTTATGATATTTGCTATTAAAAAACCATTGAAATTCACTGAAAAAACCATAGGTTATAGACCATATATAGTTAGGAATTAGCATTTACAAAACCTTGAAAATTCACTGAAAAAACCATAGGTTATAGACCATATATAGTTAGGAATTAGCATTTAAAAAACCTTATTTTACTCACACAAAACCATTGAAATTCCATATATAGTTAGTTGCACTAACTATATATCGTGCACCTGCAATCCACTGCTGATGATGTCACATATTACATCATTCATGACATGGTCAGTGACATCACTGATGACATCACTGATGACATCTCAAATGACATCACTGATGACATCACTGATGACAACATCCAGTGACTGTATGTTTCTGTAAAGTTAAAATGTGTCTTACATATTGAAGAATGAGTGGAAGTATAAGTGTCTGGACAAAGGATTTAGTAGGTGCATGACTGAATGCATGAGTGAGTGATTAAATGTGTCTCACTGAGTGCATGGGTTAGTGACTAAAGTGTCTTAATTTGTGCATCATTATGTCTGTTGTTCTGTAAACTGCTGCATGTTTTGATCAGTAGCTATATAATTAACTATATGGGTTACTGATTGATTGTCCAAGTATTTGTATGGGAGACTGAGTGTGTGTGTGGCTGGCTGGGAGGTGTGTGACTCTGTGCAGATCAATGTGTACTTGTATCAATGATTGTATAACAAGGTAAGTATGTGTTAGTATATGTTTGAAAATGTAAGGTGCTCTATGTTTAACTGTATAGACAAGAAAATGGAAGTGTCATTGATTCTTTACAGGACTGACTAGGTGTGTGAGTAACTCCATGGATGAGTGGCAGACTGTGAGTGTCTGTATAGGTGTATGAGTGCATATGATAGTGTTGTAAAGATGAGTGATTGTATGTATGAATGATAGTATGGGTGAATGAGTGAAGGTGTGTGTAGACGTAGGAATCAGTGAGTGCGTATGTAGTAACTAGTATTGGTGTGTCAATGGTTTCAAAAATTATATTCTGTATTTAACACTGGGTGAAACAGAGGTTATATTAAAATGTGAGGAGATGCATTGTATTGTCACATGAATGATATCATCAGTGATGTGGTCATTGATGTCAAATGAGATGTCATCAGTGATGTCATCAGTGATGTCATTTGAGATGTCATCAGTGATGTCATCAGTGATGTCACTGACCATGTCATGAATGATGTAATATGTGACATCATCAGCAGTGGATTGCAGGTGCACGATATATAGTTAGTGCAACTAACTATATATGGAATTTCAATGGTTTTGTGTGAGTAAAATAAGGTTTTTTAAATGCTAATTCCTAACTATATATGGTCTATAACCTATGGTTTTTTCAGTGAATATATATATATATATGCATTTATGTATATGTATTTGTAAATATATATATACATACATATATAAACATATATACAAACAAATATAAATGCATGCATACATATACATATACGCATACATATGCATGTTATGTACATGAACGTTTGAAAAACACTAATAAAAGCAAAGCTGAAAACCACTTAATTATAAAGAGAATTGCTTTAACTTAAACGAGGGCGAGACCTATTGCATTTTCAATGCGTGTTTACTTTGGTTCCATCAAGAAGGCATTCAGATGTGTCACACATTTGCCATATATTCAGAATGTTAGCATTCTAGTTGCTTATTAGATCACTGTAGTAAAGCTACTGCTCACCAGGGAAGTCTGCTCCAGGTATTGAAAGTGCATGTTTCAGTATGCATGTCAGAATGTTTTAATGACGTAGAAGAGGATTTGAGAAGTCAAAATGTGCCCTAATTTTTCTTTCTGCAGCACTAATCGTACTTTCTATGGCAAAAGGAACCCCCTCATTTTGTTCCTTTTTAAATTAAATGTTTTAAGTGTTACCACTTTATTCCACTCAAGATGGTTTCCGGTGTGCCATACCTTTGTCATAAGTAGGACTGTTAGCGCTCTAGTTGTTCTTTATAACACTCTGGGAAGCTGCAGTAGAACACAAAGGAACACAAAGGAATTAACTGACAGTCTCTGCCCTTGTTGGATGTACATGTTTTACTGAGAATGTCAGACTTCATTCTCACATGACTGAGAAAGATAATGTGAATTTACAGAAAATATGCTCTCAGTTTAGCTTATAGATCACCTTCCAAACCTCTGTGGGAAAAGCATGAGAACATACTTTTCTCTCAAACATGATTCATGATATCCGGGTATTCATTGCTGGCTATGGCTATGGCTGATGATCTTAAATTCATCTCGGACCTGGGCAGCATTGCCACCTTGAAGCTACAAGAGTTTTGCACCCTGTGGATCATTTGGAAAAAAATAAGTGCCAGGGCTCTAGTTAGGAAGCACTTTGTACCAACCCATTTTTTTCTGAACAGAACCAACTATTGACCATGAAAGTGGGGAGGGAATGTGGCATAAAGGCCAGAGCAGCTGACTTCAGACCTAGGGAACCAAGGGGCATATTATCAAGGGGCTTTATCTCAGCTTTTTTGGCTTTAAAAGCCAAGAAAGCGGAGATAAAATTATCTCCCTATTACCAAGCTGTCGCTAACACCAGTTAGCGACAGCTAATAGGAGATAGTGACCATCTTGGGCCCCGCTTTGCATGTCAGTGATATTTATCACTAATGACATGCAAAGTGGGCGTGCCAAGATGTTAGCGACTGAAAACAGTCGCTAACATCGCTATCTCCTATTACCAACTTTTGGAGATATTTGCGCTAAGCGCGAATATCTCCAAAAGCTAACACTTGCCCAGGAGCAGTTCTTAGCCATGTTATCCAATGGGAGGTGGATAACATGGCTAAGAGCATTTGCTCGATAATGCATGAATATCGCTGACTTTTCAGCGATATTCATGCATTGCGGCCGTTTTTTATCGCATTTGCGATAAACCTTGCTAATAGCAAGGTTTATCTGCGATAAAAATCGCCGATTTGCGGCGATAATTTTTGTCTCTAAATAAGTTAGAGACAAAAATTATCTCTATTGGTTGGTAATATGCCCCCAAGTTTGGGTCTCGCGTTGGTTTAACATCCTGTGATTCGGGGCAAATCATTTAATCTCCCAGTAACTGAATGCGTCCTTTACTGGTACTCATGAAAAGCACCAGCGTTTATCATTAAGTGCCGGTGCTGAGCACTGGAAACCACTGGCTCAAATTAAGCACTGTATTCACCATGTTTGATACATTATCCTATGCTGTTTTGACTACCAGGCTCAAAACCATAGGTTCGAAGGCAAGATATTGGGATGGGTATGTTCTTTCCTTGCAGACCGACCTCAGATTGTACCCCTCAAATCATTTAGCTTCTCCACTTTTTCACTAGGCTGAATGTAAGAATAGTAATTTCTACATATGTCAGAGATATTACTATGCCATCAATCTTCAATTATGATAGCTTATTGAACATGCTAATCATGTTCCGCACATGTGGTGTATATTTAGAGAAATCAGGAAAAATTATTTTCCTGGGTCACATTCAGAAGACTACATAACAATATTTGTATTCGTCTAAGAAATTGTCAACCAATTGAAGTCTCTTTTCAAGACCACCCTATTACTGACAGTTATTATTTTAATACTTTATGTTTTAAAAAAAACAAATCTCAGAATATCTGTATGTTAAAGTAGTTCACTGTAAGCATCAGGGTGCTGAATAGGGAAAAGAGAATAGGTGAAGTACTTGTTTACATGAGGTATGGGAACAGGTAAGTACTAGTCAGTAGTGGTTAAGCTCCTGGAAAAGGTGAGTTTTTTGTATTTATTTCTGAGTTGTAGAAGGGTTTTAGCAGTTCTGATGACAATGAGGATATTGTTCGATATCCTGGCTACATAGAGGGAGAAGGTCTATTGTCTTTTTATTTACTTCCTACATCCTTTAATCTCACGCCTAGATGTGCCCTTACTGGCTCCTAGTGTTATTGCATTGTTATTGTATTGCTGCATTTATGTAACCCTTATTACCACTATGTGGGGTGCTCAGCACTTGCCTAATTGGGTAGCTAGTTACACCGTAAAGGGTGTAACATCGGAACAAAGTTGTCTTTGTTTTGCTCCTATGTATGAAATGGTTTCATGTTATGTGGGATGACAAACTAAGGTGTGGAATCTCGCTATGGGATGAATCACGCAGCAGTGTATTGGATGATGAAGTGTGAGAGACAGATGCACGGTGTTATGGTTTTTTTATATGCTGGTAGCTATGAAGAGCTCTGCAGGTATCTTGATGATATTTCATATGCTAGTGTTGACTTAGCTAGTGACTGCTATAGGTTGTTCACTCTAAGATTTTGTGTATAGCTGTGGTCCTGACATTACATGGCTGGAGAGAGAGAAGTGGAGAGATATGTTAGGATGGGCCTTTTTATTACCATACCATGTCTGAGTTTCTTGGTGAGAAGGAAAGAAGCAATCAGATTGTATATCTATTTGGGACCTACAGAATTGGACTATATTAAAGACCTCTTAATTGTACAGAAATATGTGCCAGATCTCTTTACTTATTCCATGCCTGTTCATTTGGTTGATGGCCGGTTGTTAGGCTGCACAGTGCTGCTGATGGACAAGCCTCATAGCAGATATGTCTTATGTGAATTTAAGAGTTACAAGTTATACTTTGTTGCTGATAGCTGCATATTATGTTTTTAGAATTACTGTGGCCTATAACTGTTATACATGCAAGTTCATAACTATATAATACCACAGTGAACAATAGGTCAGCTCTTCTTAGCTTACCAGCATTTCAAAAGCAGTTGCTGTTTGAAGTTGTTTGTAATTCGTGTGTTGTAAGCTGAGGATTGCTATTGAGGATGTGGCTGCTTTCTGCATTCAGTTACAGGGATGCCAGATAGTAGTCTGTTTTTTTACGATGAAGGTTAATAACTGTGGTAAGGCTGACATTTAACAAGTTTACCTAAGATAAGTTTGTCTGATAATGGTCTGTAGTATGATGGTGGTTCAGCCTAGTCAAGTTACTGTATTCATTATTATTCATTTAATGACGTTTGCAAATCACTTGGATATTGACCAGTTGATAGGTAAATAAGTATGATCCATCTTGCTGTTATGGCTGTTGTCATTTGCCTTTGAGTGGAAGTAAGAATCAAGGCTATCACCTTGTTTGAGGAAGTGCTTCGCTAAGTCATTTTAGAGTTCCTCATTATGTTTACCACTTGTTGAAGATTTCTGGGATTTCTCTGACTGATCTGCAGTAAAGCAAGAGGAAGTTCTGTGAAAAAGGACATGTTGTATTATGGGAATTCTGTTGGAATTGTTTTAGAAGTTGTCATAATATATTAGCTAGATTGTTTTGTCTAATGGATAAACATCAGAATATGGGAATGGGCCCAAACATATTATCAAAGTATGTTGACCCAATTCCTAGATAGCTCACAGTGCGCAATCTGGACCCCTAACCTCACAGAAATTGTATTCTTGTGTAAAAAACATGAGCTGCAATTATCAGCAGAAGGAAACAAAGCATTGCAACTAGCATTACAAGAATGGTGAAAAAGATAAACAGTTCAACCATTTTAACATTACAATGTGATTATACGGCTATGTATTATACCTATATTCTTATCTAATACAACTAACATTATTGAAAACATAGTAGGAGTACCCTCTGTCAGATCCCTTGGGATAACCCAATTCCCATACCTGTGTGCGATGTATCAGGTAGCCAATCAGGTGTAGAGCGGGCTATCTGTCCTTATCAGGATAGAGATTAGAGTCAGCAGGGCTGCATGTTAGTAACAGGCAAGCATTCCAGGATGATCCATTGAAGTTCTCCTCTGCCTCATTTGAGGTGGTTTATATATTAAAAGCAGTGTTCCAATCGCACTCTGTCATGGGGTCAGCGCTGATGTCTCCAACCGGACAGCCAAATATAAGGGCATTGCTAACCTTGTTCCTTAGCCTTGGACAGAGTGTACAATCTACTTGATAAATGCTTTCTAAGAAATATTTGCAAGCACATACTTCTTAGGTATGTTATCGTGTAAGTGCAAAGGCGCACAAAAAAACGCTGGTTAAACAGATGTCGAGTTTAAACATGTGGTCTAAAATGGAGACTTTGTGTGCAGGTCCTGTTGTACCTTACCACAGTTTTATATGAATGGCTTTCCAAAAAGAGGTTTCTCTTACAGCAGGGGCACTCGGCTGTCTGCCTATAGAAGAATATAAGCTTGGACCTGCTTCTACATGTGCTGTTGCTTCAGAACTGCTTTCAAGGTTTAGACCTGCTTGGTGTTTTAGACTCAGCATCACAAATGACTACAAAATGGCTTTCTGTTGTTGGAAGACAACCAGTTCACCTGCTGAGACTGTTTTGGAATGGACCTTGCTGCAGCCATGGTTAGAGTAAACAATGGAGCCTTTCTTCCACTATTGAAATGAGATCTGAATCCTAGAAGCCTACTCCTGCTGTTTGGAAACTTTAGGAGTAACAGATGGAAGTTTTTGAGGCACCTACAATATATTTGGCATAGTTGGTTTTGATACTCGCTAGATGGGAACAAAGTTCCCAGATAAGGCATAACTTCAGAGAACACAATATACAGGTTTGTTCCACTTGAAGGATTTGCGTTGAAGAAAAAGGGCATCAAGGTGAAGGTGTCGAGTGTCATAGAGTCGTTGTCCATGATAGGGTTCAGCATTTCCCAAATTAAATATTTTGAGTTCCATAAAAATGACTTAGGTCTGTAAAAGTAATTAAAGTTACCTCAGTGGCAAAGTAGTTACAGATGTCAGCTTTGACTAGTTCAGAAACTTTGGTGCCAAAGCTGAAAACTTCACCCGAAGCCTTGCCTTAACATAATTGACCTAGATAATCTTTCCTTGCCTCATTTGATGGTAGGTTCCCGGGTAGAACAGCTGTCAGGTGTGCCCCACATGTTGTACCCATCTCTTTCTCCATTTCAGTGAATCTGAATTTAAACCTGGGGCCTAGTTTTCTTCTATTATTGACTTATATGGATGCACTGTTGTCTTGGAATCTTTTTAAAACTAAACTATGAAAAATCATATATCTGGATTTCTGATCTTTCTGTCATCTTGTATAATACATATGGCTCCTTTTTCTTAACCTGGGTTGGCAATTTCATGGTTTTGTTTCATTATGTTTAGGGGCTGCCTAAATACTTAACACATCTTTCTCTGGGGAAAATCCTACTGCATTTGCCATGGATACCAGGAGTTAAGTCCAGGTTTTCTCACCAAAACTATATTTTAACCTGAGAAAATACTTGACTACTGAGTTTGTGGGACGTTTTTCTTACATTAATAATCCAGAATTTCACAACCCCTATTCTTATCTCACTCAAATGGTTACCAATTACAAACAGCCTGATATTCTTACAAAATACTACACCAATCTTTCACTGCATGTACTCCAACAATCTGGCAGTCTGGATGGTCAATTACCTTGATATAAATTTGTAGTCACTGTTAAACGTGGTGCAGTGCCTCGTTAATCCATTCACTACCTAGGAGTTTGTGCACTATTTGAATATTGGCAAACAGACTTGATCTTCAGATGTAGACACAAATTGGGGTATTTTAGGTGAGCACGCAGGCCATGACCTTGGAGTTTGTGTGACAACAGGCATGCCTCTCCTCCATATACCTACGGAGCACTATTAAGTGTCTTAATATTTACCCATTAATGGACAGCAAGTGGTTTAGGTGTGTTTGACGTATGTTGGGGAAATTCACCAGTTACATCAGTATTACGGAATAGATGTGGATTGTGGTAGTATAATCAGTCTTGAAAAAAACCATTGGCATTTGGGATCATAAGTTGCAGAAACATGTTGACTCTAAGAGGAAGTAGAGGTACCTTGAGCCATGGGATTTTTCCCCATTTTTAATCAAACCAGCTTGTGCCCAGATTAAAACGTTATGAATACCAGGGAGGTATTTCTAAGGAGTAACCCTACTTCCACTCACTACTCTATTCCTTTTCAAACAGAGTACTCCTGTGCATCTTGCAGGTTGTAGCACACTACATTTCACAATGGAACTGGAAGGAAGTCTATGATGAAGCATGCCATAAAGGGGTACCCCTGTTGGGTGAGAGTTTTTTAAAGCAAAATTATGGTTTTCTCCGTAGGTCAATGTGACGGTTCCTCGATTGATCCAATCAAGTTGGGCTTAAAAGTTTGTGTAGAGATTCTAGCTTGTCCTGCATACCGAGGTGAAGCACAAACACAAACACAAACAAACCTTAGTGTCATCCTAAATGCAGATCTTACTTTGGAACATCGTATATACTCTACAGTGAAATCCTCAACAAATATTATGAGAATGCTAGGATAGATTTTCCCCTATCTAGGTTTCCTTTCTAAGATTGAGCCATAGTTGCGCTTGTTCTCTCCATCTGGTTTAGAATAGAAACTGTGGCTTTTGCTTTGGAGCCAAGAAATATCATTTAAATCGCAGTTGTTGCAAAATTGTGTGGCCAGACTACTTTTTCATTTAAAATCCTGTGACAACATCACGCCAGCCCTTATAGCCTTGCACTAGTTCCCAGTGTCTCATCAAGCACTCTAAAGCTTAGGACCAAAATTCTTAGAACACTAATTAGAGACCCATGCCCCTAGACAAAAGTTCCAATCCAACACACACCTACAGCAGAACGTGCAATGTTTCTCCTTAGTCAAATAAGTAAACTAGAAAAATACCGCACTTTTCAGAAGGCAGTAAAAGGTGTTTCCTGATATTTTTGGAACTTGAGTAATAAGTTATCAAACCCCAAGAAACCATCTATCAATCAAAAAAAATATGGGCCTCAGAATAATACATCTTCCAGAAGAGAACTTAACAACCAGTAAAGTAAAGCTCTGTGATGATAGATCATCGCCACTATCCTTTGCACATTGGAATTAGTACAATCAATGGCATGTTCGGAACAACATAATCAGACCACGGATCCACACATATTTTATCCAATTCTTCCACATAGGTCCTACTCACCCACAAATTTCTCCAACCAAAAATGCAGGGCCGCCTGTATTGCTGTAGACAGTTGGCGGGCTGAGATGTGACACTATAGCTGGAATCTGGGGTTCAATTCTGTCTTGAAGTTGTATAATCACATGACAGTGTGGCTTACTTTTGTGAGTCTCCTCAAAAACCTAAGCTCAATCAATGATCAACCAATCAAACAATCAATCAGGACATTTGTTAGTGCGCTACATAACCGTGAGATGTGAGGGTCTCAAGGCACTGGGTGGGGGGTGCTGCTACTGATCGAAGAGCCAGGTCTTGAGAAGTTGTCTGAAGGCCAGGAAGTCTTGGGTCTGCCGTAGGTTGGTGGGGAGTGTGTTTCATGTCTTGGCGGCGACATCGGAGAAGGATCTGCAGGCGGCGGTTGTTCTTCGGATGCGTGGCACTGTGGCGAGGGCGAGGTCGGTGGAGTGGAGCTTGCCGGTAGGGGCATAGAAGCTGAGTCATTTGTTGAGGTAGGCTGGGCCAGCGTTGTGGAGGGCCTTGTGTGCGTGGATGAGGAGCTTGAAGGTTATCCTCTTGTTGACGTGGAGCCAGTGTAGGTCTCTCATGTAGGGTGTGATGTGGCTGTGGCGGGGGATGTCGAGGATCAGTTGTGCCGAGGCGTTCTGGATACGTTGCAGCCGTTTCAGGAGCTTGTTTGACGTTCCTGCATAGAGGGCATTTCCGTACTCCAGCCTACTGGAGACGAGGGTCTGCGTTACTGTTCTTCTCATTTTGGTGAGGATCCACCTGAAGATTCTACGGAGCATTCATAGGGTGTTGAAAGGTGTTGAATGATATTCATTTATTAATGGTGAGTATTGTTGTGCACTTCTCAGTTGTAAATGGATGGTAATGTATGGTGTGAATGCTGCTGCTAACATGTTGCTGCATGCTGCACACTACATTACAACTCAGCCCCAGTAATAAGGAAGATTGTTGCCTGTATGATGAAGCCATTTCAGTTTGTTTCAGACTGTATTCTGTGTCCTTGAGCTGAGGTAGAGATAGACAACTAGCTATGGGGTTGCAGCCTGCATTTAAATGTCACTATAGTCAGGGCGTATTTGGGGGCAGTCACAACCCTTTTGCTGGGCGCAAATACTCCTCTGAGATTCTACCCAAAACAAACATTGTACAACTAAGCTCTCTCAAGAACTCCCGTATAGGGAGTTAGTACTTCTTCTCCATGCATTGTATCATCTGCTACCACCTTCCTCAACCCTACACCATGTAATCCACCCATTTCATGTCAAATGTTTTTTATACACTCACCTCACATATAGTACTAATATGGAGTTACCTAATACCATGGTAGAAATTTTGACAAACTACCATCCACTTTCTCACCAAACAACCAAGCCCAGGGACAGGGGGTTTAGCTAACTCAAACTGAGATGTGAAACTCATGATGGCAGTGTAAATCTGTTATCTGTTGTACATTCTACTCATAAGCACACATAAAAGGAGAAAAATGCCATTAATTATTGTTTTTGTGCCGGAAGGTGTCCTTTCCTGCACAACAACAATCAACCCTGCAACGCAGGCATCCATCCACCATGGTGCAAGGGTGTCAGCGATGGCACACGGCTGCTGGATCTGTGCATGTCCAGGGATGAGTAAAGGAATGCGCCATATTCTTGTAAATATGGCACATTTCTGCACTTAGACAATTACGCAGCTCGGCTTCGCGAAGTTGTATGTGGAGCGAAAATTACCTTGCAAATATGTCCCATAGAATGAGGAAATCACCTCTATTGAATGTTTTTGTGCAGGAAGGTGTGCCTTCCTGCACAAAAACAATCATACCCACAATGGAGAGGGTGCCTGCTTTGGCGCATTACCATTACAGCCAATTGTGCACCAGTGCTGATGAAGAGGACAGGAATGCGCCATATCTCATAGATATGCCACATTTCTGCCCTTTTCTTTTGCTGCGGAACAGCTCAGCAGGAAGGCTTGCGGCGTTGTCCTTCGACAAAAGTTTGTAAATGAGGCCCAAAGAGTGAACCAATCCAAGCAGCGTCTTTTAAATATGCCCAAAGACCGGTGTGTAAAATAAAACTTAAAATGGATATATTTTGAGAGCTCAGGAATTCTAGGATTGTGTATTTATCAATCTATTTATTTCATAATTTTGTATAGTACCGATTTCGACAATGTTAAACGATGGTACGTGTAGCTTTTGCAAGCATCCAAGACACATTTTTACCTTCAAAGAAATATAGGCGTAAGTCTCAAATATATGCGACTAAACGCTACGCTTGTCATATATGCCAAGCACTACGTATGAGCGACTTCCACAGAAATGCATGTGCAGCAGCGAATAGTTGTAACTTGCACTTGAGCGTTAAAGGAATAGACACTTTCCTAACTATACGAGTTTCGCAGAGAGCATCAGAGAGCATCAGTGCCACCTAAGGCTGGTGCTACAGCCTCGATTACATTTTTGCCTTCAGGGGGCCTCATTTATGAGAAATGACGCATCGCTGCATGAAAGCAGCGATGCGTCACTTCTCAGTGCGCACTCCTTCCGACATTCCTGATGCGTCATATTTAATGTATGACGCATCATGGCGCAAGGAGTTACAGATACGTCAGTATTACTGATGTATCTGTAAGCGCAAAAGTGACACATTGCTGGAGTGTGTCACAATAGTGACGCAACTCCAGCAATGCGTCCTTTCACATGGGGCAAGCCCCATGTGAAAGGGCCTGCGTCAGTCATACGCCTGCTGTGAGGCAGGCGCAAGATTTTGACGCAACTGCGTCCTAAAAGTGACGCAGGGAAATCTCATAGATTTCACTGCGTCACTTCTACGACCCTTCCTTGCGTCAATACGCCCCCCTTGCATACATTGGGGCAGATTTATGAAGCCCTTGCGCTACGTTTACGCCGCTGTTGCGTCACGCAAGGCGGCGTAAACGTGGCGCATCCCTACGAACGATTTACAACGTGACGCATCTAGGCAGATGCGTCACGTTGTAAAGCCCTGCGCCGCTTGTGGGCGTTCCGGCGCAGGGTGGGCGTTCCGGGGCAGGTGCGCCTCGCAAAAGTGGCTGAGTGAAATCTATAAGATTTCACTCAGTCACTTTCAGGCCAATGCTGCGTCAAAAGCCTGCGCCTGCTTGAAGCAGGCGTAGGTCTTGATGCAGCATTGGTCAGATAGGCACCCCCCGAGCCTTGCTGGAGCTGCGTTGCGCTTGCGACGCAACTCCAGCAATGCGCCGCCTTTACGGCACATATGTGTCACGCATCTGTGCCGTTTTTGCCCCATGGTGCGCCGCATTGTAAATGCGGCGCACCATGGGTGGCGGAGCTGTGGCGCACTGTGGCGCACATTAACTGGCGCATCCCTGGGGATGCGCCAGTTAACATAAATCTGCCCCATTATACCTAGCGCAGGTATAATGTGGCGCAGGGGTTTACAAAGTGACACATCTACCTAGATGCGTCACTTTGTAAATATGACGCACCATGGCACATTTTTTACCTTGCTGGTGCGTCACAAAAAGTGACGCACCCGCGGGGCAAAAGTGATGCAAAGGCTCATAAATAAGCCCCAGGGTATTTTTCTTAATGTGCGAATCACACGATACAGCGGCTGGTGAACGGAGCTCCCTTCAGTATCACCCTCCTTAGTTGTGGACTATTGTGGCCTCCATGGAGTTGTGATTGGGCTAGGAATTCACTGTCTGCCGATTACAACTACTCCTTCAAGAGGGACCAGGGGGCAGATTTACAAGCCCCTTGCGCCACTTTTGCGTCACTTTTAACATGGGAAAAGTGACGCAAAAGTGGCGCATGGGGCTTGTAAATAAGCCCCCAGGAGCGTGTCCTCCTATTCTGCTATGAAGGAGTGATTCATCATCGATCGCGGGTCCTTGGCCTGACATGGTAACCCAATGGTGAGCGAGAAGGTAAAGGGGGCACGAAGATCAAAGAAGGACTAGATATTAGAGTGTTGACTACATGATGCCAATGGTCGATCAGGACAGAGAATCGAAGTAATTGAGATTAGTGCTAAACCGTGACAGGTCCGAATAAACTACATTAGGTGCACATAATGCAGGTAAATATAGCTTCCATAGACTGTAACCAATTTATATTGATGAAACAAGGTATGGTTTGGAAGTTTCATTCATTCTTTAGTTTAGTAATGCCTAATCATTGTCTTGTGTTCTGAAACTGTATAACTATCATTTATTCTGGATGTGATGATGATGTACTTCTTAAAAGAACTCGCGTGTGCTGTTTCAAAGCCTGCTATCACGGTTTGCGCAGTGCACACACACTAATTGTTTGGCTTACTCTGCGATAATTAATGGTGCTCTGTGTATTAGACATTTTTATCTAGGTAATGTCTGACGGAGCATGGAATACAAGAATGTACATACTATAAACTGTCTAAATTGAGCCCTCTTGCAATTTCTCATGCAGAACCAGGTTTCGGAAATATTAATACCCACTCAAGGTCCATGGTTTTCGTTTTGCATGTTCTCATCATTCCTGCAGCCTTTTGTAATAGGGTGGTTTTTTTTTAGTTGGCTGCAGCTCTTCCTCATTCTTGCGGTGCTACTGCCATCATCTGGCTAAATTGTGAACAGGCATGGGCATGTTGATGCTTTGTTCGGAGCTTTTCAATTCCGATACAAACCGCATTGTATTTTATCAAGACGCAACAATGCTTTAGATGCTTTATTATAAAAACACACGTCATTATTAAATACGCTGTAAAAACCAGGAGTGGTACATTTGTACAACATTTTTTAAATCATTTTTTATCATAAATTGATATAAGTTGATATCCAACTCAAATATTTTTTTCCACGGTCGATACTGTTAAAACCAGAATGACGCAGTCCCCATTAGCAAGCAATTTATTCCTTCACACATATGAAGTGCAGACGGAATGACCAGGCACCTATTTCCCAAAATTTTCATTGGCCATTATTAGCAATAATGACCTAGATGGATAGTAACGTACCCATGCAAACACAGGAGTGGGCATGGTGGCACAAGTACTAAAAAAATAAGTGGGGGAACTAACCTAATTAATCAGTATGCAAGTGGTATCACGGCACGTGACATCGCGGCGGGTGACATTGCGTAATGTGTTTAACATCACAGCACGTGACATCACAGAAAGTGGCATCACAAGAAGTGACATCAGATCTTAAGCCCTGACATATATGATTATCAGGTCTATCATGAGTTCATTTGAGCACATTCCGAGTATACTTGCAAACCCTCCTGATTTAGGCAGAAGATTCACACTTTTGTAAGCTACACATAAAACAGTGTTGCCTTTTGTCAGCATTGACATCCTCTACCCAAAGTGCTTACAAGAATGCCTCCTCAGGGGATGTAAGTTCTATATGAATGCAATTTGCTTTGGGCAAAAACTGGGAAAGACCAAAAGATCTGACATTCTTAGAGTTCATGCATATCTTGTAAACAGAGACTGAACAAAGTGAAAAGCTGCCTCTCTTAAGTATGTGTGAAGTGCCAACCAGGTGTGCGCCTTTGTTTCCTCTCTGCTGCATTTGCATCAGGTTTGAGGCTCCTGACCTCTCCCAGGCAGGAGAATCAAACAAAAGGAGGCCTGATGACCCCTCAAATTCGGCCTTTGTTACAGGCCCAGCAGGAGTCACAAATAAGAAAGCCCCGTCCCTGCCTGCACGATGTTGTGGATGGAAAGCAGACAACAACGTGCATGCGCTGCTGAATGTGTCCCGGTTTTTGCAAATTGCACCAGGACGATTTTAGCATATTTTCCAGTGGGGCCTAACTTCTTGGCAGGGTGAATGGCGTCCCCCCAGTGAAAAAGTGGGCGGATGCCGCCTGTACCCCGTACTCTTGCCCTGGGAGTGGGCCCAATCTTTGGTAATTTCCAGAATGGTTCAAATGCAAAATAGTACCTAATTTCACACTAAGAAACGGGTTTGAGAGACCCCACGCATCTCTGAAAGTTTGGGTCGCACTAGCATTTGCCGCCTTTCACACGTCTGGGCTAAGCTGTGCTTTTGTGAAGAGATAATCTGCAAGCAAAATGTTTACTGACAAAAATCAACAAAAATATATATGTATATATATATATATATTCATAAATATATATATTTTCACTAAACAACTTTGGTGTCAGGGATGTCATAGTAAGTAATTAGCATTTTAAAAAACCTATGTTTACGAGCATTTTATTGTTATTGTGCTTGCAATAGGATCCTGCTTACTTACCTGACAAACGTAAGCTTCAAATGACCCCGGTTCACCGCAGCCTTCCTTGATTGATTGATGTGGAAGGCGAGTTGAACCAGACCGCCAGAAATCCTCACTTCCGGTCGGCCACTTCTAGAGGCCATCTAGGCTGGCGGTCTAGTTGTTTCGGGCTCCCTGACGCTGCTGGTATTTAACCGGGGTTGGGCGCTTTTGCTCAGTTGATAGACCAGCTAATGTGCGGTTCTGCACTTCGCTAGTAGCGCAGCATTTTTAACCTCTCTTTCCTTTGTGGTGCCTTTGCTGTTTTTACGCACATTTTATTGTTATTGTGCTTGCAATAGGATCCTGCTTACTTACCTGACAAACGTAAGCTTCAAATTGCCCCGGTCCACCGCAGCCTTCCTTGGTTGATTGATGTGGAAGGCGAGTTGAACCCGACCGCCAGAAATCCTCACTTGCGGTCAGCCACTTCTAGAGGCCATCTTGGTTGGCGGTCTAGTTGTTTCGGGCTCCCTGACGCTGCCGGTATTTATTCAGGATATGGCACGGGAGCGCAGCCGACGTGCGCAGCGGGCGCACCAGCGGCGCACCAAAGGCGAGCCCGTCTGTGCCCATCTGTGCCTGTACGCGCCAGTATGTCACCTCTCGCCAGGAACGCTGGGCGGGGCTTGCCTGGATTTCACACCTATTCCAGGGAAGAATTTTTAGCCGTTAATCCCACAGTTAAGTTGTGCAGTGCACCTCCTTTAAACTGTTTGGAAGGACCATTTGGTTGTTTATGTTGTTGATATGTTTCCCCTACACTACCACCCCTTTTAACCCCTTCCATCATTCAACCCCAGCGACAGCTGAAATTCTCCAGCTAAATGTGCGATAGTTAGCTAAGCACTACTTAGAAACCCATGACTTAGTCACAGAGGAATATATTCTTCTTGACTGAGACCTGGCTTAATGAGGATATAGTGGCTGAACCAAATCTAGCATTGCCCTTTGGGTACTCCATTTGCATGGTTAACAGAGAGGCTGGGGGGTGGCATTGCGGTGATTTTTAACTCATGTTACTCATGTCTGTTTATGAAAGAAGTAATTGAGGGCTGCAAATGCACTCGCTTCAGCATCACCGTTAGTACCATCTGAACCTATCTGGCCCGCTAATTTATGTCCACCTGGGTCTGCCTCTAAGTTGAAAGTCGCCCTTCTGGAGGCAGTTTGCATGCTCGCTATGGGCACTGCCAATTTCAACATTCTAGGTGATTTCAATCTGCACTTTGATTTAACGCAAGACAATGAGATCTGTAGTTTGCTTGCAGACCTGACTGCGTACCAACTAAACCAACTGGTTTCCTGCCCCACCCACTTAGCTGGCCATTTGTTGGACCCTATTTTGTCGAATATTCTGTCTGCAACTGTGGAGAGTCCTAAACCCATGGACTGGACTGACCATTCGTTGGTAGAAATGTCTTTACCGGCCTCAGAGCCCCTCATTAAAACTACCCAACTGCCTGTCTTCAAACGCCCTTGTCGTAAATTGAGGTTGGAGGACTTTCACACTCTTCTCGGCGTGAATCCTCTGGGGCCTCTTAATAATTCGGTGACAGATTATAGCTCATTCTGCGATTGGATCACCCAAGGGCTAGACTCTCTTATTCCGGCTTAGTGGTCTAGGGGCCGTACCTCCGACCCAGGCCCTGGTATAATGACTCACTGACCACCTTAAAGAAGGCCTGTAAGAGATCAGAGCGTGAGTGGAGAAAGGACTACGACCCCAGGAAAAAAGTATGCTATTTGGCCCAGATCAAACACTATAATAGAACCATCTGCAATGTTCCAGCGGCTTACTATGCCAATGAAATCAAGCTTAGCCGTAACCCAGCTAGACCTTAGGGCTAGGAAAAATTCAGCATCCGCTATCTCATCTTAGAAGTAGTGTTAGGACCTGGCCAACTTCTTTGTTGAGAAAGTTCGTACCATCTATCGGTTCTTCCCACAAGTGACCTCTCTTTCTCCTACTGCTCTTCCTAGACCCTTGCCACAGCCTTCTCTAATAGCTATACCCAGTATCTCACAGGATGAGTTCATTCGGCTGAGCAGGAAAGTTAAATCTGGCTCTCTGGCCGACCCTTTAAAGTCGGTTCAGTTTAGGGAGTCACTCTCTCTTTTTCTGGCCCGCTATGCCGGATAGTCAACTCTTCTTTTCCCACAGCTATTTTCCCGGAACCGTGGAAACAGGCATGGGTATCCCCCATTCTCAAAAAGTCATTGCTTGAACCGGCTAAACTCAAAAACTTCCAGCCTATATCTCTCCTCCCTTGGGTGGCTAAGATAGCAGAGGCGCATGTTAATAACACTCTAACGAATTTCTTGAGTATCAACAACATCTTGGATCCATCTCAGAATGGCTTCTGCTCGGGCCACAGTATGGAGACTGCTCTCCTGGCCATGACTGAACACCTGTGGACCATTCTCGATTCCGGTCAGATGGCGGCACTGATCTTGTTTGATCTTAGTGTCGCCTTTGATACGGTCTCGCATGGCATTCTGCGACAGCGGCTGGAGTAGGCGGACATGGCTGGCCTGGCTTTGGAATGGTTCCGATAATTTCTGACCGAAAGAGCTTTCCGAGTGTCATCCCCCCGTTTCTTTCTCAGGCTCATTCCATCGACCAGGGGGTGCCCCAGGATTCGGCGCCAAGTCCCTCACTGTTTAATCTGTATGTCCAGCCTCTTGCAGCGGTCGCCAGGCAGTTGGACCTCACCATGGTCTCCTATGCGGGTGATACACAGCTGGTGGTGGCCCCAGCTGAAGGTTCCCCAGTGAATGCTTCTAGGTTTAGAGGCGGCCTGGCCGCCATTGCAGATTGGATGACCACTAATTGCTTACAGTTAAATGCTAGCAAAACCGAGGTTTTGTTAGTAGGGAAGAACTCGAGCTTGTGGAGTGAGCGATGGTGGCTGAGCATCCTGGGTAGTACTCCTAATCCCAAGGCAGTGGTTAAGATGCTTGGGGTATGTATGGATTCCTCCCTCAGTTTTCAAGACCTTACAAAAAAAGTTGCTGGCACATGCTCAGCTCGTCATGAGCTCAGCGCCAACATGTAGCGTGACGAGCCGAGCTCGTCACAAGCACCGTGGTGCTGCGCGCGCCCACCCTCCCCCTAGCGCCGCGGGGGAATTAACCCAGCGGCGAAGGGGTTAAGACGCTGTGTCTTTCTTTTAAGATTCTGAAGCTTGCTACACCTAGCCTGTTAGGCAACTTGCTTACTCCATATGTTCCTCCGCGCCAGCTGCACTCCTTGGTGCAGCACCTGGTTACTGTTCCCCGTGTGAAACGTCTTCGCGTGGGGGGTCGGTCCTTTCGCTGCCTGGCAGCCAAGTTATGGAACTCCCTGCCTGTTCAGATCCGTAGGATGGAATGTCTGCTGGACTTCAGGAAAGCTATATAAACTTTCCTCTTTCCCTCAACTTAGTTTCCTTGGTTACTCTTTCTATTCTTTGGCGTTCTATTGTCCTAGTGTTTAGGTCCGTTCTCTGATGCTGGCAGCACCGGTACAAACCTTTGCTGGGACAGCTGTGCTCTATATAAATCCGGACAACATAACATAACATAACTATAATTCCCGCCCCCATAGACATCACTAATGGCATCATCCAGGTGACATCATCCAGTGACTGAGAGTGTTTCTAAAAAGTTTAAGAATGTTATATATATATTATCTGCTGGCGGTCACCAGTAGATAGTTATAGTTAGGACATAGTTTCCATAGGAAAAGCGGTGTTTGTTTTCCCAATAACTTTGGCGCCGGATGACGAATCTTTGCGAAATTTCTAAAACTCGTTGGGCGCTCCGGTCAGCTCCTATCTTGAAAGTTTTGGGGTGATTCGGCAAGTGGGGGCGAGAAAAAGGAGGGTCCCAAAACGTGTTTTCTCTATGTTAATTCCCGTAGGAAACTTTAGACACGACTACAGCCCGAACTGCTAAACTGAATTACACCAAATTTGGCAAAAAGGTAGCCCTTGTTTCAGAAAGAACTCTTTTTATTAAAGGGTGTAAATCCGTTCAGTAGTTCCTGAGAAATTTAAAAAAAAGTGGTCGAAAAATGCATTTCCCATAGGAAACTTTAGACACGGCTAAAACTGGAACTGCTGAATGGACTTACACCAAATTTGGCATAAAGATAGTGCTTGCTTCAGAAAGCATCCTTTTTTTTAAAATGGTATAAATCTGTTCAGTAGTTGCTGAGATAATAAAAAAATAAAAGTTTGATATTTAGAGGCACAGAGGATCCGCGCACCATTGGCTGTTAACACTCCAAACCAGGAAGTGTTGGCAGCCATCTTGTGCCTCAGTAACGGGGCACAAGGAAACAGGGAAACAAATGCAAAAAACAAAAAAAGGGGGCTGTGTAGAAACATACTGACCCCCTAAACCTTCTCAGGGGGTCCCACAAGGACCCCCAGGGCCCAAAAAAGCATTAAAAAAAATCTGCAGAATTCGCGCTGAAAGTATAACTTTCCCTAAAACCTATGTTTTTTTCAGTGAATATATATATATATATATATATATATATATATATATATATATTACCTACTGGCGGTCGCCAGTAGGTATATATAGTTAGGATTTTTTCCCTATGGGATTTTTGAAAATTCTATGTCTAATAACTTTGGCGTTTGTGGACGGAATTGGCTGACATTTTCTGGAAAATGGAACATTTTGTTTCTGAGCAGCCCCTGAAAATTTGGGGGGGGTTCGTCCAGGGGGGGCCGAGAAAAAAGGGGGGTCCCAAAACGTGTTTTTAACATTGAGTTTTCCATAGGGCGGTTAGCCTCACTTTTAGCCCGAACGGCTGAATGGATTTGCACGAAACTTGGCAAAATTGTAGGGACTGGTAGCCCGATGTGCCTTTTGTAGGTCTCAATATATGTGCTGCAGTGGATTTTGAGAAATTAACGTTCAAAAAAAGATATATATCTGTAAGCGCGGACCGGGCAGCGCCCCGGTTCGCGGACTTTAAGCGTACCGGAACTTCGCGTAGCGAAGCTGATTGGCTCTCCGGTGTCTGTCAACATTCTAAACAGTCCGGAGCGGCCGCCATCTTGTCTCTCGGTAGGATGGAGAGACAAGAGGAGGCCAAAACAAACGGGGAAATAACTATAAGGGGGCATAGTAGATCCTCGCTGACCCCCTAGGTTTAATGTGGAGGTTTTAAAGGGGCCCCGCGGGGCAAAAAAAAATAAAAATTTTTTTTGTTTTTTTTCGTGGTTAGCGCCCGGTCCGCGAACCGGGAAGCGTTCTGGGGAGCGTACTACAATGAAAAATGAATGATAGTCTTTTCAAATGCTGTATGTTAATTGATTGTTGGATTTTTTGATTATTTTTTATTTCCTTTATCTTCCCAGGGAGCGACCCGGTACGCGAACCGTTGAGCGCCTCGGTTCGCGGACCTTAAGCGTTCCGGGAGTCCACCATTTTGTGTTTTGGTCGAATTAAGATACAAGATGGAGGGCAAATAATGTTCGGAATGGGTAGAAGGGGGCACGGTAGAGTTATCTTGACCCCCTAGGTTTTCTGAGGGTGGCTGAGGAGGTTTATATGTGCGAAAAAAAAACATTTTTTTAAAAAAAATTCGCGAGGTTAGCTCCCGGTACGCGTACCGGGTAGCGCCCCAGGGAGCGTACTTTCTTGAAAATTAGTGAAAAAAGTTAGAGTAAAATAATAATTGTGAGTGATCAGATGTAGGGTAGCTCTGAGAAGAGCTTTTGGGTTTATGGTACATTTAGGTACTTATAAGTAGGTACCAATGCACATTTTTAAATTCAGAGTGAAAACTCTGTTGCCCTCATCTGAGAAGTGAACTCCATCTCCTCTGTAGATATCTTGCATGTAGTAACGCAAGTTATTGTTGTACAGGGAGCCCATTCCATGGTCTCTCATGTAAGCTGAAACAGATTTGTTTACATGCTTCCTCGACTTCTCAATTTGTGGACAAAATTGGTTTGACCACCTCCATTTCTGTCTTTGGCATATATTTGAATATACCAAGGCAGTCTGAGGAAAAAGTGCCATTAATTGCTCAAAGGTGTCCTTTAAAAGCATTTCCAGACCTACACCAGTCAAAGTGCCCAAGTCATTACCTCCACAGTGCACAATTAACAGGTCAGGTTTTGGCAAATGCATAAAGGTTTTCACCAATGGTATCAATTGGTGACATTTTAATCCTCTGTGGCCAAACCACTTAATTTCCACATCTTGTAAATTGAGGTTAGGTAAATTCCTGCTTTCAACGTACCTTTGAGCCCAGTGAATATAACTATGACCAACAATCCAGACAGAAAACATGGTGAGAGAAGGTTCTCCTGCAGTCAGATGAAGTGTGGCAATGAAATGGCAGTTGAAAAAATGAGAGTGTAAAATGAAAAAAAAACTGTGGAGTTTCTGTGTTCATGAAGCAGTAACAGTGATTGGTGGATTTTGATTGATGAAAACAGAAAGTTAGGGTGCACAGATGTGTTCTTTGAAAGATGTATTTTGAGTGGTCAATAAAAAATCATTAAATGAAAGAATGCACTGGATATGCAGGTGCACTGAGAGTTCAGAGTTCAATTGCAACATTGTTGTGTGAACTTGCAAACACCAGAGTTTTTCCAAGAGGTGGTTGCTATGGAAAATAGGCAGAAAGGGCAGAGGGGGAAGGGTTTTCATTTGAAAAAAAGTGAGGGAAGAGTTTTGATTGGGTGACATGAGAAATATGTGTGAAGAATTACAGCATTTCTGTGCTTTTGATAGCTGCAGACTCTGGAGTGCATACCTTTTGCTCTGCTGAAGACAAATTGGTGTGTTTCTTAGACTGTTTTCAAACTCAAAGTATTTGCTAAGGTGAGAAAATATTTCTTTAATTTAGATAGAGAATAGTGTGCTTTAAGGAGAAAATTATGATTTATGTGGCGCAAATTGCTTGTAAATATGCTCTCACATGTGTATGGAAAATTTTGATTTTGAATGTTTGTGTTACATAGCCATGTTAAAAGTGACCAAACCATGCTGGAAAGCCAATCAAAAAATGCTTTCATGTGTTTTAATGACATTTTAAGTCATTTTCCCATGTGCAGTGTTTAGAAATTATGATTTGAAAATCGTTTTTGGGGAAAAGGAATTGTTTTTAAATTCATGACAAGGACATAATGGTGTATGCTTCTTTATAAGGCAATTGACTGTCCCTGATGTTATTTTTCTCATTTTAGTGTAAGACCTTTCTCTGTGGCGCAAATTGCTTGTAAATATGCTCTCACATGTGCATGGAAAATTTAGATTTTGAATGTTTGTGTTACATAGCCATGTTAAAAGTGACCCAACCATGCTCGAAAGGCAATCAAAAAACGCTTTCATGTGTTTTAATGACATTTTAAGTCATTTTCTCATGTGCAGTGTTTTGAAATTATGATTTGAAAATCGTTTTTGGGGAAAAGGAATTGTTTTTAAATTCATGACAAGGACATAATGGTGTATGGTTCTTTATAAGGCAATTGACTGTCCCTGATGTCATTTTTCTCATTTTAGTGTAAGACATTTCTCTGTGGCGCAAATTGCTTGTAAATATGCTCCCACATGTGCATGGAAAATTTTGATTTTGAATGTTTGTGTTACATAGCCATGTTAAAAGTGACCCTACCATGCAGGAAAGCCATTCAAAAAACGCTTTTATGTGTCTTAAGGACAATTTAAGTAATTTTCCCATGTGTAGTGTTTTGAAGTTATGATTTGAAAATCGTTGTTGAGGTAAAGGAATGTTGTTAAAATTTATGTGCGCCATATGCCCCCAAATTTCTTTTTTAGGGTTGCAGCAGGGTGTTCTTGAGACACCCCTGCACCTTTGGAATAAATTCCTAATTTGTGATGAGCAAATTGTTAATCGCAAATTGCACCTTCATTTATATGAGCCTCCTAGCCCATGGAAATGAATGGGTAAAATAGCAATTAGCAATTTTCTCATCGCAAATTAGGAATGGTAAAGAATCGCTAATTATTCCTTAAAATTTGCTTTTTTGGAAATGCAAAATAGTTATATGATACATATGGCGGTTGATGTCTAACAAGATAAGAAGCTTATGGATTCATTTATGGTGACTGGCGCAATGAAGTAGACATCACTTACTTCATTGGTAGAGCTTTACATGTATTATCTCCTCTGTATTCTTCATCAAGCGTAAATTTAATCTGCAATCCTGAGTAGGCCTCACTTTAAACAAACCTCTGGATAGGCTACATCTTATTGTTATCCTGTATTAATCATTTAAAATGCTAGGGACAGATTTATGATAGGTGTATACATCTTTTGCGCCACTTAGAAAACATTGTCCATGGGGAAATGACTTAAAATGTCCTTAAGACACATGAATGTGTTATTTTAAAACGTTTGCAATTTTTTTGGGTCACTTTCAACATGGCTATGTGACTGAAACAGTCAAAATCTAAATTCGCAATGCACAGGTGGGAGCATATTTACAAGGAATGTGCTTCATGGGGAAAGGTCTTATAATGTAATATGGGAAAAATGACATCAGAGACACTGAAATGCCTTATAGAGAAGCATACACCATATGTCCTTGTCATAAATTTGCAAACCATTACTTTTCCCCAAAAACGATTTTCAAATTATATTTTGAAAACACTGCACATGTGGAAATGACTTAAAATGTCAATAATTCAAAATTTGCGATTCCTTAAATGCAATGTATCAAAAAAAAATATGTAAAAAATGATATTAAGGATTTGTAAACTACCACCAACTTCTAGTTTGTGGTAATTTGCGAATTCTTTTCAAAAAGCATTTTTTTCAACAAAAAAAAAGCTCCCATATGACGCCCATACATGCCCTTAGGGCATGTAGGTGTGCCATATGCTCCCAAATTTCTTTTTCAGGGGTGCAGCAGGGTGTTCTTGGGATACCCCTGCACGGTTGAAAAAAATCCTATTTTGTGTTGAGCTAATTGCTAATCACTAATTGCAACCTTCATTCCTATGAGCCTCCTAGCCCATGGAAATGAATGGGTAATTTGCAATTAGCAATTTGCTCATTGCAAATTAGGAATAGTAAAGAATTGCTATTTATTCCTTAAAATTTGCTATTTAGGAAATGCAAAATAGTTTGATGGTACATATGGTGGTTCATCTGTAACAAGATAAGAAGCTTAGGGATACATTTATGATGACTGGCGCAATAAAGTGCACATTACTTACTTCATTGGTAGGCCTTTATATGTATTATCTCATCTGTATTCTTCATCAAGCGTAACTTTAATCTGCAATCCTGAGTAGGCCTCACCTTAAACAAACCTCTGGATAGGACACACTTTATTGTCATCCTGGATTAATCATTTAAAATGCTAGGGACAGATTTATGATAGGTGTATGCCTTTTTTGTGCCACTGTGCGTCACTTTTATGATGCAGCGGTGGTGCAAAAGATTTGCTATGAGGCGTCAACATTACAAATTGATGCATTTAGGTAGATATGTCATGGTGTAAAAAAAACCTACCACATAAAACCCAAGCAGTAGTGATGCAAAAGATGCACCATGTCGCAAGACAGTCCTCACTTGGGGCCATATGTATCAAGCTAATTAGCATTTGCAAAGATCAAAATTCTATGAATTTCGGCCTTTGCGAATGTTAATTAGACAAATGGTATGTATCAAACAAGTTTGATGCAAAATAAGGAGTAGCAAAATTTGCTATTCCTTATTTTGCAATTGCACTGAAGGATTTGCAAATTTTGTGACTACTTAAATGCAATGTATCAAACAAAAACTATGTAAAAAATGACATTAAGGATTTGGAAACTATTGTGGTAAATTGGTGGTAATTTGTGAATTCTTTTCAAAAAGCTTTTTTTCAAAAAAACAAAAGGTGCCATATGACGCCAACACATGCCCTTAGGGCATGTATGTGTGCCATATGCCCCCAAATTTGTTTTTCAGGGGTGCAGCAGGGTGTTCTTGAGACACCCCTACACCCTTGGAAAAATTCCTAATTTGTGATAAGCAAATTGCTAATCGCAAATTAAACCTTCATTCATATGAGCCTCCTAGGCCATGGAAATGAATGGGTAACTTGCAATTAGCAATTTGCTCATCGCAAATTAGGAATGGTAAAGAATCGCTATTTATTCCTTAAAATTCGCTATTTAGAAAATGTAAAATATTTTGATGATACATATGGCAGTTCATCTGTAACAAGATAAGAAGCTTAGGGATAGATTTATGATGACTGGCGCATCACCAGGGATGTGACAGTCATCCTGCGCCACTGTTCCGCCACCCATGTTGTGCTGCATTTACAATGCGGCGCAGCATGGGGCAAAAACGGCACAGATGCGTGACGCATCTGTGCCGTAAAGGTGGCGCATTGCTGGAGTTGTATCGCAAGTGCGATGCAGCTCCAGCAAGGCTCAGGGGTGCCCCATCTCCACAATGCTGCGTCAAGACCTATGCCAGCTTCAAGCAGGCGCAGGGTTTTGACGCAGCTTTCTCCTATCTGATTGTAAATGCGGCACACCATGGGTGGTAAAGCAGTGGTGCACATTAACTGGTGCATGCCTGGGGATGTGCCATTTAATATAAATCTGCCCTTTAACATTTAAGTATGTGCAGGGGACACAGAGTTGGTGAGGCTTATCCAAGGTTAAGAAGAGATGAGTCCTGTTCAGTGAAAATTTAGACATAGGCTTCACCTGCTCAGCATTGCTGGACATGGCTAAATAATAGCTGCAAAATGTTAATCTTGTTAAACAATTTTACTATTATAATCTCTGAGATTTGTTTCTTACTCTGCAACATCTCATTGTTGTTATCTTTCTTTAAAGATAAAGACAACCTCAACATGAGCGACAATCTGCAATCAGTTGATTTTGACCTCATCATTGAACTTGTAATTGAAACATCAGTGGATGTTGATCCTTTGGATGATTTAAATCCTGAGGATGAAGAAGAGCGTGATGAGGATGCAGATTTGTCCGAATTATATGATATAGGATGGGAAGCTGACCTGCTTGAGCCTTTGGAAATATAAACATTTATTTTTAAAATTTATAATCAATAAAAAGTAAAAAGGTAAACCGTTTAATTTAAAAATAAAGACACCTTCAAAAACAGGTTATGTGTAGTGTCTTCAATAAAATATTAAAATATGCTCATAAAATTAGATCAGATTCACATATAAAATAGCATAGGTAACATAAATATAAATGTCATTTCTTTTCTGGTATTTCTATATTGTAAAATTGCCAATGACTAAAAAATCTTCAAATTAAAATGTCAAGTAGTGTGTTATGTTTTTGATCACTGTTACTGATTTACTGTTTGATAATAATGTTTATTAACATTTTTTATTATATTTTTCCACAGATTCAACTGCAGATCATTTCAAGATTTCATAATGCCTACAATACAAAGACAGATAAAGGCTGCAAAACGTCAAAGACAGCAGGTAAAAAAAAAAACGCAGCAGTCCTCTAACAAAAAGATTTCTCAAGCCACGAAGAAAGCACCGGGTAAGAGCTCTAAATATTTCATAAGAAATATTTGTAATAAAAAAAATATTACTACAGAAAATGTTTCCGTCCATAAAACGAGAAGGAAATCAAATGGAAAGAAAAGGACAATGAAAAATGTTACTGCTAGAGCAAGAGATAAATCTGTGCATGATAGTAGAAGGAAACAACAGTTTAGGGAGATTCGTAAACGAATGTTCCGCAACAGGATAATTGGCAATTTGTTAAAAAATATTAAGAAAGGTCAACAGAAACTAGTTTTTTATAAGAGAAAAAAAAAAGTTGAGAAAGTTATTGATCAGGCATTTGAAATTAAACGTAAGTTATTTATTTTGATAATCAATAGAATTAGGAAGCTAAACAAGGCAATTTTTGATTTAAAAAGAAATAGTAGATGGAAGAGAATAGTTAATCGTAGTAATTTTTGTGAAGTTTTTTCTGGAGAATGGATGCATAGTTCAAGCTGTGAGGCATTTTTTAATGAGGAGAGTTATTTCCAGGATAATGATTTGGTGCATGCAGTTGACACCAGTGGTCGTGCTTATGAAGTGAAAGATGGTTGTCCAGTTGAAAAAGAAAAACTTGTGACAACAGAGGCAGAAGAGTTGTTAGGTAATGAGGTTTTAGGAAGACGTGCTAAGGGTCCTGTGTACACCTGGAAGTGTAGTAGTATTTGCAGTGTGCGACAGGATTCCATCAATTTGCTTTGTGATTTTGTACGGTCATTTAACAAAAAAAGTTTGAAGCAGAAAATGATGTTGTTGCAAGAATTAGATCCTTGCAGAGTAAGAGAAGTGACAGGTTTGCATGTTCATTCACTGGCTTGTCTTTCCAGGAGAGTATGCCAGAGTGTTTTTCATCATTTCAGGATGCTAGCAGTGCATCATAACAAAGTGAGGAAATTAGTTAGAATGTTGTATTATGCTAAGAGTCCAGCAATTATGCTGAAACAATTATGTGCTGCTCTTTTGCATGGTTCTGAAATAGATGTGAAGAATATATGTGAAGAAATTGAGTTTTGTTACTTTGGAAGTAAAGAGGAGAATGTTGAAATTGAGCAAGAAGTAGAGGGTCATGTGGAAGATAGTGTACAGGTTTCCAGTACAGATAATTTCCAGAGGGAAATTGCGACGTTTGACGTGAAATCAAGTGAGAGGCCTAATTTCACTTGTGTGTGTTGTAGACGCACTTATTATAAGAATCAGACTAAGTTAGTGGATTTATATGCAAAAAGTGAAAGGGAAAATAATAGTGAATGGAAGGATTTTGCAACATACTTGATGGTAGAAAATTGTTTTGATTTGGGATTGGATCAACGTGTGTGTACTTATTGTTGTAACAAATTAAAACAAAACCAGATGCCTGCTAGAGCAGTTCATAATAATCTGGAATTGGTTGAGATTCCTTCTGAATTGAAGGACTTAAACACTTATGAATCTATTTTGATTCAAAGTATCCATCCCTTTCAGGCTATTGTAAGAATGGAGCCAAAGACAGGGAAATTGCCTCCATCAGATTTACAGAGAGGATTAAAGGGAAGAGTTGTTTATTTGCCTCTAGATTTCAAGAAAAACATTAACACAATTGGAGTAGAAAAAGTGGAAGAGGAACCTCTGGTTATCTTAGTTAATGGGGTTCCGACAAAGAATAAGAAAATATGGCAAGATTTAGTAGATGTTAGGAAAGTTAAAAAGGCAACATTGTATTTGAAAAAAAATAATAAATACTATAAGAATGTATATGTTGCAGAAGAGGAAGTAAGTGAGGAAGAGGATAGTGATTTGTGTGCTGGTCAAATTGAGAAAGTAGAACCCTCTACTACTGAAGAAATATATGAACATTATAGTGTTCATCCTTTGCATTCCAAGGAAGTCATGGGGAATGCTATTGAGTTGTTTCAAATGAAACAAGCCAAAGGGAGTCCCATTAGTGTTTGGGAGGAAAGTTTGGAAGCTCGGTGTTTCCCACAGCTTTTTCCAACAGGTCAGGGAGGAAGATATGATGAGCGACCTCATCAAATTCCTGCTTCTGAATACCGGACTTTGAGATTGTATGCAGGAGATGCTAGGTTTCGACAATGCATTCCTTATTTGTTTCATCTCCTGTTTGAAAGCGATCTGTCTGGACTGTCATATGCAGTGAACCACATCTTGAAAAGTGGTATACACATGCAAAACATCTCGGCAAGTGATTTTATGGATAAAGTCAATGTCCAAGATAGTATTTTGGATTCTCACCTGATTAATCTCATGGCGTGTCAGCGTGGTACTAATGAGTACTGGTACCGTCGTCATGGTGATTTAAAATGTATGCTGAGGAACTTAGGTACTCCCACATGGTTCCTCACTCTGAGTTGTGCCGAGTATGGCTGGGAAGACTTACTTCAATTTCTACGAGAGGCAAATGCTAACGTAGATAACATCGAATTCAAGACACCCGGAGAACTGTGCTCTTTGGATCCAGTCAATGTATGTAGGTACTTCAATCATAGATTTGAAGCTATGATGTCTTTCATCATGAATAAGAAGAATCCACCTCTTGGAGAGGTGTTGGATTTCTTCTGGAGAAAGGAGTACCAAGCAAGAGGTGCTCCTCATATACATATGTTGCTGTGGATCAAGGATGCACCTAAATTTGGAACGGATCCAGAAGACTCAGTGATGAGTTTCATCCAACAGTATTCTACGTGTGCTGTTCCAAACGCAAAGGAGAAGAAAAGCCTAAGAGAAAAAGTTCTGCGTTTCCAAAGCCATCGATGTGGAAAGTACTGCCGTCGTAAATTCCGAAACAAAGACAAGTTCTACACCAAATGTCGTTTCGGCTTTCCACGACCGGTGATTTCTAAAGGAAGAGTAAACAGTTTGATGTCTTCGCTGCGACATAATGTGATGAAGAAATCACCTAAAAACACATACAATTTGAAGAGGAACGAAGAGTCCAAGTACATCAACGACTACAACCCGGTGATTTTGTCCATGTGGAATGCTAACATGGATATACAGTTTGTGGCTGATAACTGTATGGCTGTGGCTCGGTATGTGACGTCTTACATCACCAAAAAAGAGAAGACAGAATTGAAGGATATGTGGGAGGACATTTCCCATGAAAAGAGCCTCAGCAAGAAGTTGTACAGTTTCAGTCTGAAGATGTTGTCGCATCGAGAAATCGGAGCGTACGAATGTTCTGACCGGTTGTCTTCAGCAAGTCTCTATGCCAAGTCCAGGAGTATCGTTTGGGCGAGTCTTGGTCTTGCTGCAACGCGTAATCGAGTTCTGAAACCTGTGCGGGAAATTGAGTATTTGGCGGAAAAGGAGCCAAACAGTACCGACATTTTGAAGACAAACATGTTGGATACATATTATCCAAATCGAAGCAGTCACCTCGAGAATGTTTGTCTGTATGAGGTTCTGCAAAATTACATATTCAAGAGGAACATCAAAGAAGATACTGAGAAAGGAGTGTATGCTGTAATAGGAAGTGAGGGATGTCTGGTCAAGCAAAGAAAATGCCACTTGGTAAACCATCGAAAATTGAGTGGCGAATCTCCTGAAAAAAAGGAGTTTTTCTATTTAGCACTTTTGCAACTTTTCAAGCCTTGGCGTGCAGAAGAGGAACTGCTTGGAGATTTCCTCTGTTACGAAGACTCTTTCAATGCCGCCAAGGAGACCATAGAATGTCCTGCTTTTCCCAAATATGTAGAAATGTTGAATGCGGAAATTGAGCAGGAAGCAACGATTGCAGCCGAGATTGCCAGAGACAGTTCTCAGGACAGTCAGAGTTCTGCTTCATTGAGTCAGGATCCACTAGGAGGACCTCTTATCGAAAATGAAGCTGCCACTGCTATGAATGAAGTGGAAAGAGCCATGGCACATGCTCAAGAGGATGCGGTTAACTTAGAAGAGTTGGAAAGGCAACTCAACGTTGAGCAGAGGAAAATATATGACGAAGTTACCATGCAAATTGATCATGGATTAAGTCATGATAAGAAAGAGTGCTCATGTACGTCGTTGAAGCCTGTCCGACTGTACGTGAGTGGAGAAGCGGGAACTGGAAAAAGTTTCCTCATTAAAGCAATTTCATGCTATTTGCAGGAAAGGACAGAGTCATCGCTGTCTTGTGTTGTCACTGCTCCAACTGGACTGGCAGCACATAATATTAAAGGGATTACTTTACATCGTTTACTGATGCTGCCAGTGGAGCATGACAACAAATTAGAATATCACAAGCTATCTGGAGATGCTTGTTTTGAAGTTTCAAGAATCTTGAGGAAAATGAAACTTCTTATCATTGACGAAGTAAGCATGGTTTCCAATGTCATGCTTGCCTTTGTGCATTTGAGGATGCAAGAAGTTCTCAAAACAGAGTATGATGTGTTATTTGGTGGCAAACACATCATTGTTTTCGGAGATCTTCTGCAGCTGACACCAGTGAAAGGGCAACCTGTGTTCAAAATGCTCACGCATGAAGATACCAGGAAGTGCCTAGGCAGCATTGGCAACGTCAATATATGGTTAAACTTCAATTATGCTGAACTGCATGAAAATATGCGTCAGGCGAAGGATGAAGTTTACAAGACTATTCTACAAGATGTTAGAATTGGAAAAGTGACCGAGCATGGGAAAGAAGCTTTACATGCACGATTACTGTCAAATTTATATCCAGAACAAGATGTTGTGCCTGAGAATATTTTTCAGAAAATTACTGAAAAGAAATCTGGAATATGTTTGATGCCAACTCTTGCAGAATGTGCCAAATTTAACAACAAAATGTTGCATTTAGAAAAGCAAGAGATTGTGAAACTGGAAGCTATTGATAGAGTAGAGCATATGGGATCAACAATTATTTTGTCTGAGAATCTGAAAACAAAATTGGATTCATTAGAGAAGAGTATATCTAAAACTGCAGGTTTTGAAAAGACTCTGAATGTGTGCTTGAACTGCCGTATAATTTTAAGAAGGAATTTACATGTTGAAAGAGGTCTGGTAAATGGATCAATGGGTAATGTTGTTGATTTTGTGAAATACAGAAATAGAGATGGAATTGAATTTTTAAAAATTAAATTTGATGGCATTGAGGAAGTACAGCTAATTGCTCGTTGTTCTGCTAGGTTTTTGCTTGTAAAAGACTTATATGTTCGCCGTAAGCAGTTTCCTGTTTGCTTGGCATATGCGGTGACAATCCATAAATCGCAAGGTTTAAGTGTAGACAGTGCATTGGTGAATATTGGCAGTTCTGTGTTCAAGGAGGGTATGGCATATGTGGCATTGTCACGAGTTAGAACTTTATCGGGATTGTACTTGATTGAGTGTGATGTCACAAACATTTGTGCAGATCTAGATTGTGTTAAGGAATACAATAGGTTAAGAAGAGAGTATGCGCCACATTTGCCTCAGTTTCCTTTGTTTGAGAAACGTCTGGTAGGCCGGAAACGAAGAAATGAGAAAAATACTGGGGAGGTTATAGCAAAAAGACAAAAAGTGAATGAACCTAAAATTACAAGCAGAAACAAAAAGGATTGTGTTGAAGATGTTGTTGGTTTTCAGTTTGAAAACAGTTCTGGTGTCAACTGCTATGCTAATGTAGTAATTAATGTTTTGTTTTCTCTAAAAAATGTAAAAGAAGAGATTGTGGTCAATTCTGATCAAAGATTTTGCGGTTTGTTAAATTCTGTGTTAGAGAAATGTACCACTGATAGAAGAAACATAGAAAGTGTGTCTGAAATTCGAAATCTGTTAGACAGATGTTCAGGCCAAACACAATTCTCTCGAAATATTCAGCAAGATTGTCAGGAGTTTTTAATGTATATGCTTGATGTATTACATGCTGAAGGTGTAGATGTAGATCAGCTGTTTGGGCTTTCTTATCAATGGCAGCATGACTGCGAGAACTGTATGATATCAAGTACTACTAGTGTAGACTCAGAAAGATTTATATATTTAACTTTGCCAGACAGTAAATCAGTCTCCTTTAATAAGCTAGTAAAAGCTGCTAATCACAACATGGAGTGTAGCCAATGTAAATCTGAAATGATGTCCACATTATTTATACGAACATATGGCCAGTACGTCATTTTAATGTTCCAACGATGTAGGCCTGATGGAACAAAATTGACAACTTTAATAAAAAATGTTGTAGCTTCGCAGTTGTCAATATCAGGAAGGACTTTTGTAACTACAGCAATTATATATCATGACGGCCCTTCAATATCATCAGGACATTACACAGCTTATTTAAAGTCTAGAAATGGCTGGTCATTCTGCAATGATTCTGTTTTAATTTTCAAAAAAAAATTGCCGTATGACCTTAAAAACTCTTACCTGGTGTTTTTAAAACCAAAATTTTAGGGAAATAATCTCGGGATGTGCTCTGTGGAATTTCAAGAAGTTCTAATGGCTCCTACACAATTTGGCCTTGAGGATAAGTGTAGTTCAGAGACATAACTTCTAATCATAGGACTGGACATCATGGAGATATATGTGCACTTTGAATGAGTTCAGAAAAACTGTTTCTTTTTATAAGCTAATTGAAGCAGCCAATCAAAACATGGAGTAGAGGGAATGTAAGTCTGCAATGCTGTCTACTGTTTTACATTGCTTTGTGATTAAAAGTGATGTAGAGAATTAAATAATTGTTGTAGTCATAGAGGTAGTGTAAGTCTGCTTCATATTAAGCAGTATCAGTGTCATAGGAAATGTAGAACATGACTGAGGAAGAAGGGGAAGATATTACTATTCCAGGATTGTGTAAATGATCTTCAACATTTTAATTCTGAAAGTTGCGGAAATGCCAAATGACGGGATTGGCTTACAAGAAATCCAAGAGTTATAAATGGCTCTGACTAGATTTGGCCTTGTGGAAAATAGTGGTAGAGAGCAAGAAGTCATTTATTGCATGTAACGTGTTTTTAAAAACGATGGAGGTTTTCTTTCAGAAAGTGGCGGGCTGAAAGTAATAACAGCACAAAAGAGTGTAAGCTGTTCATAGGACATCCTTGGACGTCATGGAAAGTAAGTTAACTTTAAGGAGTTCTGAATTTTGATTTCTGATGTTGTATGGGTTTTTTAAACACAATCATTTTGATTGTGTTTTTTTTCCCCGCTGTTACATGATGAATACCTTCAAGTCACTGTTTTTAGTGAATTTTGATACATTCTGAGAACAGCAAAAATAAACCATTTAACATGTATAATTAATTCTGTACTGTTTGCATTTATGATGTATATGTAGAACTGTGTAGGAGGCATGGAGAAGGTGAGTTTTCTGTAAGTGTTAAATTTATTGCATGCAGTGCTGCACTTCTACGTATTCTTTCATATGCTGGACTACATCTGCACAATGAGATACCTAAGCAAAGGAAACACAAGTGATGTGATTCTGAAATGAGCAAAATATATTGCACATATTTCAATTACATCACCTGTGTTTCCTATCATTATGAATCACATTGTGCAGATCAAGTTTAGGTCTGTCCAGGGAAACATAGGAGGTTTCTACTTTGTTGAAGAGTGCAGTGGACATGACTCACTTCATTGGTAGACTTTCACAGATATTATCTCCTCTGTACACTTCAACAAGTGTAAATCTCATCTTGAACTCTGAGTAGGCCTCACCTCAAACAAATCTCTGGATAGGAGACATGTTATTGGCATCCTGAAGCGACACTTTTTTGAAACAAGAGCAATGCAAAAGATGCACCATGTTTTAAGATAGGCCTCACTTCATCTGCATCAAGATACTGTTAGTTTAAAATGTATATCTTTAGGATTGTGTAGGGGACCTGGAGAAGCAGAAGCTTCTGTCAGTGTCAAAGTTGTTGAAAAACTATTTGTCCTTCAATCTTTTCCCTTGTCTTTTGTAATTTTTAAATACATGTTTTAATATTTTTCAAATGTTGGTTCTCTCTTTCACAGATTGAAAGTATAAAAATAAAAAGTGATTAATTTAACGGCAATTATAAGGTAAATAGTTGTACTCTTTTTGTTACATTTCTATCACATTCACCTACTATTAGATCCACTGCTTCACTTCTTTAACCCTCAGTTTCCTGCCTTTGCTACTTTCCTCATTCCTTTCTCTATTACCTACTTACTCAACTCCTTCCACTCTTTTTCTCAGTCCCTCTGTTCTCATAGTTCCTCAGTCTTGTTCACTCACTCCATCTCTATTACTCTTAGTGTCTGTGAATTACTTTCCCACCTTTTTTTTTGGACCGCTTCCCGGGAAGTGGCCCGGTTCGCAAACCAGCAGCGTTATGGGAGTCCACCATTTTGTGTTTCGGTCGAATCAAGATACAAGATGGAGGTCAAATAATGTTCAGAATGGGTAGAAGGGGGCACGGTAGATGTATCTTGACCCCCTTGGTTTTCTGAGGGTGGCTGAGGAGGACCATAGTTCTTCACTCTTGTTCACTCTCTCTGTTTCTATTAATGTCACTGTTTATGACTGATCAAAAACATTTTTTAAAAAAAAGAACAGTAACTATAAGGGAAGGAAACAGACAGTTATGTTAAAAGAAAGACAGCTATAGGGAGTAAACTAAGGATACTGTTACCCACAATCCATTGCTGTTGATGTTACTGACCATGTCATGAATGATGTAATATGTGACATCATCAGCAGTGGATTGTAGGTAACAGTATCTCTTGTTTACTCCCTAGCGCTGTCTTTCTTTTCACATAACTGTCTGTTTGCTTACCTTATACTTACTGTTCTTTTTTTAAAAAAATATTTTTTTTGGTTAGCTTCCGGTACGCGTACCGGGTAGCGCTCCGGGGAGCGAACTAAGAGAAATAGAGGTTGGCAGAGTTCTAAATATTCTACCAATTTTTTTATAATGGGGAGGTAGTTCTGAAAAGAACTTTTTTTTTAATGTTTTTGTTGTTTTATATTTTTTTTAGTATTTTTTGAACATTTTTTTACTTTTTTTGTATTTTCTGAACGTTTTTAAAAAATTTTTGGTTTTTTTTGGGGGGGGGAAACAAAAACGATCCATTGTAAAGGGCTCAACAGGAGCAACAAAAAAAAAAGAATTTATTTTTTGGGGCGTTTCGTACAAACATTAACATGATTTTGAATAGCTCGCAAAATCAAAGTGATGCTACTTTCCCTGTAGCAGATGAAATCGCCACATTCCACGCACACTTGCTTCACGTGCCCAAACAACATTTGGATGTTTGCGATCATCTCCCTCGCCTCTGGTCCCGACACCTCTGGAACAACCGATCTTCTTGCCATTGGGAGGGGATTTTGTTGCTCATCACGTAGCTGGGCAGCACTATAATTATTTGGGTGCCACCTACTCATATGCCGATGCATAGTGTGATTGCCGTAACTGTATTTTTTATCAGTTCCCCTTGACAATCTATCACCGCATATACGGCAAAACACGTAGCGTGCATTCACTTTTTTTTGCCCCTCAGGAATTCTATAGAATTGCCAAATGTAATTCTCCTTTCGATTGTACCTCCTGGGCTCCTCTGGCAAAAACCTTGGCTCTTCCTCCTCTTCCTCCTCTTCCTGTTCTTCCTCTTCTTGCAAAATTACTTCTGCAGGTGGTCCTCTCTTTCTTGGATTTGGTGGAGGTGGTGGGTTAGCACCAGCTGAAGCTACTAATGAAGCCATGTCAAAGTGTAAATAAAGGGTCTTTCTCTCACCAAGATGAAAGTCAGAGTGAGGAAAGAAGGAGGGGTTTTCATCATTTGGGAAAAGCAAAAGTTCTAAACCAATGAAAACTGTTCATTTTAGATCACATGACCTAGTATTACATCATTAGGAAACAAAAAGTGAAATGAACCAATGAAAAGTGTTATTACCGAGTCACATGACCTGCTGTGTTTACGTTACGCGGTCCGGGCCGCGCCGCGGATCGCTTCCGGTTCGCGTACCGCTGCGCTTCCGGGTACGCGAACGTAGCACGTAATATGACGTATTACGCGAGAACGCGAAACGTCATGCTGACGCGACGCGTCACGATGTTGTTTTCTAACGCGAGAGGTGCGCAAAAGGAACGTTTACCGGTTCGCGGACCGGGTCGCGCCTCCGGATTGAGCTAACGGGAAGCTAACCGGTTCGCGTACCGGGAGCGAAACAAAAAAAATAATAAAAAAAAAATTGTATTAAAAACATGTAAAAAATATTTTTCTATTTAAAGAATAATACATTGTAAAGGTTTTGATATTAGCTATTAAAAAACCAATGAAATTCACTGAAAAAACCATAGGTTATAGACCATATATAGTTAGGAATTAGCATTTACAAAACCTTGAAAATTCACTGAAAAAACCATAGGTTATAGACCATATATAGTTAGGGATTAGCATTTACAAAACCTTATTTTACTCACACAAAACCAATGAAATTCCATATATAGTTAGTTGTACTAACTATATTTCACGCACCCGCAATCCACTGCTGATGATGTCACATATTACATCATTCATGACATGGTCAGTGACATCACTGATGACATCACTGATGACATCTCAAATGACATCACTGATGACATCACTGATGACATCTAAAATGACATCACTGATGACATCACTGATGACATCTCAAATGACATTACTGATGACATCACTGATAAAATCATTCATGTGATAATACGATGAACCTCTTCAGACTCTAATATAACCTTAGATACACTCAGTGTAAACACAGACTCACAGATTGTCACTCATCCATGAAGTTACACACACACCTAGACAGTCATGCAAACAATCAATCACACCTCCATTTCCTTAACTATACAGTTAAACACACCTTACTTATTCAAACATATACTAAAACATATTTACTCACTTATACAATCCTGGATACAAGTTCACAATGATCCATACAGCCACTCACACATTCACTGGCTCTTATGCACAGTTATTTATATATGTCAACTCTCACATGTACTGTATTTTACATATGTACTTAATTTGACATGTAGCACTGAGATATATATTCACTCACCAATACAGTCATGCACACAGTCAACCGCCCATACAGCTGTTTCCAACATGCACTTTTGAACCCATACATCTATGCACAGAGTCATACACTTCCCAGCCACCCACACACACACTCAGTCTCCCATACAAATGCTTGGGCAACCAATCAATAACCCATATAGTTACTCATATAGCTACTGATCAACACATGCAGCAGTTTACAGAACAACAGACATAATGATGCACAAATTAAGACAGTTTAGTCACTAACCCATGCACTCAGTGAGACACATTTAATCACTCACTCATACATTCAGTCATGCACCTACTAAATCCTTCGTCCAGACACTTATACATCGACTCATTCATAAATATGTAAGACATATTTTAACTTTACAGAAAAATACAGTCACTGGATGTTGTCATCAGTGATGTCATCAGTGATGTCATTTGAGATGTCATCAGTGATGTCATCAGTGATGTCATTTGAGATGTCATCAGTGATGTCATCAGTGATGTCACTGACCATGTCATGAATGATGTAATATGTGACATCATCAGCAGTGGATTGCGGGTGCGTGATATATAGTTGGTACAACTAACTATATATGGAATTTCATTGGTTTTGTGTGAGTAAAATAAGGTTTTGTAAATGCTAATCCCTAACTATATATGGTCTATAACCTATGGTTTTTTCAGTGAATTTTCAAGGTTTTGTAAATGCTAATTCCTAACTATATATGGTCTATAACCTATGGTTTTTTCAGTGAATATATATATATATATATTCACTGAAAAAAACATAGGTTTAAGGGACGTTATAGTTAGTTGCATATTTCTCTCGTACAAAACCATAGAAATTCCCCAGTTATTGTTAATTCACCTAACTATAACTCACGGCCCTGCAATGCACGGCTGATGACGTTACATATTACATCATTCATAACATGGTCAGTGACATCCTTGATGACATCACTGATGACATCTCAAATGACATCACTGATGACATCACTGATAACATCATCCATTGACTTTGTTTTTCTTTAAAGTTTAAATATGTATTATATATATGCCAAGGTGTGTTGAAGAATGAGTGGGTGTATAAGTGTCTAAATGGAGGATTTAGTAGGTGCGTGACTGACTGTTTAAGTGAGTGATTAAACGTGTCTTACTGAATGCATGAGTAAGTGACTAAACTGTGTGAATGTCTGTATCAGTCTGTCTGTTGTTGTGTACGCTGCTGCATGGGTTGGTCAGTAGCTATATGAGTGTCTATATGGGTTATCAATTAGTTGCCTGAGTATTTGTATGGGTGCCTGTGTGTGTGTGTGTGGGAGGTGTGTGACTCTGTGCATAGATGTTTGAGTGGTTGATTCACTGTGTGTATGGGTTCAAGAGTGCATGTGAAAATAGCTGTATGGGTGGGTGGGTGAGTGTGTGTATGGGTGTGTTGGTGAGTGAATGGATGCCTCAATGGTACATGTCCAAATAACTACAGATTTAAAAGCCAGTGTATGTAAGAGTTGAAGTATATAAATAACTATACATAAGAGTCAGTGATTGTGAGAGTGGCTGTATGGATGAGTGTGTCCTTATATCAGTGATTGTATAAGAGAGTAAGTGTGCATTTGTTTCTGCTTGAATAAGTGATGTGGTGTGTGTATAACTGTATAGGTCAGTAAATAGAAGTGTGAATAATTATTTGCATGACTGACTAGATGTGTGAGTAACTCTGGATAAGTGGTGGTGTGTGATGTCTGCATAGGTGTATGAGAGCTTATGATAGTGTTGTATTGATGAGTGACTGCATGTATGAGTGATTGCAAGGGTGAATGAGTGGATGTGTGTGTAAACCTAGGAATCAGTGAGTGCGTATATAGAAAATGGTAGTCTGTATTTTACAGTGGGTGTTTCAGAGGTTATATTAGAGTGTGAGGAGGTGGATCAGATTTTCACGTGGATAATGTCATCAGTGATGTTATTTGAGATGTCATCAGTGATGTCATCAGTGATGTCACTGACCCTGTCATGAATAATGTAATATGTGACGTCATCAGCAGTGCATTGCGGGGGCGCGAGTTATAGTTAGGTTAACTAACTATAACAGGGGAATTTCTATGGTTTTGTATGGGAGAAATGTCCAATGAACTATAACGTCCCGGATACCTATGGTTTCTTCAGTGAATTTCGAAGGTTTTTTAAATGCTAATTTCTAACTATAACGTGCCTGAAACCTATGGTTTTTCAGTGAATTTTAAAGGTTTTTTTAAATGCTAATTTCGAATTATAATATTCATTAAACCTATGGTCTTTTCAGTAATGTTGAATTTTTTTGGTGATATTTTGGAACTTTAATATCCTAAAAATACTTTTTGTAATTTTTTTGGTTTGCTATTAAAATAATATAATGACTTCTGTTTTCTGAAATATTAATATATATATTTTTTTTTATTGAGAAAAAAGGTGGAGTCACACACCCATCGTGTATCTATCTCAGTGGGTGTGCAGATTCAAACCGCCATATTGGTAACGTCGTGAAGGATGCGCGTTTGAGACAGCCCACTCCGCTTATGTTTACAGGAAGGGAAGTACAACACCACATGTCCCAGGTCATCCCTGTAGTGATCTGCTAATCACAGATCTAGTTATCAGCATGCCACAGCCTCTCCCTCATGGCTGCTTTACACCCAAAACACACCCATGAAGCACAGGCATCACAGGACATGTGAATCAGCCAATAAATAGGTCTGGACACACGTGCTCAATGCCATTTCCACTCTCTATCTGGGTGTATTTGTGTGCTTATTATGTTGGTGGCAATCAAGGCACTTTAGCCGACAGGGGCCTCACACAACGTGGCGATGACTTGAGGTACACCGAGTTGGGGGCAGCCGTGGCACTTTGGCTGACATGGGCCTCCCGCAATGTGACGATGACTAGAGGTGCACAGAGTTTGTGGCAGCCGAGGCATTTTGGCTGACACGGGCCTCCTGTCAAATGGCGATGACTTGAGCTGCACTGAGTTAGTGCCACCAGAGCTGAGCGGGTCTGCAGCCTACAACAATGCGTAGGCCTCAATACATCATTCTGCCTATCAAGACCCAATTTGAATTGTGAGCTCGGCTGGACTGCGTGTACGCCAAAGGCAGCTGGTTGTACAGACATGACTCCTCGGTGCGGTGCAACAGGATGTGTTGGGGGCCTGTGCCGGGGAATCAAGCTACGGCTGAGGAGGTTGCTCTGGCACGTGGTGGGCCCTCTTGGAGACATGCCAGTGGCGGCGGGTGAGCATTGAGGTCTGGGTACGCAGGGTCGGGCATTCATCGCTGGGCGGCGGACTGGTCTGGGGACTAGGGTAGGATGCTTGCGAAAGATGTAGGAATCATGCATACTGCCTGAGAAGTTTGCAACAACATTAGTGTACAGACCCTGGTGGTCCAGTTTTGCCTGCACATAGTTAGAATGCATGTGGTTTCTGTTGCGGTGATTGTGTACAGTGTTGACAGAGGGCACAAGTAGTACATGTGTGCAGTCAATTGCCCCAACATGTGCAGGAAGCCTGCTGTGGCATGGTTACCTTGCTTGGTCTCCAGCTGTTCTTGCTCAGTGTGCATGAAATGAAGATGCAGGTGTATGAAGCTAAAATGAACCGTGATACTTACAGGTATGATAAATCCTACATAATGAGATTGTAATAGACATTATAGCGAAGCTTTGCGAATACTGAAATCTGATACACGGTTCCTATTTGTCTATGGTATGGCGACGTTTTTAAGCTGGGCATGGCTAATCAGATCAAAAAGGCTTATGTATATTGTTTAATTCATTTTTAATCTTTATGCTGACTATTTTAGGTAAATTATTGATGCCATTCGTACTCCATTTTGTATGATTGTATTTCATGTGGATTGGCTCTTTTATCTTTTTTACTATGTTTGTACATTGCTTTTAAAGATATGTTTTATATCGAAATAAAGCCAACTTTGACTGATTGTAACAGAAGTTCGTGTTGTTGTAATGTTCCTTTTCTTTTTGACAAAGTTTAAAACCACACAAACTTCTGTTATGGTTATTTTGTGCAGGATTGATCATACCAGTAAGCATTCTGGTTTGTCCAAGTGCAATACATTGTACCATATTACATTTGTGACCATACTAACGCTTGACCATTCTCAACATTTATCCAACAGGTTTCTCAATGTGGAGTATGGGGATTTCCAGGACGGTCTGCAGTTATTTGGATCCACAAGTTGCCCTTTTGATATTCACTATTTGGAATGTCATTTATTATTTGATGTTTTTGTGTTGTTCATTTATGTTTTTGTAATAAAGTTCTGTTTTTCCACTACTGTTGACTACTTGACTTTATGACTGGCGTACCCCCATTTCAGTGACTACAATCTTGGATCGAGAGCATAGCGGCATCAAGCAACGGCTGGGGTTGGGGTTGGTTGTGCAGGAATACTACAAATTGGGAAGAGCAGGTCGTGCAGATACAGGGGCCCTACGTTGCTTTTGTGGACATGCATCCAAGACGTGTGAGGAAGTTTATTAGGGCTGGCTGTGAGACTCCTCCGACTCTGGCAGTTGTTAGTAAGAAGGTACCAGAGGTCGTTCTTGCTGATGTAAGGACATTCTTCAAGAAGTGTAACAGGTGCAGCACAGTCAGCAGCTTTGTCTGCGGAAGGATGTTGATTGTCCGCTGTGTCAGTACCTTCAGCCTGTGGGCAATGTGGCAGTGTGCACCAACTTGCGAATGGGGCGATAATTCTTTCGCCTCTTTTGCTCTGCTAAAGTGCCAATAACTCGACAATAAGTCCCCACTGTTGGGTCATGGGGTGACTCTAAAAAGAGCCCTTGTGTTTATTAGGACTTTTTTGTAGCTACATGCAAATCACCAGACAAAAGATGAAAAAATAAGAAAAGTGGGCAGGGTACAAACACCCTGATCCCCTAGGCCTGCTCAGGGGATCCCACAAAAAACCCCTAGGGACAAAAAAAGATTACTATTGGCTGGGTGCACGAGTCCGGTAGAAAGTTTTTTAAAAACGATGGGGCGTATTCTCAAGGACTTATCGCCGAGTTATTTGCACTGTAGCTCAAAGTGGCAAAAACATTATCATTCCATTCTCAACCTGGTGAAAAGTGCCAATATCAACAGTTTTCCAGCAATAGCTTCCGCAAAAAACATCACCATGAATGAGAGCGAGAACAAACGCTAATGATATGAGTAGGCGTTCCTGTGCAAAAAAAACACAAAAACAAGTCTTCCTGATATTTTCAACAACCAGCCAAATCTGCGATGCGATCCAAAAACAGGAAATGAGCTGTGTTAGCAGTAAGAATTTAACATCTACCTTTTTCTGGTGTAAAGCAGAATGATTACCTACAGTAAAAAAGGGAGCCCAGCCCAGAACAACATCTGAAGACCAACACAAGTCATAGAGCTACTGATCATGCAGCTCTGACACCCAAGAAGGCCACAACACCCACCGCCACCACCCCCAGGACCTCTCCCCTGACTACCCCCTCCTACTACCACTGAGGCAGCGCAGAACAGGACAGCAGGCGTTCCCTCCACCACACAATAGCTGATTGATGGGAGATGTGGCAACCAAGTATGTATGAAGGACGCTAGTCACCCATCAATAACAATGCACACCTTGCCAAGTGTAGCAGTGTTGTGCTGGACAGACCTTACTATGCAGAACACAGACCTCTCCATGTGTACAGATAGTGCTGGTGCTTGAAGTGTTGTGGACAGTGGACGCAACCATGTTACTTCAGGCAGTGGGGAAGATCTCGGTCATGTAGCTGTGTCGTCCCCCTGGTAAGCGGAAGCAGAGTGGGCTGGTCCAATGTACGCCACTCCAGCGTAGGAGTGTGAATAAATAGACCGGAGCTCTGGGCGTGGTTCACTTCTGGGAAAGCCAACGCGGTGGCCCTCACCCTGCCACAAGGTCGCCGCCATGACCGCCGGCCTCCTAGACACAGGCTCCCTGTGAACCCAGTGCACAGCACCGCAGAGTTATGTCCGTACAGACTACTGCCTTCGATGTACACTGCAGACAGCAGGGCTCACAATTCAGATTGAGTCACGATTGCAGATTACGCAGTGCATTTGGCAACAGACATTACTACCAGTGCGGCCCGCCCGGACCACGCATCATTGCAGGCTGCACACACGCTAGGTGCTCCAGATGCCACTAACTCAGTGCGCCACAAGTCATTGCTACATAGCCTTATTAAGGCAGAATTAATTAGGGAAAAGACATTGCTTCCAGTGCGGCCCGTCCGGACCACACATCATCTCAGGCTGCACACACACTGGGTGCCTTAGGTGCCACTAACTCAGTGCACCCCAGTTCATCACCACATAGCCTTATTAAGGCAGAATTCATTAAGGAAAATACATTGCTCCCAGTGGGCCCGCCCGGATCACACATCATCGTAGGCTGCTCACACGCTGAATACTTCTTGTAATACTAACTGTGCAGCTCAACTCAACGCCACATGGCCATGGGCCCTTGCTGACCGCTGCCTCCGCCCTACACTGCGTACAGTAGGGCTCACAATTCAGATAGAGTTGCGATTGCAGATGACACAGTCCAGTAGGTAATAGATATTGCTACCAGTGCGGCCTGCCCTGACCATGCATCATCTCAAGCTGCGCACACACTAGGTGCTTCAGGTGCCACTAACTCAGTGCACCACAAGTCATCACCACTTAGCCTTATTAAATCAGAATTCATTAGATGAAAGACATTGCTACCAGTGTGCCCGCCCGGACCACGCATCATTGCAGGCTGTGCACACGCTGAGTGCTTCAGGTGCCACTTACTCTGTGCAGCTCAAGTCAATGCCACGTGGCTGTGGGCCCTTCCTGACCACTGCCTCCGGCCTACACTGTGGTCAGGAGGGCTCACAATTCAAGATTAGTACCAATGCAAATTGTGTAAGGTAAGAGACTATAATAGGTTAAGAAAACCAAATGCTCCCAATCCGTGCAGCTCAAATGAATGCCACATGGCTGTGGCCCTTTGCTGACCACTGCCTCTGGCCTACACTGTGCTCAGCAGGGCTCACAATTCACATTCAGTCTTCATTCATTAATTTCACAGTCCAGTAGGCAACTAACTATGATGTCCCTGAAACCTACATATTTTGACAGTGTATTCCATAAATGTTTCATCTTTTGTTCCATACACCTACACTGCGGTCAGCAAGGCTCACCATTTGAATTGAGACTTTATTTATTTATTGCAGAGAGAATTGTACTCTGTCCTCGAATTTTGTCAAGAGGAAGTAACAAAAAGCATTCCTCGATGTCTATGCTGACTACTACCTTCGATCTACACTGAGGACATTAGGGCCTACAATTCTGATCATGTTACGATTGCAGATGATGTGGTCCACTAGGCAACAGACATTGCAACCAGTGCAGCCCTGCGGACCACGCATCATCGCTGCCTGTGCACACGCTGAATGCTTCTGATGCCCCTATATCAGTGCACCACAACTCATGGACCCTTTATAATACAATCTTTTGTATATAATTTCAGATCTGCTGCCCCTACCTCATTGTACCAGAAGTCATGGACCCTTTTTGATCGAATATTTTGTGTATTATTTCACATCTGGTGCCCCTACTTTAGTGCAGCACAAATCATTGACCCTTTATGATTGAATCTCTGTGTGTGATCCGATGATTATTGTTGTACATGTTGCCAGCACCAACCATTCCCTGAGGACTGGCTTACACTCACCTCATATGCATCCAGCACAGACGCCACTAGGTATGTGACCCTGGTAATAAAAAGAGGTCGAGCGCACGTGTCCGTACCCAGTTCCACTATTTATCTAAATGTGTACATGTGTTCATTATGTATGCATGATGTTGCCCCTGGGCCCTACCACATTACATTGTGCTGTGGACAGCATATGCAACCATGTTCCCTTGGGCAGTGTGGAAAACTCCAGTTATATAACTTTGTTCGGTCATTGTAGTAGTACGTAAGTAGAGAATTGATCATTAGACTACTGCAAGGTGTGTGTATAGTTAATTTATAAGTGCTTGGGGATTGGCGGAATGACTCATTCATTATTCATTCATTAGAAACTTTATTTGATTATTGTAAAGAAAAAATAACCATAAAAGTACAATTGATAAAACACAATCACAAAACACAGTAAAAACCAGATTACAAAGTGAACATCAGATAAAAGATTCAATGTAAAATTACAGATTGAATTTCATATTACAATTGTTTTCCGGAATCTAAAAACAGCTTTTGAAAAGGTGGAGACAAAGGCAACAGTAAAAACATTATCCAACTTCTGGATAGCCAGAAATGCGAGGCGACATTGTCTTAATTCCAACCCTTTAAACAGTGGGACTATTCATCTTTTCCTCGGTATTGTATAAAATGTGCAAAAAAACTGATTATGAATACATGACTGGGTTGACCGATCATAGCACGGACATTTTGAGAGTGATCTTGTCCAGTCAGTTACCTTCGGAAAGCTTAAAAAGCTGTGCAAAATATTTATTCTGAAGCGGGTAAGTAAAAACCTTACAAAGTCCATCATGAAGAGTGTAGTATAAGGCTGTATTTTATCAGAAATCAGTATAAGATGATGTGCTACCACAGTAGTTTTCATAATTTCCTTACTTATTCTAAGATCATTTAGATGTGCCATACAACAATTTTTGAGAGCCTTTCTAGGAACCTGACCCAACAATGAAGGATCACTAAAATAGTCCTGGTGGCCTATTGATGTTAAAAACGTTTTTACATAATGGAGCCATCTTATTTTATTGGCCTTGTCAATACTCATTGCATCTTTTAAAACAGAATGGTTAAAAACGCACTTGTCAATTGTTCAAACCATGTGCCACAGGAGAACTGGTCGGATCTTAATTATATCTTCTATATATGATAAGCCAAGTTCAGCGTGGCATATAAAAGTAGACATGGTAGATGGAACCGCTAAGAGGTATCTCAAAAAGATGTTGTCCGCCAACTGTAATGTGGTGACATTGGAGTACCCCCAAATCCCTGCACCATAAGTTGCAATGGATACACAGGTTGCCCTGTATATACTCAGCAATTCCCCTGGCAGCCTCCTTCCCATTTTCCTACTAAAGTTGGTTAAAGCCATTAGGGATTTAGAGAACAATTACTTTCTAGTTTTTATAGCATTGCACCATGAGCCAGATTGATCAAACAATATCCATAAATAAGGAAATGTAGGGATAGTGTCCAGGGCCTTTAAGTTGATGCAAATTGATTTCTTCATTTTATTAGCCCCAGGGCCACAGTGCATAGTGAAGGTTTTTGTGCAGTTTATAGTCAGGTCCCGATTTGTCATGAAAAGTGAGAAGGACGTTATTGCCTTTTGCATAGCTATAGGAGTCCGAACCATCAACACCGCATCGTCGGCGTATAGAAGTGCAGGGACAGATCTTGTAGCTAGCAATGGCAAGTCACTGCACTCCCTTAACAAAGTTTTTTCTAGGTCGTTGATATAGAGGGTAAACAAGAAGGGGGCAAGGACGCAGCCTTGCCTTACCCCTCTTGCAATGGGAAACACCCTAGTGCAGTCTCCATTCTTACCAAATCTGACCTTAGCTCTAGCCCCGGAATAAAGTTGCCTAAGGAAAGAAACTATTTGATCATCCACTCCAAGCCTGTCCATAATAATCCAGAGCTTAGAATGTGTAACACAATCGAACGCTGATGTCAAATCAATAAAAGTTAAAAACAGTGTCCCTCCCTTAGCTTTAGTATATTTGTCTAATATGATATGCAAATTAAGGCCTTGGTCTATAGTACCGAGGCCCTTCCGAAATCCATATTGAAGGTCGCTGATTACAGATTGTTCATCAGCCCATATCTGTAATTTATCTAAAATTACACGTCCGATCATCTTGATTGTAGAATCTAATAAAGATATCGGGCGATAGCATTTGGGACTTGCCCTATCTCCCTTTTTAAATATAGGGACAAGGATGGAGTCGTACCATGATGTTAACAATCCCCTCGAGCAACAAGCATTAAATAGTTGCGTAAGCAGTGGTCCCCATAATGGCACATTGTTTTTAAACAGGTCGACGGGGACGCCATCCGGACCTGGTGCCTTTACCCCCATACTGATCCTAATGGCTGTGCTCACTTCATTTAGTGTAAAGCCCATATACATTTTTTGGGGGGAAGGTAAAGGCTTGGATACTGGTGCCATCTCCTCTGATGCAAGGCCTGTTTGAGACAGATCACTATAAAACTGTGCGAATTGTGTTACCCATCCCTCTTCCGAGATGGCAATCTCCATTCTTGCTTTAGTATTATCACTGAAAAAAGGGCATTAACTGCTTTCCAAAAGGCAGCAGTGTCTCGGCTCATGGAAGCCTCATGCAGAGAATTCCAGGATTCCTGTTTCATTTCATCCTTCCTTTTCTTAAGTACCTTCTTATAATTCCTTCTCAAGTCCCTAATTAGTTTCTGATTCTTATCAGTGGTGTTTAGGGCATACTTAAGATTGGAATAGGCCTTAGTACAGGCCGAGTTGAACCAGCCCTAGTTTTTAATACCCTGACCTTTATTTTCCACCCATAAGCATTTTTTAATATTTCCAGCAATGATTGTATAATTTTCAATAATTGGCAAGCTCAGTAGAATGCTCATTTAAGCATATACTAAAATTAATCTCACAGTTCTTAACCAAGTTATGTAAAAAATCCTCCGGAATCACCTTCATCCACTTCAAGGCATATCCGTTTTGTCTGTTTAAAGCAATAATATGCACGGCATGCCTAGAAGTGGATTTCCTATTGGGAGCTTGGTTTGGTAATGAAATGTCAATGCTTAAGGGAAAATGATCACTCAGGGCAGTGTTGAGTACATTAAAGTTCTTAACCGCTGCACAGTATACACAAGACGATAATATGTAATCAATTTTAGAAAAAAAGCCTCTACCATTAAAGGTAGGACAGAAAGGAACCTCCGGTTGGCATAAATTATTAGCAAACCCCATATCACATGAGAACATAATATCGTTCAGTAGGTCCCACACATAGTATGTGCGAAATGCTTTAAATTAAAATCTTTATCCATCCTTAACCCGCATGTCCCCGTCTCCCCCCTGTTACATATAGGACAATTGAAATACCCCCCCAAATAATGAAAACATCTTTAGTTGTCCCGCCTAGTAAGCTTTTTATATTACATCCTAGGTTCCTTAACATATCTTCCATCACCACAGGAGTTGCATTATTATAAAAATTTACAATAATCAGGCCAAAAGCCTTATCCACACAAGCCCTAGCAGTGTGATAATGATTATTTTTGTGTACCATCTCTAATTTCTTAGATTTTTTAGCTGGTTGGAGACATAGGTACAGATCCCCCCTTTCGCTCTACCATGTCTCGAGCTGATGGCTGGAGTGTGCAATGTTTTAAAACCACACAGGGGTTCTACAGCCCAAGTCTCCTGTATACATAATATCTCATAATTATTTACCAGATCCACCTACACATTATTAGACACCTTGATTTTTAAACCTGCCACATTCCAGAACATAATCTGGCAACTATTATTTCGAGTGTTACCACGTGGCTGACCAAAACTGTCTGATTCCTGGTTGTGACAAATGTTGTCCTCAGCGCCGACAACAAGAACCGGATGGTCTACCTCCCTTTCAGGGTGGGTATCAATAAATTATATCTCATTTTGTGCACCTGGCACATTAACTAAACGATTAGGTCTATCTATTAAAGTTAAAGTTCCTATCTTCTGGGGTGCAACTGATAAAATAATATTAGCACCATCAACAGGATCCCTTACACTTAGCCAATACACTTCTTCAAGCCCATGAAGTCTATCAAAACGATTATGGACTGGAATACCAAATTGGTTTCTAAAAGAAGATGCAGAATCCCCCATGTTTTCATTGGGTGATATCGATTTGGGGGTGGATTAAAATATCCCAAAGGGACAACGCTAATCTGTGAATTATCTGTAAAATACCTCCCATATATGTTCAGAATCGCCGGCTCGAAGTTTGGACTTTTAAAGGTCAATACAATACAATCCCCTTCAGTATGCTTTAATCCTCTCCTCAGCCAGCTTACGCTCCGTGCCATCTTGTATTCGTTAAACAATTCATCGGTTAATCCTGTTCTACGGCCCGACCATTGTAAGGACTTATTCCGTAAAGTCACCCAAGGTTCTCCCGCCACCTCGTTGGATTTGGGTACGTTTACCAAATCCGCTACATAAGGTGTAGCAGCTGGAGGTATATCTAATCGTGTATACTCTCTTACATTTCCTAAGACAGGAGCTAAGAGTGTCTTCATCCTCGACTGAGCGGTTAGTTTATTAGTAGCTGGCATATTTTCAGCTGCTGGTGAAGGCACAGTTACGGGGGCATTAGTAGTAATAATCGTAGGAACAGTGGATTCTGAACATGGGTTGTGGACTGGTAGTTCCTGTCTAGTAATATGATCAATAGTATGATCAGTCAGCCCTACTCTATCAATTAAAGTCGGATGCACAGTATCTAAGCATTTAGTCAATGATGACTCCATTGCACTAATCCTTGATAGTAAGCTACCAATGCTATCTCTTATCACTTTGTCTAATATCTGTAATTTTGCTTTCAGCTTTTCAACCTCTGTCTGAGTACGCATAGTAGTGCTAGCTATTACCTTTTCACAGTTATCCGGTTTATTAGCTGGAACGGGCTTTGTATTTTTTTGAGCCCTTTTTTGAGTTTTCAAGGTAGTTCTCTTAACCTTAGTGAGGTCAGCCCCACCTACACCGGGAGACCCTGAGTGATTACTTGGATTTCTCGCTTGTTTATTTGGAGGTTGATGAAGTGTGTCAGGTTCAGGTTCACTATCAGTTAATTGATCCGAAATATTCACTACACATCCATTAATGCCTGAATTAGCTATGTAAATTTTGTTGTTACCCCCTGATTCTGTGCTAGCTTTTATTAAAGTACACTCGTCCACCCTGGGTTTAAGGGCCTCCTCAACTGTGTTAATTTGTCTTCCTATTGCACCTACTGCACCAGTTAAGTAGCTTAGTAGGGACTGACATGAACGCTCCCCTGAGGTAACGGATTTTTTCTTTTGGTCTGACATATTCTTACGTTTTCCCATGTTTATTACAAATTCACAGTTTGCCACTATGAGAAAAAAAGTATTGACTAAATACAAAGCACAAATAAAAATACAAAGCATTCCTAGGATTGTCCTGAGCTTGCAGTTATACGCTTATTCAATACGGGATAAAAAGTTCAATATACACGTTGCTAATTTTAAAAGTCCGAAATCCAATATTCGATGTTCCGATGACCCGCAAAAAGTAAAATCTTAAAATTAGGAAATTCCTAATAGAACAAATTAGGCGCACAGTAGTAACAAAGATAATGGTCCTACAATTTACAGCCGGCTCGCCAAGTGCTATGTCACAGTACCTTTTTCCAGGAAACAACTTCAGATCCGTGGCCCAGCCCGGCCTCTGACGGCCCC